>NC_072410.2:36586818-36889848 GCF_028858775.2 Pan troglodytes
TTTAAAAAACAAACTGAAAAAAGCCTTTAAGTTTTTTAGAATGAATTTTATACATTGTGCTTTACTATATCTTACAACACCGATGCAGCGCAAGAATTAGTTCAGATTTGCTTTCATATTTTAATAGCACTTAAATATTTTTGTTGTTTGCTTTAAAATTGCTATTTCCATAGGTAAACTTTTTGAGATACTTCTCAAACTTCACATGCAGTTTTAAGAAATAATACAGAGAGCTCTCATGTTCCCTGAAACACCTGCTATTTTAAATGTTTATGATTATTTAATTTATGCTAAACACTTCAAAGAATGAAGTAATAACATTGATTTTTCAAAATTTAATACTGGGACTTAATACATTATTTTATAATTACATTAAGTTATTCAGTATGTATAAATGTATCTCTATTCCAAGTCATTTAAGGAGTAAATTAAAGTAAAATGCATAAATTATTAATCTTAAGGATCAGGATCATACATGGTCAGTAAAGTTACTTTGCCATCATAACTGTAGTTTTAAAAAAAATTTTACACACACTTTACATTGTTTCAGTCGTATGTACTTATATTACAAAAGAGTTTAATTAGACCTCTGATGTTAGTAGCAAGAAACTACAACCTTTGAAATTTTAAGGAAAATTCCATTTTATTCAAAGTCCAAGAAAAATACTTAAATATCAGAGTTCAGTCAGCAAAGTGGAAACCACCCAGGAAATTTAATTTGCTGGTTACCAATATGGGAAGGCTAGAAGTTGCGTGATGTAAGGGTGTTGGGTTCAAACCCAAGTAGACCAGTATCCCTCAGAAGGACACGGATTGGAAGCTTTAAATGCCATGTTACTACTTGGGTATAAGGGTACACAAGGTGGTATTTCATCTTCCTAGCGCACATAATGTGTAGCACATGGTGATTAGACAGTGTAAAATCTATTGCAGTCAAGATTTTACAATCTAATGGTAGCAGTTAACAGATGAGAGTATTAGCTAATGTACAAAATAATTAGAAAAATGTATGAACACATTTTGGAATGTTAAGAATGAATTCCAGCTTTTGTTTTTTCTAGTACAAGAAGCTACAGGTGCACATGTAATTTCTAATATATACTGAATAACTTTCACAAAGCAGTGTTTGTGAAGAGTTGGATTTGGTAATACTAGGATTTAGTTTGGTTGTAGGGGAATCTGTGTCTGTTACAGGGTAGGTTTTCCTTGGACTTCTGTAAGCAGGAGTACCTTCAACAAGGGTGATAAATTTTGGCCCCCAGATATGTCATTGACATTTACATGCTTTGTAATTCTATTTGGGTCAGTTCATGTGGCCCAACTCAGCATCCATTCTTTTTTTTTTTTTTTTTTTTTTTTTTGAGACAGAGTCTTGCTCTGTCACCAGGCTGTAGTGCAGTGGCGTGATCTCTGCTCACTGCAACCTCCGCCTCCCAGGTTCAAGCAATTCTCCTGCCTTAGCCTCTCAAGTAGCTGAAATTACAGGTGCCCACCACCACACCTGGCTAATTTTTGTATTTTTCGTACAGAGAGGTTTCACTATGTTGGCCAGGCTGGTCTCGAACTCATGACCTCAAGTGATCTACCTGCCTCCACCTCCCAAAAATGCTGGGATTATAGGCGTAAGCCACCATGCCTGGCCCCAAATCAGTATACATTCTTGATGTATTTTATTTTCAAGATGACTAAAGCGGTCCAGGCGTGGTGGCTCATACCTGTAATCCCAGCACTGTGGGAGGCTGAGGCTGGAGGATCATTTGAGGTCAGGAGTTCGAGACCAGCCTGACCAACATGGAGAAACCCCGTTTCTACTAAAAATATAAAATTAGCTGGGCATGGTGGCCCATGCCTGTAATCCCAGCTACTCGGGAGACTGACGCAGGAGAATCGCTTGAACCTGGGAGGTGGAGGTTGTGGTGAGCCAAGATCGAGCCCTTGCACTCCAGCCTGGGCAACAAGAATGAAACTCCATCTCAAAAAAAAAAAAAAAAAGACTAAAGTGGGAATTCACTGAAACATCAACTTTATTTTTCACATCATAAGATATACTTTGCAAAATTTTACATAGAACATTCTTTTTTTTGGAGATGGAGTCTTGCTTTGTTGCCCAGGCTGGAGTGCAATAGCATGATCTCGGCTCACTGCAACCTCTGCCTCCCAGGTTCCAGCGATTCTCCTACCTCAGCCTCCAGAGTAGCTGGGATTACAGGCGCCCATCACCACACCCATCTTAGTAGAGACAGGGTTTCACCATATTGGCCATGCTGGTCTTGAACTCCTGACCTCAGGTGATCTGCTCACCTCAGCCTCCAAAATTGCTGGGATTACAGTTGTGAGCCACTGCACCCGGCTACATAGAACATTTAAAAAGCGATACATGAAGACAAATATTTCTTCTAAATGTATGGACTCTTATCCTGGAGTTGAGTCTGTAGATAGAATTCAGGGGCTCATTGAACTTGAAGGAGGGAAACATCTTTATTTTCCCTAGCCTCAAATTGAAATTTAAAACCATTTTCTTCAACTATGAATACTGGCAACAAACCACAGTAATGTTAGCAGTACTGTGACCATGTCACCAATAGAAAGCACAGATGTTTTCAGATCACATTATAGTACTTGCAGATCTCTTGAATATTATCTATGCTCATCACTACTTCTAAATAGGGTGTTTATTAGTTCTACCACTAGATCTTGTTTATTATTTCACATAATTTTTTGTTTTTGAGACAGGGTCTTGCTCTGTCACCCAGGCTGGAGAGCAGTGGTGTGATTACAGCTCACTGTGGCCTCATCCCAGGCTCAAATGATCCTCCCACATCAGCCCCTCAAGTAGCTGGGACCACAGGCATGAGCCACTACGCCTGGCTATTTTTTTTATTTCGTTGAAATGGGGTCTCACTATGTTGTTCAGGCTGGTCTCAAACAACTGGGCTTAAGCGATCCTGCTACAGTGCTGGGATTACAGGCATGAGCCACTGCACCCTGTCTAGGCCCTGAGTGTTCTGGGTACCTTGCACCCCCTCACAGTGTGGGACTCTTGCTGCACTTAGTGGTATTAGAGTGTTAGAGGGTTTTCTTCCTAATATTATATATCCCCTAAATATGAGCCAGCTCTGCTCAAAAAAGTGGCAATGAGTTCCATAGCTGGAGAAAAACATGTTGGATCTGCCTAAGATTTTCAAGGAAAACTTTTTTTTGAGAAGTAGTCTTTCTCTGTCGCCAGGCTGGAGTGCAGTGGTGCAATTTTGGCTCACTGCAACCTCCGCCTCCTGTATTCAAGCAATTCTCCTGCTTCAGCCTCCCGAGTAGCTGGGATTACAGGCACCCACCACCACGCCCAGCTAATTTTTGTATTTTTAGTAGAGACAGGGTTTCACCATGTTAGCCAGGATGGTCTTGATCTCTTGACCTCGTGATCCGCCAGTCTCAGCCTCCCAAAGTGCTGGGATTATAGGCGTGAGCCACTGCGCCCGGCCAAAACTTTTTTTTTTTTAATACACATTTCACATACCGTAAGAGTCACCTCAAGGGAGGTTTTTGACAATAGTTGACTTATATGTAACAAATTAAGAAGAAGAATTCTTTAGAGTAACATTTAGGAGGAATAAGGACCCTACAAATATGTAAACCTCCTATTTATCCTTAAACTCTGATTTTGGTTTGTACATCCTTTTGAGAATCTTAAAAAAAAACAAAACAAAACTCTCCTTAGAAAATGCTTATATGGCTGGGCAGTGGCTATGCCTGTAATCCCAGCACTTTTAGGGGCCGATGTGGGCAGATCATAAGCCTTAAATTAAGACCATAAGCCTTAAATTAAGAGTTCTTACTCTGGAGAAACATTGCATATAAATTTTTACCTTTGAATTTAATGTCACATGTTTCTGTGTTCAATCTTGTTGGCCTATCATATGACAATCATAGCAGTTATTTATTATATAATTAAAATTTTTTGTTTAGATTGCAGGCGAGAAGAAATCTGCTCAGTGGCGCACAGTGGAGGGTGCATTGAAGGAACGCAGAAAGGCAGTAGATGAAGCTGCCGATGCCCTTCTCAAAGCCAAGTAATTACTCATGGACTTTAACAAGTAATTAGGGCCTCCTGGTGGCTTTCTTTGGGCCGGGTTTTCTTTGTATTGTCTGTATAGAATAAAGAGGAGGTAGAGAAGCCCTTCTCTCACTTTTCCACCTGTGCTTGTTCTGAATTGGCATTAGGAATTTGTACAGGCCGGGCACGGTGGCTCACACCTGTAATCCCAGCACTTTGGGAGGCCGAGGCGGGCAGATCACGAGGTCAAGAGATCGAGACCATCCTGGCCAACATGGTGAAACCCCGTCTCTATTAAAAATGCAAAAAAATTAGCTGGGCGTGGTGGCGGGCGCCTGTAGTCCCAGCTACTCGAGAGGCTGAGGCAGGAGAATCACCTCAACCCAGGAGGCGGAGGTTGCAGTGAGCCGAGATGATGCCATTGCACTCCAGCCTGGGCGACAGAGTGAGACGCCGTCTCAAAAAAAAAAAAAAAAGGAATTTGTACAAAGGTGTAAAAAGAGAGAAGGAATAAAATATAATTAGTCCAGGCTGAGTACAGTGGCTCACACCTGTAATCCCAGTACTTTGGGAGGCCTAGGAGGCAGATCACTTGAGACCAAGAGTTTGAGCCATCCTGGCCAACATGGTGAGACCCTGTCTCTACTAAAAATGAAAATGTTAGCCAGGCGTGGTGGCATGCGCCTGTAGTCCCAGCGACTCGGGAGGCTGAGGTAGGAGAATCACTTGAACCCCGGAGGTGGAGGTTGCAGTGAACTGAGATTGTGCCACTGCACTCCAGCCTGAGCCTGGGCGACAGAGCGAGACTCCATCTCAAAATGTATATATATAAATTTAGGCCAGAATAAATTTGGCAGAAACTTATATAAAGGATTTTTTTTTTTTTTAATTCATGGTCTTGCTCTGTTGCCCATGCCGTAGTGCAGGGGCATGATCAGGGCTCACTATAGCCTCAGCCTCCCGGGCTCAAGCCATCCTCCCGCCTCAGCCCCCTGAGTATCTGGGACTGGCATGAGCCACCACACTCAGACATATAAAGGATCTTACATAAAAGTCAGTTTCGCTTTGGATTATTGCTTAGATGATGTATCTCTACAGATGTACTGAGATTCTGCTGTAGTTTTAAGATTTTACTGGGACAGTTTGGGCAGTTTATCAGAATGTAGAAAGTATGTCACAATCTGTCTGCCTTAACCAAAATAGTGGGTATGTAATAGGTATGCCACGTTGACCTTGATTCCTGGAAGTTGGCTAAAACTAGGATTGAGCAAGCATGCCCAGATATAAGATCAACCTCTGTTGATGGAAACCTACATTTGACTAAAGATCCTCATCAGCAGTATGGAATAGTTATTTGTCACTCAAAATTTTGCTGTCTTTTTTAAGAAAATATTTATTATTAGTAGAGAAGGAAGTCTTCTGATAAAACTAGCATATCTTTTAGGAGATTTAAGGCATTATGCTCATATCACTTTGAGTTCTGTGTTTTATGGTGGGTAGACCACAGTCTGACGGACTTATGAAACATTCTGAATCGTGAGGGCTCCCTGAGACCCAGTTAAGTATTCGCCCAGTGAGGTTTTTGGCCTTCTCCTGTGCCTTTGCCTGCCTTAGCTCTCTCTCATTGGTTGGTGAGTCAAGTTGATCCTTGCAAGAGCTGCTGTTTATTGTGTGCTCATGATTTGGCCAGGCACTAAGTACTTCTTATGAATTACTTCTGTTCCTTACACGAAAGCATGTAGGAAATGAGAGGCTGATATGGGAGCTGAATCTGGGGCTGTCTTACTCTGAGGTCTGGGTCACTCCATATACCATGCTACCTCTCTGGTTCACTCTAGTAAATCTAGCTTCTAACCAAGGTGTTTTCAGTTGTTGATGAGAAAAGCCTCTCTGTTTATTGACTCCAGAAAAGTATTGATGCTCGTCCAAAGGTAGTGAGTTAGCTCAGTTGATTGTTCACAGTCAGTTACGGATTGAACTGTCTCGTTCTAGTCTTTCCTCCCTTACTATTGCACTTGACTAGTCTTTAAAAAAAAGAAAAAAAAAAGCAATTACATTTCTTTCATTGACTTTTCTTTTAGTTTTTTTAATAAAATAGAGACATGGTTTCCCTATGTTGCCTAGGCTGGTCTTGAACTCCTGGGCTCAAGTGATCCTCCTGCCTTGGCCTCCAAAGTGCTGGGATTACAGGTATCAGCCACTGCTCCCAGCCTGTTTCATAGACTTTTAACAATTATATACTGTACTGACATCAAAACTTTTTAATACAGTTGACAAGAAGTTATATTAAATCTTTGTTTTGTTGGTTTCCAGAGAAGAGTTAGAGAAGATGAAAAGTGTGATTGAAAATGCAAAGAAAAAAGAGGTTGCTGGGGCCAAGCCTCATATAACTGCTGCAGAGGGTAAACTTCACAACATGATAGTTGATCTGGATAATGTGGTCAAAAAGGTATGTTTCCTAAGTCTTATAATATTTTATATTTTAAAATATAATCTCTTAAAGGATTTTAAGGATTTAGGAAAACAGCAAATTCCTACCATCTCCCCCTCTTTTCTCCTGCAAAGTGTATTCGTTGTTACTGTTTTTAAAAATTTGCCTTGGCTGGGTGTGGTGGTTCACACCTGTAATCCCAGCACTTTGGCAGGCCGAGGTGGGCAGATAACTTGAGCCCAGGAGTTTGAGACCAGCCTGGGCAACATGGTGAAACTCTGTTTCTACAAAAAATACAAAAATAAGTGGATGTGGTGGTGTGCGCCTGTAGTCCTAGCTACTCAGGAGACTGAGGTGAGAGGATGACTTGGGCCTGGGAGGTTGAGGCTGCAGTGAGCTGAGATGGTGCCACTGCACTCTATCCTGGGTGACAGAGTGAGACCCTGTCAAAAAAAAAAAAAATTTTTTTTTTTTTTGCCTTGGACACCAACCAAGTGGACTGTTCCATATTGTTGATACTTTCTATAATAGATAACATTTTTGGTTATGATTATTGTCACTTATGAAAATGTCCATTTTGTAGCAGATCTTCTGCCTGCACTTATATGATATGTATGGAGGGAGGGGGCATAGTAAGATGGGAAAGGGCCTGTCCATGGTATTTGAATAGGAATTAGAAGGAAACAAATAAGGCTTATATTCTATTTCTGAGCTTCAGATTTCCTTACACATTTCCAACAAAATGTAAACAAATGAAGGAATACTACTTCTGTTTCTTGGAATGTTTATGGTACTTTTTGTTCAATTTAATCACATACCCTGTGTATTTGCTCAGGTCCAAGCAGCTCAGTCTGAGGCTAAGGTTGTATCTCAGTATCATGAGCTGGTGGTCCAAGCTCGGGATGACTTTAAACGAGAGCTGGACAGTATTACTCCAGAAGTCCTTCCTGGGTGGAAAGGAATGAGTGAGTACAACTGAAGTAATGTTTTTTTTTGATGTTTTAACCACTAATCAATGAATCTAAACTTGCTTCATCTCCATTGTAGTCCACATCCCTCTGGCATGCATGCATATCTCTTTTTGTAAGAGCATTTTATTTTAACCACAGTCATTACAGATGACACAGCCGCAACAATACTCTTGTAGTTTTAGCTGTGGTGAACATGAGTTCCAGCTAGTGTTTAATTCCATAATCCGTGATTGGTTCTGTTCTGATATTTGCTACTCAAAAAAAAAAAGTTTGGAATTTGAGTGAACAAAAGTGACATTATAACCTTGACGCTACTGAAATATTATTGTATATGTATAAGTATTAAAAAACCTTATTACTTTAAAAGTATTTGTAGTGAATTATTTAAAGCACACTTTATGTCTGCTCTGTGACAAAACAACACTTTGTTGAGAATTTACCTAGGGACCCTGCATTGAGAAAGGAACCAGCTGTCTGGCTATCCACTTCCTCAAGCTGAGACTACAGAGAACTTTGATGCTGAAGTCGTTACATGGTGTAGCTATAGTCACATTTCCCTGAAGTTCTGTGAGAGTACTAAGAATCACAGAGATCACCTGTCTCAGCAAAATTAAAATACTGTTTATTTTTATTTTTATTTTTTTTTGTCGTTGCCCAGGCTGGAGTGTAGTCCTCCACCTCCCGGGTTGAAGCGATCCTCCTGCCTCAGCTTCCCAAATAGCTGGGATTACAAGCATGCGACACCACACCAGGCTAATTTTTTGTACCTTTTTTTTTCTTTTCTTTTTTTTTTTTTTGAGACAAAGTTTTACTCTTGTTGCCCAGGCCGGAGTGCAATGGCGCGATCTTGGCTCACTGCAACTTCTGCCTCCCACGTTCAAGCAATTCTCCTGCCTCAGCCTACTGAGTAGCTGGGATTACAGGTGTGAGCCACTGCGCCCAACCAATTTTTTTGTACTTTTAGTAGAGACAGGGTTTCGCCATTTTGGCCAGGCTGGTTTTGAACTCCTGACCTCAAGTGATTCGCCCACCTTGGCCTCCCAAAATGCTGGGATTACAGGTGTGAGCCACCACACCTGGCTTAAAACACTGTTTAAATGCTAGCATTTGTTAGAAAGCAGACTTCTCATGTTGTAGGCCTCTCTGGGCTGAAGGTGTCAGGGTTGCATCACAGAACCACAGCTGGTCTAAGGAATGAAGTTAATAAACACCAGTGTAGGGATTTATAATCATTCTGCATGATGGCCACCCAGGGAGACTGAATGTCAAGAAGTGGAGTTAAGGCTGTCAAAAGATAACTCAGACATTGAGCTCTTTGAATGCAGTTGACTCAGGAGGCAGATATCAGTTAGATTGTTGTCAAATAAAAAAGTGACAGTATGATTTATGAGAGAGAATAATGTGGAGAAATACAAAGTTCAGTCTGGGACCAGTGACTTTTGTTCAGACACTGGATAGCTACCATCGAGCAAAGAAGGCATTGTGGACGATTTATCCTTGAGAAGGATAAACTTGAGCCACGTTGGCACTGCTTCCCTCATCAGAATTTCTCAAGGGGTTGTCTGTGCCTCATTGAGGTTACAATTGAAACAGATGTGAGCACCTGAGAGACTTTCCCTGATTATATTCCTCCACAAACCACTGTACCATATTACCTTATTTTATCTTCTTGAAATTCTTATTCATTGGCTTGTTTGTTGTCTCTTTGCATTAGATATATGTAAGCTCCTTGGCATAAATTTGACATTGGTAGGTAGTAGGGAGTCTCCAGTGGCTCAAATAAAATGAAATTAGGTTGACAGGGCAGGACAAATTTTATTTGTGGAGAGTTAGATACGAGCATCAACCCTAAGAATTTGCATTCTGTCTTTGGTCTTCCCAGTAGACTAAATCCTACTAATTTTTCCAAGCCAGCTCTCACGTTTTTAACTTTTGCTTTTTTTCTGCTTTTGAAAGTGCCTATCGCAAAACTTTTTTTTTTTTTTTTGAGATGGAGTCTTGCTGTGTTACCCAGGCTGGAGTGCAGTGGTGCAATCTTGGCTCACTGCAACCTCCGCCTCATGGGTTCAAGCGATTCTCCTGCCACAGCCTCCCGAGTAGCTGGGACTACAGGCGTGTGCCACCACACCCAGCTAATTTTTTTGTATTTTTAGTAGAGACTGGGTTTCACCATGTTGGTCAGGCTGGTCTCAAACTCCTGACCTCAAATTATCCATCTACCTCGTGGGTTTACAGGCGTGGGATTACAGGTGTGAGACACCACGCCCGGCTGCCTATCGTAAAACATGAAAATGTTAAACAGTGGTTCTCAACTGAGGGCATTTTGTCCCTCACATGACATTTGGCAACACCGGGAGACATTTTTGTTTGCCGCAACTGTAGG
Organism: Pan troglodytes; assembly: GCF_028858775.2. Lineage (NCBI taxonomy): Eukaryota > Metazoa > Chordata > Mammalia > Primates > Hominidae > Pan > Pan troglodytes. Next base: position 36,596,655 of record NC_072410.2, read on the forward strand.
GAGCTACTGGCATGTAGTGGGTGGAGGCCAGACGTGCTGCTAAACATCCTGCAGTAGACAGAATAGCCCCTTACAGCAGAGAACTGTCCGGACCAGAAAGCCAGTAGCACCAAGGTTGAGAAGCCTGTGCTAAAGAAAGGGCCATGTAGAAAATGAAGGTCCCTTGTGAAGCAATCTATGTTGTTTCTTTTTTGAGTGACCTCCATTTAAATCTTTATTAATTTATAAAATAGAGTATATATTCACAATACAAAATTTGAAAGGTACAAATGGCATTTGAAGTTTCCCTCTCACAGTTTTCCTCCTCAGGGACAACCGGTATTACTGATTTCTTATGTATTTGTAGAGATAGTAATTATTCCATGATTACCCTAGCCCTCCGTGGATGTCCTCACCTCTGAAATCAGAACGCACTAAGACCTAAACCAAATTTGTTAGTACTGGTTTGTGTTATGAGGCATTTTGCTCTTATTGTCATTATTTCTTTATTATACTTTAAGTTCTGGGATTGCTCTTATTATTTCCCTAAACGACAAATGTCCTGATGATGTTCACTACATCCAGTACTCTTTCTGTGTTATCTGTAGCTGAGCAAGTTTCCAAACGTAATAATAGCTAGTGGTATTGAGCATTATTTTGTACTGGGCACTGAGTTCTAAGTGCTTCACATATATTAACTTATTTGAAATTCATAACAGCCTTACAAGGCAAATTTGGTTATTATCCCAATTACATAGATGAAAAAAGTGAGACAGAAAAGTAATTTGTGCAAGGTTGGGGTAAGAGCCAGGATTTCATTCTCCCCCACTAGCCTCACTATTCTCTGCCTAAATGATTTGTATCAGCAGCACGGGACTCCCTTTTGGCCTTTTGAGAAGAGGAATGATATAACCATAATGAGGAGGAAATTTTATTTTTATGAGATTGACGGTGTAGGAGGGAGTGATGTTTAGTCAGTTGATGTTCAGAGCCCCTTGGATGAAAAATACCTGTCTTTGGACTTGTTGAATGCAAAGGTTATTAAGAAGGTCAGGACTGGCCAGGTGCAGTGGCTTATGCCTATAATCCTAGCACTTTGGGAGGCTGAGGTGGGTGGATTGCCTGAGGTTAGGCGTTCAAGACCGGCTTGGCCGATATGGTGAAACCCCATCTGTACTAAAAATACAAAAATTAGTCGAGCATGGTGGCATGCGCCTGTGGTCCTAGCTACTCGGGAGGCTGAGGCAAGAGAATCACTTGAACCCGGGCAGTGGAGGTTACAGTGAGCCGAGATCGTGCTGCTACACTCCAGCCTGGGCAACGGGAGACTCCGTCTCAAAAAAAAAAAGGACGTTCATACCAGGATGTTCAGCAGCTCATCCTGAGAGGCAGTAGCTGCGACTGGCTGCATTCCCCTTCTCCTGTCACGTGTTCACACTGGGTACTTGTGATACTTGTGATTGTGGTGGGGGACATCATTCAAACTATACAGAATGCCATTTTTTCCCTTTACTCTCAAATCAGGCCATTGTAGTTCTTTAATTTGCACAGGTTAAATGAAAATTTAGTATGAATTCATTGTTTTAAAAATTTCAAAGAAGAACTGAATGTATTAAGTATCTGAAATGTTAAGAGAGGCCTGGTACTGTGAACAGAGAGTCAAAACTGTGATTTAGTAAAATACTGTATGAACTAATGAAAATGCGAGGGATAAAAGAAAATTATAGTTTCTATGAAATGCTTAAGTTGAGGCTGGGCATGGTGGCTCACGCCTGTAATCCCAGCACTTTGGGAGGCCGAGGCAGGCAGATCATTTGAGGTCAGGAGTTTGAGACCAGCCTGGCCAACATAGTGAAACCCCGTCTACTAAAAATATAAAAATTAGCCAGGCGTGGTGGGAGGCGCATGTAGTCCCAGCTACTTGGGAGGCTGAGGCAGGAGAATCCCTTGAGCCCAAGAGGCAGAGGTTGCAGTGAGCTGAGATTGAGCCACTGCACTCCAGCCTGGGTGACAGAGCGAGACTCTGTCTCAAAAAACAAAAAAAGAAATGTTTAGGTTGCTGGGTGCAGTGGCTCATGCCTGTAATCCCAGCACTTTGGGAGGCGGAGGAAGGCGGATCGCTTGAGCCCGGGAGTTTGAGACCAGCCTGGGCAACATGGCAAAACCCCTTCTCTACAAAAAAGTACAAAAATTAGCCGGGTATGGTGGCATACACCTCTAGTCCAAGTTACTTGGGAGGCTGAGGTGGGAGGATTGCTTGAGCCCAGCAGGTGGAGGTTGCGGTGACCTGAGATTGCACCACTGCACTCCAGGCTAGGCAACAGAGGAAGGCTCTGTCTCAAAACAAAAAAACAAAAAATTTAAGTTGATTACTGTGAAACAGAGATAAGTCCTTTGAAACCAAAACCACAATTAATATCAATGATTCTTTTATTTTCTAAAATGTTATTTACCTTGATCTGTCTTGTTTTACAGTTTAAATTTTAGAAAATAGCCGTATCGTTTCATTTTCCAGTATTAAAATAGCTTTTCCTGGTACTAGTCTCCGATTCCTTCTTGTTTCCTTTTAGATATTTCTGTTTAATGATCAATAACTAAAGTATGTGCATTCTTTTTTTTCAAACTGTTCTATTTTTTCCTTTGTAGGTGTTTCAGACTTAGGTGAGTGTTATGTATATTTCATGTTTAAAGTCTTTTGTTTTGGGTATTAAGAGACTAAAGTCTTTTTGTTGTGCCTATGATTCTTACACAAAGCCATCTAAATAGATATAAAGTAGAATTATGTCACATGATAAATCTGAATTGGATATTTTTGGCATCCGAATGCTCTCAGGAATGAAAATGTTTCATCAAGTGATTGGAATCCTATAGATGTGAAGTGTGTGTGTGTGTGTGTGTGTGTGTAATATGGATTGTAACTGATTACTTTGGAGAATTTCAAACATTAAAAAGTAAGAAGAAAACTAAAGAACTTCCAGGACCCATCACTCAGTTTTGTAGCCATCAGCACATGACCAGTTTTGTCTCATCTATTCCCACTCCTCCTCAGCTTATATAGAAAGCGGACTCAAATATCACATTCTTTCACTTGTAAATACTTTCAGTATGTTTCAAAAACATCACCATACTATTATCACACCTAAAACTTAGTAACAATTCCCTAGTCACCAAATGTCCATTCAGTGTTACAATATCCCCTATTATTTCATAGAATGAGTTTTTACAGTTTTTATTTGAATCGATAACCCGTAGACGTTCCACATGTTGAGTTTAGTCAATAAATCTCTTGCCCCTGTTTTTTGCTTTTCAATGTATTTATTAAGAAAATTGAGTCATTAGTCATATAGAATTTCCTACATTCCATATTTTGCTGTTGGAGCCATAATTCTTCACTTCATCTTAGCCAAGACTAAGAAGTGATGGAGTCATAATTCTTTTTTTTTTGAGACAAGGTCTTGCTCTGTCACCAGGCTGGAGTGCAGTGGCACAATTTCAGTTCACTGCAATCTTCGCCTCCTGGGTTCAAGCAATTCTCGTGCCTCAGCCTCCTGAGTAGCTGGGATTACAGGCATGTGCCCCCATGCCTGGCTAATTTTTGTATTTTTAGTAGAGTCAGGGTTTCACCATGATGGCCAAACTAGTCTCAAACTCCTGGCCTAAAGTGATCCACCCGTCTCGGCCTCTTAAAGTGCTGGGATTATTGGCATCAGCTACTGTGTCTGGCCGGTGGAGCCATAATTCTCTCTCTCTTTTTTTTTTTTTTGAGATGGAGTCTTGCTCTGTTGCCCAGGCTGGAATACAGTGGTGCAATTTCGGCTCACTGCAACCTCTGTCTCCTGGGTTCAAGTAATTCTCCTACCTCAGCCTCCCGAGTAGCTGGGATTACAGGTGTCCACCATCATGCCCAGCTAATTTTTGCATTTTTAGTAGAGACGGAGTTTCACCAGGTTGGCCAAGCTGGTCTCGAACTCCTGACCTCAGGTGATCTGCCTGCCTTGGCCTCCCAAAGTGCTGGGATTACAGGTGTGAGCCACTGTGCCTGGCTGGAGCCATAATTCTTAATCTGTGTATGTGTTGCTACATTTTTGGATTGAGATTTAAAAAAAAAACAAACATTGGTTTAAGCCTAGATGAGAATCTTTGGGTGTATTTTAAAAAGCTTTGCAGTGATTCTGATGGACAGCTCTGGTTGCTGTGTTGGGATTTAATCTAGATCATATGTGTTTAAGAAAAGTAAAAAAACTTATTAAGGAAAAGTCTGAGAGAATTTGAATTTGATTTTTAGTTTTAGCAGAAAAGAATCTTCAATTGGATGCCTGTTATAACTAATCAGAGTTATGCCTGAAAGAAAATATAGAAGTGATTGTATATATAAGTTTTGTCTTTAAAGGCAAAGTTACAGTAAATGAGAAAGTCCATTTATAATTAGTTCAGATTAAAAGAGGGTTCCTGGAAAACAACTGATTATCTGAAGGCCTACCTGAATTTTGCCAGGGGTTGAAAATACCTTATTGGACACTAGCCAATTTCTGATTGAACTGGGGAATCTAAATCTCTTTTCATGTTAGCTAAGTTTTACTTTCGTTTACTGCTCTTAAATTATAATCAGTTGATGCAGATTACCTTGTAATGAGGTATAATTTCAATGACATCATTAATATTTTAACATGCTCTTTTGCTTAGCTGACAAGCTCTCTACTGATGATCTGAACTCCCTCATTGCTCATGCACATCGTCGTATTGATCAGCTGAACAGAGAGCTGGCAGAACAGAAGGCCACCGAAAAGCAGCACATCACGTTAGCCTTGGAGAAACAAAAGCTGGAAGAAAAGCGGGCATTTGACTCTGCAGTAGCAAAAGCATTAGAACATCACAGAAGTGAAATACAGGCTGAACAGGACAGAAAGGTAAGAGAAATGAGAATTGTTGCCTAACATTTAAAGTGACTCTAACTTGATTGTTTACTTGTAGAAATAATACTGGCTCAGCCGGGTGCAGTGGTTCATGCCTGTAATCGCAGCACTTTGGGAGGCCGAGGTGGGTGGATCACTTGTGGTCAGGAGTTCGAGACCAGCCTGGCCAATATGGCGAAACCCCCGTCTCTTCTAAAAATACAAAAATTAGCTGGGTGTGGTGGCTCGCACCTGTAATCCCAGCTACTCGGAAGGCTGAGGCAGGAGAACCACTTGAACCAGGGAGGCAGAGGTTGCAGTGAGCTAAGATTGTGCCACTGCACTCCAGCTTGGGCGATGGAGCAAGACTGTCTCAAAAAAAAAAAAAAAATACTGACAGTCATTGGCTTTAGGATATTGAATATAAGTCATGCCAGCTGACCTTTAGAATGGAGCTTAGGTCCTCATTCCCCTCATCAGAACTTCTAGGAAAGGAGTGATCGAGCAGAGTTCCTTTATGTTGAGCAGATGCAGAAGTGTAAGAAAGTAATAAGCTACTCGTATCCAGGATTATCTAGCTCATCTTTCCAGTGGAGCTGAGCCTCTGTCCCTTAAAGCAGTGCTGAACGAATCTTTGTTGGAGTCTGAGTCTATTTTTCTCTGCTATTGTTGTTAAGTGGTTGGTGGTTAAAAAAACAGGTGAAATAGCTTCTTTAGCCCTCTGTCTGGGCACACCATTTATTAAATAGGTGTCCACAGGCTGATTTGGGAACCTAACTACTCATCCCACCTTTGTGTCTTCTTAGCAGTACTACTGGCCACTCCTTCCTTCTTGAAACTATTTCTTCCCTAGGCTCCCTGACACCATACTCTTCTGGCCTTTCTCCTACCTCGCTGGCCACTCCTTAACCTCCTTTTCTGCTCAGCCTCTCAAATAGTGGCATACCTGGCATTACTTCTGAAACGTTTTCTCCATCTGAACTGTCTCTAAGTGTTCTTGTTGAGTCCCGTGACTTGGAAGTTTAAATACCATCTATACCTGATAAATGTCTATCTCCAGCTCTGACCTCTGCCTTGGCTTCAGGTTCCTATCCAGCAGCCTACCTGGTATCTCCAGCTTGATTTTCAGTAGTCATTTCATGCTTATCATGCTCCAAACAGATTTATTTATTCTCTCCAACCTGTCTTCCAGCCCCTCAACTTGTTTCTCTCTAAATAAACTGAGTTGAACAATCCGCTCAGCTATTCCAGCCCAAATCATGCTTTGTTGTTCCTCCATCAACTCATATTCAGTTGCCCCACAGATCCTACCAGTTTTGCATCCAACATAAATCCCAAATCTGTCCACTCCATTACTACCACCTTAGCCCAAGCTGTCATCTTAACAGCTTCCACTATTTTTTCTTTTTCTTTCTTTTTCTTTCTTTCTTTCTTTTTTTTTTTTTTTGAGACAGAGTCTGTCTTTGTGGCCCAGGGTAGAGTGCAGTAGTGCAATCTTGGCTCACTGCAACCTCTGCCTCCCAGGTTCAAGTGATTCTTGTGCCTCTCAGCCTCCTGAATAGCTAGACTTACAGGTGCATGCCACCACATGTGGCTAATTTTTGTATTTTTAGTAGAGACGGGGTTTTGCCATGTTGGCCAGGCTGGTCTCGAACTCCTGACCTCAAGTGATCCACCTGCCTTGGCCTCCCATGGCGCCAGAATTACAGGCATGAGGTACCATGCCCGGCCTTCCCCAAGGAATTTAAACACCAAAGTGCTGGGATTACAGGTGTGAGCCACCATGCCCAGCCAATTTCCCCTTTCTTCATACCCTTCTTTCTGTGTCTATTTACGCAGGCAAATAAAACATAGTCGAATCAGACACTACACTGCTGGAAATCCTCCATGGACTACCCATTTCATTTAATATAATTCCAAATTCTTAACCAGTACCCAAAAGGCTTCTTGATCGCTGCATGCCATGAGCCATTTCACTGCTCCAGGCACCCTGGTATTTTTTGTCTGTACCTTGACTATATCTTTCGTCTTGGGACCTTTATGTTTTCTCTGCCTAGTACATTGTTCTATCCTCTCTGTTTAAACCTTGAGCTCTAAGCTTAAGTTTTAAGCCTGGATGTCACTTTGTTAGCAAGACTGAGATTTCCTATCCCTTCAGTCCAAAGTAGAGCCTCTGTATTACTTTCTGTTATGTTGCCCTGTTTATTTTAAATGTAAGGTGGGGGAAGAGGAGGTTGAAGGGGTGTTGATGCTTCACAACAGGTCCTTGCCTACTCAAAGTCATATGTAGAAATATGTATCACAATCTGAGATGTCTTTTTTGTTTACTGTCTGCTGCCTCCATTGAGATATACACTGTGAGAGCAAGAAGTTCGTCTGCCCTAAGCACCATTGGATCCGTACAGATAGTAGGCACTGCCTGGCACACAGGGCTAGTAGCACTTCATAAATACTTATGCACTGACTGAATGGATTCATTGATTTATTATATTGTTTCTGAGAAAAAATAAGTTCTGGATTTCAGGTAATCAGTGTTAAGTAATTTGTAAAGTGACCTATGGCTATTTGTTAGGCAAGGTATATTTTTTGTTTTTTTTTTTGCTCATGTTGAATTTAAATTCATTTAAAAATAAGCAGTTTTCTTTGTTTAGAAGTCTATGTCAATAACTACCAGATACTTACTAATTTTCTTTTCTTTTTTCTTTTTTTTTTTTTTTTTGAGATGGAGTCTTGCTCTGTCGCCCAGGCTGGAGTGCCGCAGCGCAATCTTGGCTCATGGGAAGCTCTGCCTCCTCGGTTCATGCCATTCTCCTGCCTCAGCCTCCCGAGTAGCAGCTGGGACTACAGGCACCCGCCACCACACCCGGCTAATTTTTTTTTTGTATTTTTAGTAGAGATGGGGTTTCACCATGTTAGTCAGGATAGTCTCAATCTCCTGACCTCATGAGCCACCCGCCTCAGCCTCCCAAAGTGCTGGGATTACAGGTGTGAGCCACCACGCCCGGCCAACTAATTTACTTAATGATTCTTCAAAGTAGGCATTATTACTCACAAATGAGAAAGTGGAGATTTGAGAAGATAAATCATTTCCCCAAGGTCACACAGATGGTTGTAGTAAAGCTACGCTTGATTCCAAGTATATAGTTACTTTTTTTCATATCCTGGATTTAGTTATTTCTCAGAGGAGCATGTGATTCAGGAAATGACAGTGTTTTATATGAGAGGCAGCCTGGTGATGTGGAAAAACCACAAGTTTGGGGGTGAGAGAGACCTTTGTTTGAAATCTGGTTTTTGCCACAGCTGTGTGATCTTGTTTGAATCACCTTCCAGGGTTTAGCTTTCCGTTTCACATGAGAAGTAGAAGTGTACACATGCCTGGCACATTAGAGGCGTCCAGGATATGGAAGCTGCTGTTGTCATGGTTGATAGTGGTCTTTCTGTTTTCCTAAAAGTATATGTGGAGAATTGAAAACTAATAATTACTATGTTTGGTTTCACAGATAGAAGAAGTCAGAGATGCCATGGAAAATGAAATGAGAACCCAGCTTCGCCGACAGGCAGCTGCCCACACTGATCACTTGCGAGATGTCCTTAGGGTACAAGAACAGGAATTGAAGTCTGAATTTGAGCAGGTGAGGACCTGGACTCCCTTCAGCCACACCCCTCTTCCTGACCGGATTAAGAGACTCTCCTTTCCTTTTAATGTACTCTGAGGATGTCGAAGATTTGGAAATCTCCTTGTATGTCTACAAAACTGCTTCTTTTTACATAATGGTGTACCTGTGTGTTCATGATCAGATGTGTTTTTAAAATATATATTCTAGTCATTTGGAATCTTCAGAGCTTTAAGGAGAGTTGGTAAAGGGGATTTCAGGAATGCAGACAGTAATATTTGACATGTATCTTCCTCCTATAGATGGCATGGTACTGCTTAGATTTTTATAACTGAGGTAATTTCCCAGAGAAGTTTTGAAATCCCAGTAAATTATCAGGATGCCTGTAATCATAGTTTCTATTCAAGAAATCATTTACAGTAATATTAACTTGTTACTTTGTCTTGCAAGAAGATATTGAGGTTTTCTAAGTAAAATCTTCCAGAGAATCGCAATATATGTCAGTATGAAAAGGTATTTTAAATTCTATTTGATGGATATTTTTCTGAGAAAAATTAATGTATAAGCTCTTAAATACAAGATATTGGAATATAATTTAATCTAATTATTATGTTTAGGTTTGCAGTACAGATAATTTACTTTCTAAAGCTGACAATTTGTGGCTGAGCACAGTGGCTAACACCTATAATCCCAGCAATTTGGGAGGCTGAGGCGGGTGGATCGCTTGAGGCCAAGAGTTCAAGACCAGCCTGACCAACATGGCGAAACCCTGTCTCTATTAAAAATACAAAAATTACCTGGGCATGGTGGTGCATGCATGTAATCCCAGCCACTCCGGAGGCTGAGGCATGAGAATCGTTTGAATCTGGGAGGTGGAGGTTGCAGTGAGCTGAGGTTGTGCCACTGCACTCCAGCCTGGATGACAGAGCAAGATTCTGTCTCAAAAATAAAATACAGTTGGCAGTTTGTTTCTGACTTTAACAGCCTTCTCTCTTCTCTTGGTATGCCTCCTCTAATATTAGGTTCCATCAGTAAACCTGTAAAGAATTATATACATCGGCCGGGCACGGTGGCTCACGCCTGTAATCCCAGCACTTTGGGAGGCCGAGGTGGGCGGATCACGAGGTTAAGAGATCGAGACCATCCTGGCCAACATGGTGAAACCCATCTCTACTAAAAATATAATAATTGGCATGATGATGCATGCCTGTAATCCCAGCTACTTGGGAGGCTGAGGCAGGAGAATCACTTGAACCTGGGAGGCGGAGGTTGCAGTGAGCCAAGATTGTGCCACTGCACTCCAACCTGGCAATAAAGCAAGATTCCATCTCAAAAAAAAAAAAAAAAAAAAAATTATATACATCAAATATGAGTCAGGACATTTTTGAAACTTTACACAAAATGTAGGAATTTCGTGACAACTCTAAGGCCCTCTTTGCTTCAGCAAGTAGTTGCTGGAAGATTACACAGTTACATGACATGCATTGAGTATCACTTTTTTCTGGAACTATTTCTGTTTTATTTCAGAACCTGTCTGAGAAACTCTCTGAACAAGAATTACAATTTCGTCGTCTCAGTCAAGAGCAAGTTGACAACTTTACTCTGGATATAAATACTGCCTATGCCAGACTCAGAGGAATCGAACAGGCTGTTCAGAGTAAGCATAAGCTATGTTTATCTTACAGATAATTTTCCTCAGCATAATTTATTAAAATAATTTTATAGGGAAAATGGGGTACATGTACTGACATCAGGACATAAAAATACTAATCACTCTACTTAATTGCAGTTTTTGCCATTAAAAGTAATGGCAAAATCTATATAACTAGAAATTTATACCTTGTATGACAAACACAAAATCACCATTTACAAGGCTATTTACCCAGTATCCTTTGGCTATGTCGCATGTGCCTGGGTGGTAAGGGCTAGGGGTCAGTGTGGTCCCATGCTTGCCTTCCACAGACTTGGTGGGTTATCTGGAGGTGGTGATTTGCCGAGTCCAACTACCAAATGGACAGTATTTATGCTGAGGCCTCCATGTGCCACATTGAAAGAGAAATGTCATGACAATGAGGGTATTAATAAAATGGGTTTTTTTAGGATGTTATGGAATCTTTTTTTGTCACATAACAATAAAAATTCAATACTCATGGAATTTCAAGATCCAGTAGTCTGTTAAGTTCGTTTGAAGTCTCCCATTTCTTTTTTTTTTTTTTTTTTGAGACAGAGTCTTGCTCTGTCGCCCAGGGTAGAGTGCAGTGGTGTGATATCGACTCACTGCAGCCTCCGCCTCCTGGGTTCAAGCGATTCTCCTGCCTCAGACTCCTGAGTAGCTGGGAATACAGGTGCGTGCCACCACGCCTGGCTAGGTTTTGTATTTTTAGTAGACACAGGGTTTCACCATGTTGGCCAGGCTAGTCCTGAACTCCTGACCACAAGTGATCCACCCACCTCAGCCTCCCAAATTGCTGGGATTACAGGCATGAGCCATTGTGCCTGGCCCTGAAGTCTCCCATTTCTTTGCAGAAAATTTCTCATGGCCTTAGCGTTAAGTCTTAGCCTAATTTAAATAATATGTTTCTTTCTCAACTACTAAAGGTAAAAATATGTGGATTAGATATCATGCAGATGTGAATGACTTCTGACTTTACTGCCTGATATGAAGAGGCCAGCTAGGAAAATACACCAGAAATAAGTGGTGGGGGTGGGGTTGTAAGAAAGTCTCTCTGGCCTCATCTTGCACATGTGTAGATGTAGCTTGTTGAATGTGCATCAGTTCTGTGGATGTATGTTGTCAGATGGAGAGAAAAATGTTTGGCTTTGCCTTTTTTTCTTTGTAGGCCATGCAGTTGCTGAAGAGGAAGCCAGAAAAGCCCACCAACTCTGGCTTTCAGTGGAGGCATTAAAGTACAGCATGAAGACCTCATCTGCAGAAACACCTACTATCCCGCTGGGTAGTGCAGTTGAGGCCATCAAAGCCAACTGTTCTGATAATGAATTCACCCAAGCTTTAACCGCAGCTATCCCTCCAGAGTCCCTGACCCGTGGGGTGTACAGTGAAGAGACCCTTAGAGCCCGTTTCTATGCTGTTCAAAAACTGGCCCGAAGGGTAGCAATGATTGATGAAACCAGAAATAGCTTGTACCAGTACTTCCTCTCCTACCTACAGTCCCTGCTCCTATTCCCACCTCAGCAACTGAAGCCGCCCCCGGAGCTCTGCCCTGAGGATATAAACACATTTAAATTACTGTCATATGCTTCCTATTGCATTGAGCATGGTGATCTGGAGCTAGCAGCAAAGTTTGTCAATCAGCTGAAGGGGGAATCCAGACGAGTGGCACAGGACTGGCTGAAGGAAGCCCGAATGACCCTAGAAACGAAACAGATAGTGGAAATCCTGACAGCATATGCCAGCGCCGTAGGAATAGGAACCACTCAGGTGCAGCCAGAGTGAGGTTTAGGAAGATTTTCATAAAGTCATATTTAATGTCAAAGGAAATCAGCAGTGATAGATGAAGGGTTCGCAGCGAGAGTCCCGGAATTGTCTAGAAATGAGCAGGTTTACAAGTACTGTTCTAAATGTTAACACCTGTTGCATTTATATTCTTTCCATTTGCTATCATGTCAGTGAACTCCAGGAGTGCTTTCTTTGCAACTTGTGTAACATTTTCTGTTTTTTCAGGTTTTACTGATGAGGCTTGTGAGGCCAATCAAAATAATGTTTGTGATCTCTACTACTGTTGATTTTGCCCTCGGAGCAAACTGAATAAAGCAACAAGATGAAAACTGAGTATCTTATCCCTTTTCAAAAAGTACATTTCTGGCCAGGTGCGGTAGCTCACGCCTGTAATCCCAGCACTTTGGGAGGCTGAGGCGGGTGGATCACCTGAGGTTGGGAGTTCGAGACCAGCCTGACCAACATGGAGAAACCCATCTCTACTAAAAATACAAAATTAAGCTGGCCGTGGTGGCGAATGCCTGTAATCCCAGCTACTCGGGAGGCTGAGGCAGGAGAATCGCTTGAACCTGGGAGGTGGAGGTTGCAGTGAGTCAGGATCGCACCATCGCACTCCAGCCTGGGCAACAAGAGCAAAACTCCGTCTCAAAAAAAAAAAATTCTAGTTTGTTGTATGTACAGAAAATATCCTTGAGAAACAACAACAGCAGAAGTAGGAACTTCTAGCTCACAGAGTTTCCAGGCTGTGAATTGCGTCACCAGAAGTCCACAGCCTGCTTTTTGCCTTTGAAGGTTTTGGTGAATTGATTCCTGCTGCTCAGACTCAAAAGAGTAATATACAAGCCAAAGTGCCACATGTATTTATAATTGGGGATATATCGTTCTAGTGACTTGTTAAAATGTTGGTCTCTACCCACAAGTTAATTCAGCAGCCCTCTATGGGTCACAGCTGACAGTTCTAAAACACTGGTAATGGAGCTTAGTTCTTTCTAGTACCTGGGCTGTGAATCCCTTCAAAGTGGGGGGATGGGGAGCCTGGAATCTTAATGAAGAGATTAAATAGTTTTGTTGTGTATTTGACGTAGATTGCTATAAAACCCAGAGAACTTTCTCAGTTCATCTTTCTAAAGATTAGTACAACTGTCATATTGCATAAGCACTAACAAATTCTTTTACTCCATGAAGACCACCATCTCTACATAAAAATGTCAGCTTTCTTCAAAATTACAACTGTTTGTTGGGGATTGTGTGTTCACAAAGAAATTGAGGAGGCACTTTTATCTGAGCAACACATCTGGAATCACAAAAGGGGCAGCTTCTGCATCTGTAGGTGTATGGCACTGGCCTTGTCCTTTGATTTTGGGATATATTGGTCCACCTTTGGCTTGTGTTAATGTTGTCAATAGTCCTTATATTCCCTCCTAAGTGGATTTACTTAATTCAACAAAATATATTTAGTTTCTGATTGGAACACATGCTTTGTGTACCTTCCTGAGATTAATGCCCATCATCTCAAAGGCAGAGGCACTCTGTGCACCTACCTAGGGGATACTAAGTTTTTATTAGGAGATAATAGGACTGTTCTAAATTCAGTCTTCCTTTTTCGAATGGCACAAAATTGCAAAATACATTACTTGTAAAGTTAAACTTCCCTATTTGTCATATTAGAAATGCTTATAATTTCTATTCTACTTGTATATGTAAAATATTATAGGTTATAAGAAAATCTAAGTTTCTCTTGGAGCCCTGAAATAACTTCCTTCAGATGTGATTATCTGTCTGAACTTAGAAGCAGCAATACTGAGTGGTTTACTTATTATTATTATTATTCTTTTTTGAGACAGAGTCTCGCACTGTCGCCCGGGCTGGAGTGCAGTGGCGCAATCTCTGCCCACTGCAACCTCTGCCTCCCAGGTTCAAGCAATTGTCCTGCCTCAGCCTCCCGAGTAGCTGGGATTACAGGTGCCCACCACCATGCCCGGCTAATTTTTTTGTATTTTTAGTAGAGATGAGGTTTCACTGTGTTGGCCAGGCTTGTCTCGAACTCCCGACTTTGTGATCTGCCCACCCCAGCCTCCCAAAGTGCTGGGATTACAGGTGTGAGCCACCGTGCCCAGCCAAGTGGTTTATTTTAACCTGTAAAACAAAATAATGAAGACTACAAGCTTCTGAATCTTAGTAGTTCCTTTACCAGCCAACACACCCACCCCCTTGATTGCTTATTAGGAACAAAGATGATACTGAAAAGGGGACCCTGCTTGGCCAGGCCTGTATTTTCCTTCCTCGTGCTTAAAAATCTTCCTGAGATGTAACTCAGTAACATGTGCAAAAAGCAGCGGAGCCTCTTCTTGGATTCTCAGTGCTACTTCAAGGAGATGATGGAGTCCCAAGGGCCAGGGTTATCCGGGAGGTGGATATAGCCCTGAGCCATTAGGGCAGGTAGGCTTCTCTTCACCCTTTCATTTAAACTGCAAGTGAAAAGTCACACGACTGCCATTTCCACAGCAAAAATCATAAAAAGCCAAATCATCACTTCTGTCTTGGTTTCATCCTCAATCTGTTTTACTCTGAAATTACTTTATTGCCTCCCTCCTCACTGATGTAGGACAGTGTTCAACATCTTAAAACTCACACATCCTGATTTAACATTTTCATGTTTAATATTTCAAAATAATGTAACAAACTAAAACCTAATTTTAGACTGTCTTTAAGGCACACCACCTTCATATTCCTTTGTATTTAAATCCCCTGTTCTCTTAACAGGTTCTGGATAAAAGCAGTCTCCAAGTCCCAAATGAGTTGTGCCACCAGTTTTAAAAGTAACTTGGCTCAGTGCAGAACACATCATTTGATTTAACACAGAAGGGAAATAAAAAGGCGTATTAAATTTCAGGCAGATTCGCTTCATCAGGTCCAGTGGTCACTACACCCCTGTTGTACTATAGGTCTATGCTTCCCTGGTTTCCTTCCCATTGATGTATCCAGAGGTTGGCAGGGAGCTTGAGGAAGCAAAGGATGGGGGCAGGGAGGAGGGTCACCTGCCCACTGCAACTCTTACCCATGTGAGGAGTAGGTTTCACTAGTCTATTATTAGTTTTGTTGAAGGACTTCTGCAGGGGTTGTGAGGCAAGAGCTTGTGAAGGGGCCATTGTTGTGGGAACAGACACCACGGGTACTTGTGGCAGAACTTAGATTGTCCTGGGAGTAAATTCTGTCATGACCTTTACTCCTCTTGTACACTCTTACTTTTCGAGCATCTTAAATCACAGAGCTCTGAAAAACATCCTTGGGCTTGATCCCCAGCAGTCCTGAATCCTGAAAGTCCACAGCTGAAAACATCCTTGGGCTTGATCCCCAGCAGTCCTGAATCCTGAAAGTCCACAGCTGGACAGTTTTTTTTTTTTTTTTTTTTGAGATGGGTTTTCACTGTGTTGCTTAGGCTAGTCTTGAACTCAAGCAACCCTCCAGCCTCAGCCTCCCGAAGTCCTGGGATTACAGGTGTGAGCCACTGTGCCTGGCCTGGACAGCATTTTTTAATAGGCTATTTCCTGGGCCAGGATGAAGACTTGTTCACTGCCTAGATTTTGTGTAATCTGATTATCCCATGTCCTAGCAAATTGCCTTACAGCACCCAAATCAAATACACCCATATTTTTGGTAAAATGCCACTCTACCATTAATGTTGAATCTAAATGGTTCTATAAAACCTGCCTTATACATCCATGCTCCTAGTGACTCAATTTCCTAGCGTATCTTACTTTTTGACCATGACCAGCAGTAAAAAATTTACATCACGATTTGCTACACTTAATGCATATATCTATGCACAGATCTATACTGCAATGCAAAAATGCACCATCACAAAACTGTAGGTGACGTGCTTAGATGTTCTAATGCATTTCATTAAAAAATTGCAATCACCCACAAAAACTGATTTCAAACCCTGCAGTTTGAAAGACAAATGCTACCCTGTCTTAGAGAATATGGGTATATAACCAGTGACAGTACAATCCGACATCTTTTCCTCTAAGCCTAGTGCTTGGTATAGTGTTTATATAGCAGCTAACTGTTTTTTGTTTTTTTTTTTTTTTTTGCTTTGAGGTTGCTGAAAGGGGAGTCTGCTTTACTGTGGTTACGTTAGGACTTCTCGAAGTTCTGTTTCTTAGGCGGTCATATGCCCTACTTTTAGTAGCAACATGACTAAGGTCTCAAAATCAATGAATACTTTGCAAAGTTGGTGGCATTCATTAAGCATTTACTAAGAAGCACCTACGTGCCAGATTTGAGTTTGATTCTAGACATGTAGAATCTTTTGAGTGCCATCCAACCTCTTGAATACTTTGATGGCTATAAAACAACCCTCAAATGTTGAACCAAACTAGAAGTCTAGTTTCTGACTTCTACACATTGGTAATGTAACTCTGTGGCAACACTGAGCAAGTTTATTCCACATATAGTAAGACTCCCCTTCCCCTTCCATGAGAGTCCTTAATCCCATTTGCTTTTTTTTTTTTCTTGGAGACAAGGGTCACTCTGTCAACCAGGCTGGAATGCAGTGGTGCAGTCATGGCTAGTGCAGCCTCAGCTTCCCAGGCTCAAGCAATCCCCTCCACCTGTCTCCAGAGTAGCTGGGATTACAGGCATGCACCACTACGCCCAACTAATTATTAAAATCTTTTGTAGGGAGGGGGGTCTCACTGTTACCCAGGCTGGTCTCAAACTCCTGGGCTCAGGTAATCCACATTGGCACCCTAAGTAAGTGCTGGGATTACAGGCATGAGCCACCGCACTCAGCCCCATTTGCTCTTCCAAAATTCTGGTTTCTCCAAGACAGGGTCTTGCTCTGTTGCCCAGGCTGGAGTGCAGTGGTGCGATCACGGCTCACTGCAACCTCCTTCTCCTAGGCTCAAACAATCCTCCCATCTCACCCTCCCAATTAGCTGGGACACAGATACATACCACCAGTCTGGCTTTTTATTTTTTTGTAGATCCGGTGTCTCACTATGTTGCCCAGGCTAGTCTCGAACTCCTGGACCTAAGTGATCCTCCCACCTCTGCCTCCCAAAGTGCTGAGATTACAGGTGTGAGTCACCACACCCGGCCGAAGAGAACATTTTACTCATAGTAGAGGCTAAAGACTATGATAAAATAAGCATTTACAGAGAATGGAGACTCATCCTGTGAGGCCTTAATTTTTCTCTATGTTCAAGGCAGTTAATTGCTCAGAGTATGGGTTTGGAGGATCTGTACCACAAACTTAAAAGTACCAAGCTAACAAATCACTCATTTTGAAAGTCTACTACAAATTCATAGGCCATCTACCCAAATGGATTTTCTCCTATCAACTCTAGCTGCAGAGCAACATGGTGATTCAGAATTGGTGCCTGGATAGGAAGAGGCATACCGTGAATCTAAGGACTGTATTGAATAGTAAGGCTAACAAGAGTCAGGCATCTGCAGGTGCTGATGAACTAGAGACAGGAAGGGACCGAGTTAACATTTCAGGTGGCCAGGCTCTCCTTGGAAGCTGTAAACCAAGACTGAAGGCTAATTTACTCTCTCTGTCCTGCAAATCTGCTTTGATATGGAGCAATACCCATGGATGCTTAAGTAGCTAGCTACTATATCGGCCTTTTTTTTTTTTGTCCCTCAATTAAATGCCTTAAGACCTAACATTCCAAGAGAAAACAAAAACCATACTTTGGTTTCTAAGGATGTATGACTGGGTCCTGGCCTTCAGAGGATGGCAGACAGATGGGAACACAAGTATAAGTAGACTAGAGTATCCCATAATTGTCAACTCTGGCAAGGTAAAGATGAAGCTGCTTATATGGACAACTCGTGGGGTACCTAAGTAAATCTGGGAGCCAGGTACGTGCAAAGTGGTCAGTGGTAGAAGCCCTCATGAAGGCAGGAATGCTGCAAACCTCCACTTACTGCCTTCCAGGACCACTTAAGTCATAGTGGTAAGAGCTGCTAGAAGTAGTCGTTACCAACTTGATTACCAGCAATACACAATGATGTCAAGAAGACATTCCACATCCTTCTGTCATCACTAGCTCTCATTTCAACCACTAAAATAGGTAACAGCTATAGACAAAAAAAAAAGGGAGACATGAAACATTCATGGCTGTTCAAGTTAAAAACTATGGCAGCGGCTATATTAACAGAAATACAAACGTGTACACTAATTACAACATTTATTTACAGTCATTTTACCAGTTGTGCAGCCTAAACTGCCATTATCTTGTTTAGTCATTCCTAAGATGCGTTATTTCTGACATCGAAATATCCTGAAATTGGGAAACTATTGACCCAACCCCAACTGTGTTAGAACTGCATGAACACCTAAGATGAAGGACCAGCATCACAGCAGCACATCAGGCCAACAAAGGCAGAAGTCCAGCAGCAGCAGAGGGCAATTGCACGAGGACAGCATCGTGAGGTCAGCTCACCGACACTGTAGGTGTGCAGGCTTATCCTGATGACAAGAGCCATGGACCTCACCATGTGTCTGAAAACCGCAATGTTGCTACTTAAATGCTAAGCCTTTAATGGTGCATTAATAGATGGTTAAGTAGCAAATTAGCAGCTTAAATCTACATAAGTCAGCTGTGTACTGACTGTACCTCACAGTAACAAATTCTCCAAATCTGTATCTTTTCTTCTTTGTAACAATGTTAAATATTGGTATATCTCAGTTCTCAGGTGTGATTCCAGCAGCTATGGTGAGGCCATTGCTGCTCCTGAATCTCCACTTTCATTTGCCTTCACTGGTATCACTGTCGCTGTCACTGCTGCTGTCAGTATCACTGTCACTGGTCAATGCAGTTAGTTTACTTAGGGCTTCCCTGTTAAGAAAAGAAAATGGAGGATTACACTGCAATTCAACTGGGTGCTGGGGTTCTCGGTGTCTCTGACACTCACCTATAGCCTGTCAGTTTTGAAATCAGAAAAAGGGACCCTGCAGTTGCATTAAACTATATTAGAAACAAAAAGGTTCTAACAGTCAAATCTATAGGCTTTCCTGACTTGCATGACAAATGAAATAGTCATTAAATTACTACATTCTGACTTTTTGAAAGGAAATAGAAGGGATAGAAAGCTATGAACACTTTGAATGGGCAGATGGATGAAAGGTCTCCATTTTACAAACTATGCTTCATGGTGACCACTTACTTTTGTTCCTGGTTGATTGCAAAATCACTCATTACTCTCTGGGTGAGGCCCTCACAAATAGGTAAGCTGAAGGCACTTGCCAGCTCTACTACTTCAATGGCCTGGGAAGGGCTGTTAGACACGTTTGCACTGTCCATAAGCTCATTCAGCAACTCACTTCTGTAAAAGAAAGGCAAAGTGTGAACTTTCTCCAACCCCTTCAGTAAAACATTTATAGGCAAGATCCAGCGTAAGTTCAGTAACAGAATTCCCAACAGTATTTCTGGAGACAAAGATGAAGTCTAACATTTATTTTTATTTGTTTCCAGTGAGGTTAGAAAGTCTAAAGGGCCAAATGGATTATCAACATTCATTCAGTATGACTTCATGATGATCTATTCAATGTAGCCCCAATGTATGATGATCCGTGAACACAGATAAAAAACTGCTTGCCTCAGGATGCCCTGGATAGTAGGGAGTTGACGGTATGCTTGCCTAACAGAAGAGTGCCCAAATGTGGTGGCTAAGGCTGGTGAAGAAATTCCAAATGTGGCTACTTCCAGGCTGTACCCAAAGAGAGCTGGCTGATTTCAACTTACCTAGGAATCTTATTATGCTTCCTGAAAAGCCCCAACATTTTCCTGCTCAAGAAAGGAAAAAGATTATGAATACTATTAGGAAAACAAGGCAATCAGATACTATAGCTGTCTTCTCTCTGAAATCAGAGACTAAATGCCCTTTTCTTAACTATACTGTAAGCTCCCAAAGACACACATCTGTGGGCTCTACTAGCTCCCAGCCCTGTGTGTACATGAGAATCACCGCAGGTGCTTAAACTCCCCAAACGAATCTACACTGCAGTTTTCACAGGTAAATCTGATATGCTGCCAATGTCGAGATTTGCTGGTACAGGCTGAATATTCCTAATCCAAAAATGCTCCAAAATCTAAAACCCCATACACTTCTGGTCTTAAGCATTTTGGAAAAGGGATACTCCAACTGTATTTGTCCTCTTGTAGAGGATCACCACTGTCCTTCTAAGGAGGGAATCCATCCTGTGCACAGCTGGAAAAGAGGCATAGAACAGAACCTGCTGTTTCCCTCTCTTAAAGTACAGCAGGGGTTCAGTCTGTCTTAGAATTCTGTTATGAAGTGCAGGCTCAGATTGAGGCAACAGTCTCATGTAAGTGCTCCCCATCAGCCTGCCACACGCAGGACAAAGGAGAAACACATACATTCAGCTCCCATGACTCAGCTGAGGTCCGTACCCCTGCGCCAATCATCACAGCCTGGTCGTATCAAGTGTGTGCCAAACTGCCTGCGCTAACAACCAAATGTAAATGTCATACGTCTCTGTCACTAGCAGCATAGTTGCTAGAGAGACATGTGTGAGCCACACCTCAAAGACAAGCCTTCATCATCTTTTCCTGGAGATAGCTGACTAGCAATCAGATGTTCAAATAAAGTTACTTTCTTGTACAAGGAGCCATGCACAAGCACCCCCCACTAATGACTTCTAGAACACACATTTATATACAAAACAAAATACAGGAAAACCACCCATCACTACCCCTACAAAAGATCCTTTTGCTCATTTTTGGAAACATGAATATGCATAAGGTTCCCATTCACAAACACTAAAAATTAGTATGTGAATGAAGTGCTGATAAAAACATAACCAGAACACAGTGGCACCAATCAAGGACGGGTTGTGGTCAAGGCCAAGTTTAGTTAATGTGCGTAAATGCCAGCTTCCAGAAGTCTAAGTACACAGCCCACATTTTAAGCTGGAGAGTGGGATGGGAGAAGCATCCAAAAATACTTCAATAACCCAAATGACCAAAACATTTTCAAAACTACGTTTCTTTGATCATATATTTCTTTGATCTTTAGTCCATTTAAGTGGAATAATGAGGTTAAGTGACTTACTTGTCCATAGACACAGAAAGTAGAAAGATAATTCTCAGCCTATGGTTTGAGAGAACTATGCCTTATCTCAACTACATCATGCATACTGTCTTCTTCCAAAAGTTTGCTTTTTAGTTGGTATTTGCAAGTTCCCGAATCAAATACTTGTTATATGGCCAAATGAAAGAACCTCTACCAGCGTGGGCCAATGTTTTAGATTCAAATACAAAAGCTTCTAAAGTGTATACTTGTGGTACTGTACTCACCAGGCTTCCTGAGTTCTCCCAGCCCTTAAAAAGAGGATAGCTATACAGTTGAGAGAGGTGGCTGGCCAATCCTGAGCAGTCTGTCTGATGAGTTGGCTTTCATACGCAGATTTGATATCAGCAGCACAGTCAGCAAATGCCACCTGAAGCTGAGAAGCTTTAGGAGTCAGCAGAACTGCCTAACTGATTTTATGAGAATTTCAGTTCAGGAGACTAACACAGGATCCTTAAAATCTGAGCAATGCATTTTACCATTTGAATATATTATGTGTATAGCACACAAGTAATTTAATAAAAAAAGGACCCTGTCCTAAGTATTTTGATTAGCCACAACTTTCAAATTCAGCTATGCATTTCCTTTGTAGATGGAGATTTTTAAAAAAGCAAGCTGAAGACAGAAGCTAATTTCATGTTGCTTGCTTTGGACTACAGGAAAGAGGGTAACTTTAAGAACAGATTTCTGCTAAGGGCAAGATATGTTTAGATGCATCATCACTCAAATATGGGTTTGGGTAGCAGAACTCTCCAAAATGGCAGATAAAACCAGGGAAGCTAGCCTTAAGAAGACCTCAGTATGGGAGGATATACTGGCTGGTGAGTTTCAGGCCTACCTCTGGTGGGTGCTTGTCCCTTGCCATGAGCATCAGGATCTCTTCTCTCAGGTCACTGCGGAAAGTATGACCATATTCTTTACTATCTTGAAACAAGAAAGGAACAAGGAGTGATCATTGTTATGTAAAACCAACACACTTTTGTTCACTGTCAACCTATTTTTTGGTAGGTAAAAATAAGTTGCTGTTATTTATTCTAGGCTTATCCCAGGATTCCAGAAACCCACCAGGATTCACAGTGGAACAAATGTAAAAGCCAATGCCTGGGCCTTGCTCCAGTGACGTGTTCATCACGGCATGTGCACTACATGGGAGCGGCCACCAGCTCCACGTGGTTAAGACGTTGTTTTATAGCACTTGGGAATTTGATATACTTTTATCACTTATTAGAGCAGTCGTGTGAAGCAGGAGGGCGGGACTAGAGCCTACTGACTTTATGATACAGTAGTCATCTAGTGAAAGATACAGAGTATCTATTTCATTTTGCAGCCAAGTTATACACATAAGACACACACACCCATGATGCGTGATGCTCATGGCTATTACTTGGAAACATAATCATCACTGACTGTGGTTAGCAAAGTGAGGCAACACTGGCACAGAGGAATCACACAGGCTTTCGGGTCAAAGACCTTTATTCAGATTTAGGGTCTGCCACATCATTAGCATTTATTTTCTTTGGGTCATATCCCACAACAGGTGCACAAAACTCAGCTCATTCCTATGTCACGAAGGGACTGACTTAAGTCATTTTCAACAAAATTTTCTCCTGATAGCCAACATGCAACATGAGCACATGACCTTGAAGTAGATCTCAACTAACACATTCGGTTCAGTCAAAATGGAAGTTTTCATCCCTAACAGTAATGTTAGCACATTCATTATCAAAGTAGAGGATATTGAGGTGAGATGCACCTGGACACATAAAAAGTAAAACTGACCTTTCCAAATTTTAGGAATCACTTCTAGCCGATTGGCCACATCCAACGCTTGGAGAAGATGTATCATTGTTTGGGAGTGGGGAAAGTAGGCCTGATTAAGAGAAACACATTTTTAAAGCATTAATCTGCAGAAACCCAATTCATCTAGAATGATAAATAACAAGTAATGAACCATCTTACTGAAGGTATCAGGTCCTCATACCACTTCAAGGTAACATCAATTTGTTCCATTAGACAAATCAAATCGAAGAACTTGGAACTGTGATGAAGGCAAAAAGTATGTTTAGTCTAAAGTCCCTATGTCTAACAACAGGGGAAATAAGGGTTGAAATTATAGCATATTATATGTTACAAAGAATTTCAAAATACTTACAGTTTCAAGTTAAACGAGCCAATATTTGGTTTAAGAGCTGCCAGTGTGTGCTGACTTCTCAATTAAACACCCTACCCTCAACTGGTCATTTCTAACTGTTTCCTCTGTATACTCTTAGGTCATGGTGAATAGATACTGAATTTCAAATTCATTTTAAAAACATTCAATGTGAAACAAGGATTTGGATACACAGAAAACAATTCTCACACATCTGTTAACATGCTGCCTTCTTAAATTCATGTTCTTATCTGCCTAAAAGCAAACCCATTTAGGGAGTATCTCTAGGTTCCAGTATCTTCATCTTTGAATACAAAAGCAAGGGAGGTGAAAGGAAATCTTCAGGGCTCACCCTGCTATAACAATTTGAAAATGTAAAATGAGAGGGGGTAGAGGAAAAAGATATGTGGATTTTACAGTGTTGCAAAAAAAAAAAAAAAAACCCTTAAAGGACACAAACTAGTCTTTCAAATCTGGCAGTTTTACCACTGCTTTAATTCCTAAGTGCTCAATTAACATGTCCTATTAGATCATTGGCACGCTGCCTGAAACCAGAGGTGAGGTATGAAGGGACATCAACAGCCTCCCACTTGCAGAATCTGGTAACTCATGCAAAAGGATATGTTTCCAACACACTTACTAATAGAAATTACGATGTTGATCAGGTCCAATGAATTTCCAGTTGTCTCCGGTTTTTAAAAGGCCATGTACTTGGTAGGCAAGTTCTAGATCTCTGAGAGATGCGCACTGAAAATATGCAAGTAGTAAGTATCACTCTGATACCCTGTCAGCCAGTGGTTCACAAATAAATAAAAACAGTAGAGTGTCTTGTGAAAATAATGTTGATTCAACATATTATTGGTTGACAGCAAATAAGTTATAAGAAATGGGGGGGGAGACAAATCCCAAGTTCTGTGAAATTACAATATTATTTTAATTAAGCAATTATACCATTAAAAATTAATCCTATAACAACACCTGGTCAAGTGCACAAAAGACACCTGCACTGCAGAGTCTGGACTAGTAAAAATCTCCATGAAATAACTCCAAAATCTACCCACAGGAAAGTTAAGTTATGGTTCTTACTATGAAATACTGATTGCTGCCAATAAATAAAACACCCTGAAAGTATGCCTGGATATACATACGCTTGAGTACCCAGAGTAAAAACCTTGTGAGGATCCACACTAAATACTAGGTTGGTGCAAAAGTAATTGTGGTTTTTGCTATTGAAAGTAGCAGCTTTTGTAATTGCGGTTTTTGCCACGGAAAGTAATGGCAAAGGCCACAATTACTTTTGCACCAATCTAATAGTAAAGCAATTAAATTACCCTTAGGGAACAAGGTTCATCCTAAAACTGCCTGAAATTTTTCCTATGATAAGCATGATTACATAAACTAAAATAAAAACCATTATCAATTTTAACTTACTAATAGGCAAATCTGAAATATTATGGAAGCTTATCTGTTCAGGGGCATGAAAAATGTCAATGTAAACAATAAACAAAGGGTAGGGATAGTATGTGATTGAAAAGTACAGATTTTAGGCCAGGCGTGTTGGCTCAGGCCTGTAATCCCAGCACTTTGGGAGGTGGTCAGGAGTTCAAGACCAGTCTGGTCAACATGGTGAAACTACATCTCTACCACAAAAAATACAAAAATTAGCCAGGTGTGGTGGCGCACACCTGTAGTCCCAGCTATTCGGGAGGCTGAGGCAGGAGAATCGCTTGAACCCAGGAGGCAGAGGTTGCGGTGAGCCACTGCACTCCAGCATGGGTGACACAGTGAACCTCCATCTCAAAGAAAAAAAAAATTATAGATTTTAGAGAAAGAAGAAAAAACAGAAGCAAAGACATGAACAGAAGAGTTAGAAAGTGAAAAGAACCAGGGAGAACCCTCCAGTTACAGATAAATTTAGGAAATGGATAGCAAATTAATAAAGAAATGATACTTACTATGCTCATGGCTGACTGAAAAAACTTATCTGAAAATCAAAGTTCACAAGAGCTTTGGTTACAATGGATAAAATATATTTTCAAGTCAGTAACATTAACAAAAATCCTGCCAACAAAACTGGTAACATGCAAGATAAAGCTAAGAACATAAAAACTTAAGAGAGGCAGGAATGTACCACAATTTTGGCTTTCTCAGAAAGACCATGGCAAATATTACTAAGCTATATACACCTACTATGTACTCAAATTTATTTAAAAATAAAATAAAAAAAAATACTTCTAAGCTATAGGGATCACAAGGCCTCTAACTGGTACTCAGGTAAACCGGCCCTCTGTCTTTAGAGGAGGAAAACACAAGTGATTTCTATACATGCCATCATCCGGGTCCTTTGGAGAAAATCTCTTTCCCATTAATTCATTCATTATATCATAAATGATGAAGGATGATCTCTTTAAAGGGTCTCCTGCAGAACAAGAAAGCAAATGTGTTTAATCCACTTCCTTTACCACCACCAAACTCACTGTACCTAATACAAAGGGACACATTTCTCCTTTCTCCACCTCCAGCCTAAGTCCTCGCATAGATCTGGGTGGAGGCCAATGCTTGCTAAAGGAACCACTATACCCTGCAGAGAGCAATTCTCTGTAAAATCCGGAATAATCACAGGTCTCTGTTCGTGTGCTCCACTGAGACTTTCCCCTTCCTTTAGTCTCTTCACATGAAGCCTGACTTACTGAAGTAGGCGGCAGACAGTAACACACACTCCCTCACCAAACCAGCATACTTAGAAAAACAATTTTTTTTTTTTTTGAGATGGAGTCTTGCATTATTGCCCTGGCTGGAGTGCGATGGCACAATCTCAGCTCACTGCAACCTCCGCCTCCCGGGTTCAAGCGATTCTCCTGCCTCAGCCTTCCGAGCAGCTGGGACTAAGGCCCTCGCCACCACGCCTGGCTAATTTTTTGTATTTTTAGTAGAGGAGAGGTTTCCCCATGTTGGTCAGGCTGGTCTTGGAACTCCTGACCTCGTGATCTGCCCACCTCGGCCTCCCAAAGTGCTGGGACTACAGGCATGAGCCACTGCACCCGGCCAAAAATGTTTTTTGCTAGTAATCATTTGTGTTCCCTTTAAATATAATCAGAATGAGGTCAAGAAAAAGTAAACTAGAATTAATGGACAGGGCAGTTCTTAAATATAACATGAACTGAGCACTAATAGGTCAGAAAATCATCTGCAATATTCCCAGTCAAATATTTCTCTACACTCCTTTCCCTACCTGTTTTGTATGTTTGTGGTAGTAAAGCTGTAATGACAGTACAGATAGAGTTTCACAATTTACTCAAGCATGCTTCCCTTTGCTAACATTCTTAATTTTATTAGTTACATAATATTCTCTTTTCAATGTATTGTTTCTAGGTTATTTTAGGTTCTCTCTTTTGGGTAAATTCCTAGAAATTATTATTACTATTGAGACAGGGTCTTGCTCTGTCACCTAGGCTGGAGTGCAGTGGGGCAAACGCAGCTTACTGCAGCTTCAACCTCCTGGCCACAAGCAATCCTCCTGCCTCACACTCCTGAGTAGCTGGGACTACAGGGGTGCGCCACCATGCCCAGCTACTTTTTTCATGTTTAGTAGACATGGAGGTCTCTCTATGTTGGTTTCAAACTCCTGGGCTCAAGCAATCCTCCTGCCTTGGCTTCCTAAATTGCTGGGATTACAGGCGTAAGCCAAAACTACTGCTGCAGACAGGCAAATTTATATACATAAGACAAACCAACACAGCTCCCCCAGATCCCCCATCCCCCAGTCCTGGCTGTTACTTAGGAAATGTAAGTACATCTGACTTTGATTAGCAATTGAACCAGTGATGAGAGTTATAGAGGAAAGGAATATACTTTGGAGTCAGAAATACTAGCTCCATCACAATCTCACCAAGGTTGAGTAAAATTTTAGGGGACACAATTATGGAAACTGTTTACCTGTTTCCAAGGTATAGTCAATTAACTGGTTCCTTTTCCTAAAGATAAAATTTGCCTGTACAGGTGAGGATATGGATTTTACAAAATTAGTCCTCCAAACCAGAGAGAAACAACTTCCCTTCTGTGATTTTTATAGTCTATCCACAAGAAAGAATGACTAGAACTGTCAATTCTGAACTCAAGGGTTATTTCTCAGGCTGGGGATAATGGATAAGAACCAAAAGATTTTGAGTGCCTCATATGTGCCCTCCAAGCACAGTAGCAGACACG
Source organism: Pan troglodytes (assembly GCF_028858775.2). Classification (NCBI taxonomy): domain Eukaryota; kingdom Metazoa; phylum Chordata; class Mammalia; order Primates; family Hominidae; genus Pan; species Pan troglodytes. Next base: position 36,624,057 of record NC_072410.2, read on the forward strand.
GTGTGGAACTCATTTAACTACCACACCCTGCTGCTATTCCTCAGGTAGGTATCTAGTCGCTTTGACATAGCTGGTAAATAAATGGTAGAGTGGACATCTCAGCTCAGGTGTGTCTCTCTTCAAAGTCCATCTACTACAGAGCAGAGCTCCCACTGGAACTGACCTAAAAGTGGACAACGAATGGAGCCTTGAGGTCCTCCCAAAACGCTTCACAATAAGTTTACCTTTCCTCTGGAGCAGAAACGTCCACAAACTTTTGGCAAAGATGGAAATGTTCTGAATCTGCATCACGACACATGGTAGCCACTAGACACATGGCTACTGAGCACCAGTGTGACAAAATAATTTATTATTTTACTTAATTTTAATTAACTGGCCACATGTGGCTAGTGGCTATGGTGTTAAATAGCACAGCTCCAGAGAACAAAAGGAATTTCAACCAAAATATATTCTACCCAATTCCTGTTTGTACAACATCACTGCCAGTACAATCCATAACCCTCTCCCCTCCAGCTCAAGTTTTAGACCACAAACAAGATTGCTACCCTCAAGAATAATTTTAGGTAGTAAGACCCTGTCCAAAAAAAAAAAAAAAATCAGCTGGGCATGCTGGTGGGCATCTGTAATCCTAACTACTCAGGAGGCTGAGGAGGGAGGACTGTTTGAGCCCAGGAGTTCAAGGCTGCAATGGGCAAGATCCTGTCTCTAAAAAAACCACAACTTTCTGCTCAGGCTGTACAGGTTAATTTACAAATTCTCTCTTCTTAATTCATATGCAGAGAAGATAACCTACAACAATTAATCACATAAACTCAAGAAAGCTGGTCAATTTTCCATATAAATTAACACAATTTAAGGCCATACATACCAGGTTGATCAAACAGGTGAATAATATGGTGATATGTTGCAAGCGAGGGTTCTCAAATTACCAGGTAGACAGAAAAAATAAACAATGAGGTAAAAACACAGCAATCCAAAATATAGTTTACTGAGACACACTGAATTAAAAACATATTGTTAATATTTAAGCAAAATATGCATTTCTATTCCTTTGAACAAAGTTATTTTCCAACTCATTAATGTAAAGGTAAAAAACTATCACAAAGACTGTATCACTTTTTGAAAGTCCAAATACTTATTAGTCACATTCTTCACTGAGAACAGTAAAATATATTGAAGTGAATTGATTCCCAAAGCAACTTTCAATAAAGTAATTAATGAAAAATATACAATACACTAGCACACACTTAGGTTCAAATACCTAATTATGTTGGGAAAATGTCATGAATTTAAAACTAGCTAACTCAAAGCAATCACTTCTCCTTAGATTCAACAGATCCATAAACAAAGTACCTAAAATACTAATGAACACTAAGATGATAAAGGCACTCCCACTATAATAAGTACATGTAAGTAAATGTGCCAAACGTGGAAAGAAAATTTCCAACATATTATGTAAGCACAAGAATAATTTAAAGCTCTTTGCTTATGTAGCCCTGAAACCTCTGGCTGGCACAGTCTCTGTCCTCAGAGAACTCAAGGGCGCATCCTCACCTATTCCAATGGCTTTCATTTCACGTAAAACCTGTAAGGCTGGCGATCTTGCAAACACATGAAATCTTCGGAGACATTTCAGAATGGTATTAAAAGTCTGCAGATTTGGTTTCACCTTCTGTGCAACCATGTGTCTTAGCAGCTCCTAGTTGAATAAAAAGCAAGAAGTATCTTTCATGCCTGGGTAATCTGTCCAATAATCTATGTTTCATACAAAATAAAGAATTTAGCTTTCTTGCTTATGTTTAAAGCAGGTTAGTAACTATATCCCTCTTTTAAGAACTGTTTATTAATTAGCAGGTTCCATGATTCTGCCTTTTAAAGAAGCCTGCTAATTCAAACACCCACCCCACTGGATAGAGGTGGTCAACTGTCTTCAGTCTTCTACCTAGGAGAGTTTTCCAAGAAAAGACGCAAAAATAATAGACTAGTATGATATAAAAAAGTGGTTGGTTTTTTTTTTTTTTTTTGAGACAGAGTTTCGCTCTTCTTGCCCAGGCTGGAGTGCAGTGGTGCGATCTTGGCTCACTGCAACCTCTGCCTCGTGGGCTGAGGTGATTCTCCTGCCTCAGCCTCCTGAGTAGCTGCGACTACAGGCAAGCACCACTATGCCCGGCTAATTTTTGTATTTTTGTAGTAGAGACGGGGTTTCACCATGTTAGTCAGGCTGGTCACAAACTCCTGACCTAAGGTAATCCACCCGCCTCAGCCTCAAAGTGCTGGGATTATAGGCATGAGCCACCGTGCCCAGCCGTTTCTATTCTTAAGTTACTAGGGGAGAATCAATCCAGTGATTTCAACTTTTTGAACTTACACCTGATAGGATTTGACAGCAAATATGCATTACTTTGTAACAGAAAAACTATTATGAAAAATAAATGAATAAAATGGTCCAGAATTCTAGCTCTATACTCTGGGTCAAGCAACTTTTTCTTCTTATGTGCCAGACACAGCTGAGTCCCAGGGCTGCGGAAAGGGTAGTGAACAGGTAAATGCTACACAGTGACTGCCATACACATGCTCATAAATGCTGTCTCCAGCCCATGTACTTCTGTTTCTTTTCTTTTTTTTTTTTTGAGACGGAGTCTTGCTCTGTTGCCCAGGCTGGAGTGCAGTGGTGCGATCTCTGCTCACAGCAACCTCCGCCTCCTGGGTTCAATAGATTCTCTTGCCTCAGCTTCCCAAGTAGCTGGGATTACAGGCGTGCACCACCACGCCCAGCTAATTGTTTGTACTTTTAGTAGAGACGGGTTTCACCATGTTGGCCAGGCTGGTCTCGAACTCCTGGCCTCAGGTGATCTGCCCGCCTCGGCCTCCCAAAGTGCTGGTATTACAGGTTTGAGCCACCACACCTGGCCAGCCCATGTATTTCTGGTAAAGAGTATTTAGGCCCTATTAAAAAATAAACTGAGGATTCCTCCTTACCAGTATTTTACTCCATTTTTCCTCAAATTTCTCATTTATCGCGCATACTGTTGCTTCAATCAATGCATTAAATGTGTATACATCAGCTGCAAAATAATAAAATGATAAAATTTGGGGTTGAAGATTAATCCCTAAATGGCTGAGTTTAAGGCAAAGCAGTCATTCCTATGTGTCCCTTGACTAATCACATGTCCACAAAACTGGAAAACTACTCTCCTCTCTGGATCTCTACTCTTGCTTCAATCATCTACGCCTCAGGAAAAGGTAAAGTGTAGGCCAATGACTGAGGCACGATCCAAAGCCTTCACACAGACAATTAAAAGAAGGAAATGGAGAAAGGGACAGAGGGGAGTTCTCAAACTCACCATGGAGTCTGTTGTTTAGTAACTCAGTGTACAAGTTTAATGCCTGCTCATAAGCTCGGTGCTGGAAAAGGAAAAATTAAGCATCATCAAATTCATTTACTTAAGAAGTCCTTGCACATTTCTGTCCTAGAGTTTGGTAATATAGCTCAGGCTCAATAGATCAGGCTCCTGTTCTCATGAAGCTCATACTCTAGTGCAGTGGGATTTTCTATCCACTAGTAATGCCTAAACATATTTTTATTTGTCACAACTGAAAGTGGGGGAGGAGTGTACTACTCACATCCAGTGGGTAGAAGCCAGGGAGCTACTAACATCCTACAAGGCACAGGACAGACCCCACAACAAATTACCTGACCCAAAATGTTAGTAGTTCTGAGGCTGAAACACCCTGATCGGTGGAAATGAAAGACAAAAATAAATAAAACAAATGTACCTTCACCATTCCTCGGATCATTGTGCAATAGGAATGTTCATTTTTCTCTGGCATTAGAGAAAAGATTCTCTCAGCGTTGTTTTTTGCTCTAGACACAAGAGAGTAAATGTGAACCCAGGCAATAAGAAATACCAATGAGAGCTACCACCATTTACTGACGGTTTATTATGTTCTAGGCAATGTGCCAAGTACTTCATATACATTATCTCAATTCTTACAGGGTATTATGGTTATTATCATTTTGAAAATGGGGAAAATCAAGACTTAACAATCTTAATGTGGTGTCAGGGCTTTGCAGGTTAAGTGGCAGAATTACAATTGAAAATGAAAAGTTTATAAACAAGTATATAAATATCTGTGCTATTAAAAACAAGAAGCAACTGTATGACAAAGTCCCTAGTAAAGTTTCCTCACCTTTCTTCAATCTTCAGATACTACTTCCCAGAGGCAAAACGGTTTCTTCTGGATCCTTCTGGTCATATTCTAGCACATGTACTTTTAACTCTTCTCTCATTCCATAACCTCCACCTCCTGGGTTTAAGTGATTCTCCTGCTTCCACCTCTCGAGTAGCTGGAATTACAGGCACGTGCCACCACGCCTAGCTAATTGTTGTATTTTTAGTAGAGATGAGGTTTCACTATGTTGGCCAGGCTGGTCTCAAACCCCTGACCTCAAGTGATCCACCTGCCTCGGCCTCCCACGGCGCCAGGATTACAGGTGTGAGGCACTGCGTCCAGCCTACCCCAAGGAATTTAATCTTTCATCCTATCAAATTCATCACTTCAATAACAATTTTAGATAATCATGGTAGCTTTCCCTCTCCAGACATTCACATGAAATGTCTTCCTTTTAGACACCCAGCTAATTCTCCAATATAATTAAGTTATTACCTTTCATTCTAACTGCTGTGTATGTCTACATGTTGTCAGTGGTCTTAATTTAGCAGTACACTCTAGTGTCCATGATATTTTTAGTAAACAAAAGTATTAAATCTTTCAGAATTAGAGGTATATATTCCAAGGTAGCACTGTTAATGAAACTACCAAAGGAACCATACCATATGAAAGTTATGCTGAGTTAAACAGATGAGGGAAAAAAAAGGGTCAAAGTCTCAACAGATTCTTGTGTTGTTGAATGGAGATAAAGACCTTATTGAAAAACGGTCTAAATGTGTATGAATACAAATAGTGAAATTTATATTGCACAATAAAAATCCATTATTTTAGAACATCACAAGAAAACATCTTCACAGGGTGATGGGGCATATTCCATGCACTGTAAGACACTGTAATTCAAGGTTCTAATTACGTGTGACATACCGCCATGTAACTCCAAACCGATGACCAGCTTTCCTCCTAGATGTCTCATCATTTTCCTCTTCCTGAAATGAATAATCATCAAAAGAAATAAAAGTTAAGGCAATGGAATGCATTTCCCAGTCAGACTACTCAAAATCAGAAAGGCAAAGGGAACTCAGAAAAATAAAGGAAACATAGATCCAGCAGAAGGCAAAGAGGAAGCCCAGTTACGCTTACACCTATACAGTTAATTTCTTAAGTGCAAATCAGATGAAAAGCCAAGTTGACTCTCAAAGCAACAAGTGACAGCGTGGAGACAAGATGAAGCCAGTTCCCTGTATGGCCTGGTCCTCAGATAGAAAGAGGAAAACCAAACAACACAGCCTATTTGCTCAGAGACTACATCTGGCTTGATCCATACAGATAAACTGTCATAATTAGGGTGAAAGCAAGATAAACAACATATAGTTAATGCCTAACACTCACCCAAGCAAACTAAGACTTCTTTTTTTTTTTTAAAGACAGAGTCTCGCTCTGTCGCCCAGGTTGGAATGCAGTGGCGTGGTCTTGGCTTACTGCAACCTCCACCTCCTGGGTTCAAGGAATTCTCCTGCCTCAGCCTCCGGAGTAGCTGGGACTACAGGCGCGTGCCACCACGCCCAGCTAATTTTTTGTATTTTTTTTTAGTAGGGACGGGATTTCACCATGTTAGCCAGGATGGTCTCGATCTCCTGACCTCATGATCCACCCGCCTCGGCCTCCCAAAGTGCTGGGATTACAAGTGTGAGCCACTGCACCTGGCAAGACTTCTTATAAGACTAAATCTTGTCTTTATTTATAAACCAAGGTCTGGGATGAGGCTGACGTACAGCAATACAGGCTTGGTTGGCATTGCAGAGGTCAGTGCTGGCTCTGTAGCCTGCTGCCTCAAGAGCTGGGGCTGGAGAGGCAGAGGGCCAACCAGAGCAGGGCTTCAGGAAGTGATACTCTGGAAAGCAAGGTTTAACTGCAACCTACTGCCTATGCACTTTTAAAAATGTAAAGTTCTCTACATAAATAATCCACATTTGGCCAGGTGCAGTGGTCAGTAATCCCAAAACTTTAGGAGGCTGAAGGATCGCCTGAGCCCCAGAGTTGAAGACACCATCCTGGGCACTACAGCAAGACCCTATGTCTACCCGCCCTCCCCACCCAAAAAAAAACTAGCCAGACATGGTGGCCCACACTTGTGTCCCAGCTATTTGGGAGAATGAGGAAGGAGGAACACTTGAGCCCAGGAGTTAAAGGCTGCAGTAAGCTATGATAGCATCACTGCACTCCACCCTAGGTGACAGAGTGAGACCCTGTCTCTGAGGGGGAAACAAGAAATCCACATTTAGTTGGGCAAAGAGTAGAAAAGATAGAAACGAAGAAAAACACCAATAATCCCATCACCCAGAAACACTTTTTAAACGATTTTTTTGTATGCATTTGTAAAAACATTTTTACAAAAATGGAATATATACTGCTGATAGCCTGCTTCCCACTTATTGGATGAATGTTTCCATACCCAAACACATCTACTCTAATGTGCTCAATGGCCACACTAACTTTTATCATCATTTGATCATCTACTGTTGGACATCTAGATTGTTTTCAACGTTTTTGCAAGTATAAATACCTCCTCATGAAAAATGTCACATGAGCATCTCTATTTGACTGATCCAAAGGATTTCTTGAGACCTAGTTCTAGAAGTAAAATTCACGAGTCGAGAGAGAGGCTATGACTCAACTTACAGGCGGCCCCCGGCACACTACTGTTCTGTCTCCAGCCTAGTGTGTTCTCTCCTCTAAGTCCACGTATGAATTTTTGAGGGGGCCCAGGCCACGGAGTCTTTCCCTGGCCAGAATACATCATGTTATTACTCTAAGTGGCACAGGCCAGCCCAAACATTTCTGATCAACGCTTTGCCTTAATATGAAGTAGGTGAGGACAACATATTGTTAAAAAGTAAACTAGAACAGAAGTAACTGTTTAAAATCTCTCTTCCTCCTATACCACTTTTTATCAAGGCTATCGTACCACACATCTCAGTACAAATCTCTACTACCCTGACACATGGCAAAACAACCCATCTTATTTTTAAAAGCAATTTCTTCAAAAAGAAGCTTAAGGAAAAAAAAAAAAATCAAGGCCAACAGTTATTACCAATGCTTCTGACTGTCCAGTTTGTTGAAAATGATAATCAGTTGAGGGCTCCTGGTCACCATAGTAACACAATAAATCCAAGAGACTATTTGTTGTTTCAAGAGACACAGTGGTTCCTGTGGGTAAGAGACAGAAAGATAAAGAAACCTTGAAACAATGAAGAACTAAAGCCTGTTAGGTTAAAATGTGTCATTTTTTTATATTAGCGGTGGTCTTCATGGCTACACACTTAATGTTGTCCACTACTTTATGCACTCAACGTCAACTTAAACACCTGAAGTGACGTAGACAGGGACATAACCCCTATTAACCATGTAATTTGACGTAGAAGATTGGAACACAAGATGAAGTTTGGGCCTGTGCTCACTTATTTTATGTACTCATTATCCTCAAACTACTTCATGGTTTTAATTATCATCACCAAACTGAACACACTGCAAACTATCCCCACTTAGTTCCCCCAGCCCAGGTGCATTTGAACAAATGCAAGTAGAATTATTCCATTTGGATCCAGATACTCACTGAAAACTTGCCTAGAAATACTAGCATAATTGTCGAACTATAGTAGTCTCTTAAAAATTGTTCAAAACATTAAGTCCCCATCTTGACACTCATTAAAAAGGCTAAAAAGGGAACAGGAGGAAGACAAGTATGAGATATAATCTGCTATCTTATAAGAAAAGTAAATGTATCTTTTTGTTTGTTTTGAGATAGGGTCTCATTCTGTCGCCCAGGCTGGAGTGCAAGGACATCACAGCTTACTACAACCTTGAACTTCTGGGCTCAAGTGATCCTCTCACCTCAGCCTTCCGAGCAGCTGTGACTACAGGTATGTGCCACTGCACCTGGCTAATTTTTAAATTTTTTGTAGAGATGAGTTCTCACTATGTTGCCCAGGCTGGTCTTGAACTCCTGGGCTCAAGCAATCCTCCTGTTTTGGCCTCCCAAAGTGCTGGGATTACAGGTGTGAGCCACCATGCCTAGCCAATAAATTATCTTTCTAAACAAAATACATTGATAAATTTAAAATGCCCATCAGGAAATGTAAAAAGTCCAGAAGAGAAAGCAGGGCAGAGGGTACAGGCTATGGAGAAGCAACTGGTTCACACTATCTCAAAGCTATGAGACCCTGGAAAAATTACCTAATAATTACCTTCATAAGATTATTATAAAACACACCAATGAATAAGGTATTGTAGAATTAAGTATGTGAAATGGCTAGCACAGTGTTTTGCACTTATTAGGGGCCTGACAATGAAATGTTCTAGGATCCTTTCCCTGGTATGTTAGCTTTGTTACTGAGCTATGGGTCTGACACCTGTCTTTACTGAAGGACTGCACACACCTATCCAATAAAGGGGGTAAAACTAGAAAAAGACAAGCCTTAGCACTAAGAACTTCAATGCAGACTCACACCAGATGCCGATCATATTAACAAGCAGAGGGAAGCGCCTCACTAAATTACAATCTATTGCCATCACTCAGCCATACATCTGATGCTGTACCAAGCCACACACCAAAATTCTCAAACATAGCTTTCTGCAAATGTTTCTTGTGTTCAAGTGTATAATGACTCAGTCCAGTTTCCACCACTTCCATGTTTATTCTAAATCACCAAATAGCACTCTAGATTCTAAAAACTTAATGCCAGCTGCTTCTGATGTTGCTATATGTAGATTTTCATGTTGACGTATCAGCTGTGCTATTTACGTGTGTAGCTCCGCCAGTTTACATCCAGCTCCAATTCAGAGAACCACACAATTTTAGAGCTAGAAGTTTTGAGAAATTAAGTAACTTTTTGAACGCTAAGAACAATTAGTGACACAGATGGCACCTGCATCAAAGCCCCTGATCCTAGTTGAGTGTGCTTTCCTTTTTACATATTTCTTTCCTGTGTGTTGTGGCCCAATCTTCCAAACATCCTTAAAGAGTCCAGGAAAGCTGGGCACGGTGGCTCACGCCTGTAATCACAGTACTTACGGAGGCCGAGGTGGGTGGATCATGAGGTCAGGAGATCGAGACCATCCTGGCTACATGGTGAAACCCCGCCTCTATTAAAAACACAAAAAAGTTAGCTGGGCGTGGTGGTGGGTGCATGTAGTCCCAGCTACTCAGGAGGCTGAGGAGGGAGAATGGCATGAACCTGGGAGGCGGAGCTTGCAGTGAGCCGAGATTGCGCCACTGCACTCCAGCCTGGGCGACAGAGCAAGACTCCATCTCAAAAAAAAAAGGAAAAGGGTACAGGAAATCTGGGAGCACTGCATATCTACCTAACATTAAAAACAGAAGCTAAGGTAGAAGGGTGATACAATTTCTCTACCAGTGCTACAATAAACCAACAAAGCTGCAATTCTACTTCGCCTGTAATTCTTAAGTAACACTAAAGCTAAAAATGAAATAAACTATGAAAAATATAAAGCACGCAGCCATCAAAGCAGAGTAAGTACAGCAGGACCTGTAACTCTTACTCAAAATATATGAATCATATAACTGGGGCCCACTTCAAAGCCCATGTTATTAGAGGTGCTTTAATCGAACTCAGTCACCTGCTTGCAAAAGCTGATCAAACATGTCCACAGAGGCTTTGACTTTTCTGAGCTCGATTCGTTCCTTCAGGGCGGCTTCACTTATGTCTTTGATCTGAGGTTCAAAGTACTCAGGCATTAAACACTAGGAAAACAAGATGACTAAAGTTACTACAAACAGGTAAAGGTGAGGGAAGGATAACTGAGTAGGACAAAACTTTTATCACCAACATACCAAAGTAAAACTTCACTGCTCCAATTCATGTTTCCTGCACCAGATACTACTGATCATTTTAACATCACTGTCTTCACAGGGAATTGAACTAAACCTTTCATCTCTAATGCTATGTATCCTCTAAACATTTAATACTACCCAAGGTATGCTGATTTTACCTCATTCACTAACTTATTCAAATACTTTCTGAATGCCTACTATTTTACCCCAGACATTAAGCTTGGCACTGGGGATACAGAGACGAAAGGCATTCTCTACCTTCAGGGTGCTCACAATCTAATGGAGAAAGACACTGTCTTAGTTTAGGATTTTAATATTTTGACTTACACAATCACACTGGCTTCCTCATCTATGCACAAGTTCTACTATGAAAACAAGAAGTGTGTGTTTCCCTGTGAGCTTTGGGAAGCAGAGAGACGTAGGGGTATGGGAGCAGTTTAGATATGATGAGTCTGAGATTAGTACTTCCACCAACAAACTCAGGAGGGCAGAGGCGCATCTGTTTTGCTCACCACTGTATGGACAAGCACTAAGCACAATACCCACCACACTGCATAAATCCTCACTCCAAAACTACAGAACAAAGAGGGAGCTGGAAATACAATGTGGAGTTCAAAGTAAAGGGATCTAGGCTAGATATACAAAAGAGTACCAAATGGATTATAAGTGACTCTTCTGTCACTGAAACAGAAGAGTATATACAATAAAAAGAGAAAATGAGCATAAAAATCTAAGAAAGATACCCATGCTTAAGAAGTGGATCAAGGCCAGACACGGTGGCTCACAACTGTAATCCCAGGACTTTGGGAGGCCAAGTCGGGTGGATCACGAGGTCAGGAGTTCAAGACCAGCCTGGCCAAGATGGTAAAACCCCGTCTCTACTAAAACTATAAAAATTAGCCAGGTGCAGTGGCAGGCACCTGTAATCCCAGCTGCTCAGGAGGCTGAGGCAGGAGAATTGCTTGAACCCGGGCGGCAGAGGCTGCAGTGAGCCAAGATCGTGCCACTGCACTCCAGCCTGGGCAACAGAGTGAGACTCCATCTCAAACAAAAACAAACAAAAAAAGAAGCGGATCAAGAGCAAGCAGCAGTGGCTTACACCTGCAATCCCAGAGATTTCAGAGGCCGAGAAGGGTGTTTGCTTGAGCCCAGAAATTTGAGACCAGCCTGGGCAGTGCAGTGAGACAAGACCCTGTTCTCTACAAAAACTAAAAATTAAAAAAAATCGGCCAGGCATGGTGGCACACCCCTGTAGTCCAAGCTACTTGTGAGGCTGAGGCAAGAGGATCACTTGAGCCCAGGGGTTCCAGGCTGCAATGAGGTATGATTGCACCATTGCACTCCAGCCTGGGTGACAGCATGATGCCGTTTCAAAAAAAAAAAAAAAAAGGAAGAGAAAGATGTGTATAGAGAGGTAGTGAAGGAAACTTCAGTCATAGAATTAAAGACCTAAGAGCATGGTGTCACAAAAATCAAATGGGGAAAATATTAAGATGAAGAGCAAATAAATACAGAAAGAATTTTAAAGTTAGTCTTGTGATCAAAGCTAACTCCACACTTTAAAAGGCTTATCATCCAAATATTGAGGGTATTCAAATGGCTACTGAAATATTAGCCATGAAAGCCTGGTTTAATTTACATTTAAAATAGTATTATGTAAATAATGTAACTACCTCTCCTTACCGGTATATGAGGTTCAGCTATGTCCTTCTGAAAATATTTGGGGTACGAATTAATAATAAACTTGGCCACATTCTCCCCGGATTTCTTTGCCAGTAAAAATGAACGCTATATAAAGAAAAAGATTTAAATACATGTAATTTAAACTCAAGCAAGATTATAGTTACACTCTCAGCAAGAATTTCTCCCCCCTCACAAAAAAAAAACAAATGCAACAACACGCAGAATCCCAATTAGAAATTATAGACTATCCCACCTTTTCTACTGTGATATAATTTCAGTTAGCATCTTATACACAGCTTGAAATATATAAAAAGCAAGCCATTTAAACTGAGTGGGTCACTCCAGTGTGAAAAAGCCCTAAGTATTAGAAACCAAAGCCAAAAATCCTTTCCCCATTGACGATATGTACATCTTTTTGAAGAAAGTAGTAAAGGATTCACATAGTCTATCAATTTCTCAGCATTTGTAAACCTTTCCCAGGTTATTACAACTAAATTATTTATGTACTGTTGTACGCAAACCAGAGAGATAAAACACTAGAAAATTATATGAAAATACTCACAGATTCCAAAGAGGATGCTGGCATAAGGTAAGGATCATCTTGAAACACATAAGGCACAGCTGTGGTATCCTGTGGAAAAGACATAATACAATTTCTATATTTATTTTGAAGACAGCTCACTGTAACTTTTAGCTCCCGGACTCAAGGGATTCTCCTGCCTCAGCCTCCCAAGTAGCCTGGGCTACAGGTGTGTGCCACCACAGCTGGCCATTTCACAAAATTTTTTGTAGAGAGGGTGTCTTGCTGTGTCACCCAAGCTGGTCTCAAACTCCTGGCCTCAAGCAGTTCTCTCACTTCTGCCTTACAAAGGGCTAGGATTATAGACGTGAGCCACTGCATCCAGCCCACAAGTCTTTCTAGCTAAATTTTTAAGAGGACCTTGTGAGTTTTGATAAACAAAAATTCCGTAAGTTGTAATTATGTATGTAACCTAAATGCGCAAACGTGTGTGGGCATATATACATGTATATATAGAGAAAAAAGACAAAAGACAAACACCTGCACTGTACTCTCAGCTCTACAAGACTTGCCTTTAATTATGCAAGGCAAACAATGGCTTAAGCCTCCCTCCCCGTGGCTGATTTTAATATTTAAGTTTGCTACCACTGGGGACTGTTTTAAACTCTAGGTAAGAATCATGTGAATTAACTAGTCCTAACAGCAGAATCCCAGAATAGGATTTCCTCCAAAGCAAGGTCACTATCCACCCACGCTCAACTTCACCAAGAGTCCCTCCTCCAAATGGAAGATATCACCGTGCCCTCTGAGGAATCAACAACAGAACCTTCTCCCACGTCCTGTTACCCATTAAAATTGCTCCCTAAACCTGAGCATAATCAACTCTCCAATACCACCAGGGGCCCCACTGAGAAATGCCCCAGAATTGCTTTCTTTATTCTCTTCTGTGTCTGAGTGCCTTACTTGGGCCTTTATTCCAAAGCAAAAACTTATCCTATATCCTTAATGCTGTTTTACTGACTGGACTCCTCAGGGAGGGGGCACAGAAGCTTCCCTGCAGCTCTCAACGGAAAGCTGCTCATACCTGGAACCTGGAGGCAGTGTTTTATTTTGGACCTAGCTTTCTGCTACCCCTTTCAAAAACCCCTTTCCCTTGAGCCTCACCTTAGCAGCCCTGTTGTGAACTTCAGTTTTTATTTGAATTATACTAATGGAAAGCCAATGTTGAATTCTTAAGAGTGATATGATCCAGGGTCACTACAGCTGCTGAACTGAGAGCAGTGTGTAGGGAGGCGCAGTGGGAGACGACAGAGACTGCTGCAATTAATCCAGACTTGTAAGACGACAATAACCAAGGTGACTGGTCGTGATATCAGGCATCTAAAATTTTGATATTTTGCAGAAAAGAGTTAACAGACCTGAAACCATTATCCTTAGGAAGGTCTGCGTCCAAGGCTGGCCCTTGGCTGCCATCTGGGAACCTGGATGTCGGAAGGGTTCTCGCCGTTCCTAGAACTGCTAAGAATGGTTCACTGTGCCTAACCTGTTTGTACACCGTGTTTTGTGCCAAACACCTGCTTCCCTTCTGGGAGTATGGAAACTTGGTATAATATATGCCAGCCAGTGGGTGGTCTACATGGCCAGCCTCCCCTAAAAACTCTGGGCACTGGGTCTCTAATGAGCTTTGGTAGACACTTTGCATATGTTGTCACAAGTCACTGATGGAGGAATTAAGCATGTCCTGTGTTGAATCTTCTGGAGAGGTCTTTTGGAAGCTTGTGACTGATTTCTTTTGGTCTTTATCCAATGAGCCTTTTCTCTTTGCTGACTTTGCTTTGTATCTTCTTGCTGTCATAACTCTTAGCCTGGGAGTGGTCACGGAGACCTCGCACACACGTATCTTTTGAAGGGATAAACAAAGGCTTTGCTAACAATTCCCAGGATTTTGGCCTGAGCAGCTATAAGAATGGAGTTGCCATTAATGAGATGGCAAAGAAATATGTGAGGAATGTTTGGAGGGAAAGGGGTTTGGTTTTGGATATGCTAAGCTCTTTATCACACTCTCAAGTGGAAAGCTTTCCCATTCTCCACATAGCTGTCTTTTCTAAAATGTCTGCTTAGAATTCCTTTCCCCCCATCCTGGCTAACACAGTGAAACTCCGTCTCTACTAAAAATACAAAAATTAGCTGGGCGTGGGGGTGGGGGCGCCTGTAGTCCCAGCTACTCAGGAGGCTGAGGCAGGAGAATGGCGTGAACCCAGGAGGCGGAGCTTGCAGTGAGCTGAGATTGCGCCACTGCACTCCAGCCTGGGTGACAGAGGGAGACTCCGTCTCTTTAAAAAAAAAAAAAAAAAAGAAAAAAAGAATTCCTTTCCCAGTCTTGGCGATACAACCCCTTCTCAGTGCTACCTCAGTCTTCCCCTCTAGAACTACACAATATCTGTGTCTAATTCTATATCCAGCACAGTGCTTGATAAGCATCATAAGGGCACAAAATATTGTTGCTGAATGAATGGATAAACGAATAACTCTTGGATTTTAAGGGCCAGATAAGTCACAATTCTACACACAATTCTATAACTTCTTTGATTTGAAGGTGGCCCTGGGCCATTCTCATTGAAATGTTGAGAATATCTCAGAGGTCCATTTCTATGTTTACATTTCAGGTGCCTATTTATGGATAAGTGAGCTACTGAAAATCTCAATGCTTTGCAAGTAGGGAGATGTAGTAAAGTCCTTTTTCAGAAACTGGTAGAGTACACCAGTGCACATTAGACCCAACACTATCTTTAGTAGCTCCATCTTTATTTTATATTTAATTTTTTTGTGTGTGGCGGGGGTGACAGGGTCTCACTCTGTGGAGTACAGTGGTGCGATCCTGGCTCACCGCAACCTCCACCTCCACCTCCCAGGATCAAGTGACCCTCACCTCAGCCTCCCAAGTAGCTGGGACTACAGGCGCATACTACCACGCTCAGCTAATTTTTGTGTTTTTTTGTAGAGACAGGGTTCCACCATGTTGCCCAGACTGATCTCAAAGTCCCAAGCTCACAGGATCCACCCGCCTTGACCTCCCAAACTGCTGGGATTACAGGCATGAGCCACTATGTCCAGCCTAGTAGTTCCATTTTTAGATGTAGTTTAATATCTACAATAGAAGAACAATTCTGCATACTTGTAATAATCGACTTAAGGAGGATCAATATCCATACAGATACTGTGGCAGAAAAAAAGACTTCATTATTTTAGACTTTTCCCCACAGACGAAATTAAAAGTTTTTGGTTAATAAAAAATACAACCAAGCAGAAAGTTCCATTTCTGATGCATTTACCAAAGTTTCAGTGTATCTACCAGACTACAAACTCTACTCTTGAGTTGCCAACAGAGAAAATTTCATGTCAATGAAATCAACAATACAGTAGTAGCAGTAACAAAATACAATGTACCAAGAATTTCCTTTGTCCCAGACTCTGTCCTAAATCTTACGTATACTTAATTCATTTGTTAATAATTCCACTGCAACCTTGAGGTTTGGTGCTATAATTAACCCCCAATTTATAAGTCAGGAAACAGAAGTATCAAGAGGTAAAGTAACTTCCCTAAGATCATAAAGCTAGTTGCTTGGCTATTAAAACAAACCAGTAGGCTCCAGGACCCAGATTATTAATCATTACATGATTGTCAGCATGACAGGTACATTATTTCTCCAAGTTGGTATACTACAGCCAAATCGTCCCCTAAGAACATACATTTCAACAAGCCCTTCCAGGGATTAAAGATCACTGGTATGGTAGAAAAACACTGCATTTTGAGATAAAAGGCGTGAAATTAAGCCTTTAATTAAGGTTTTAACATCCTAACCAGCCACTGGCCACTTTCAAAACCTTAGCTTCCTCCTTTGCCAAATAAAGGGATTTGATAATTTTATTTTATTTTTATTTTTATTTTTTTTTTGAGACAGAGTCTAACTCACCCAGGCTGGAGTGCAGTGGCAGGACCTTGGCTCACTGCAACTTCTGCCTCCCAGGTTCAAGAGATTCTCTTGCCTCAGCCTCCTGAATAGGTAGGACTACAGGTGCCACCATGCCTCGTAATTTTTGTTTTTGTTGTTTTGGTAGAGACAGGGTTTCACCATGTTCACCAGGCTGGTATCGAACTCCTGACCTCAAGCAATCCGCCTCCCTCGGTCTCCCAAAGTGATGGGATTAGTGATGGGATTACAGATGTGAGCCACTGCGCCTGGCCAATAATTTTATTCTTAAAAAAAAAAAAAAAAAAAGGCCGGGCGCTGTGGCTCACGCCTGTAATCCCAGCACTTTGGGAGGCCAAGGCGGGTGGATCACGAGGTCAGGAGATGGAGACCACCCTGGTGAGCACAGCGAAACCCCGTCTCTACTAAAAATACAAAAAAATAGCCAGGCGTGGCGGCGGGCGCCTGTAGTCCCAGCTACTTGGGAGGCTGAGACAGGAGAATGGCATGAACCTGGGAGGCAGAGCTTGCAGTGAGCCGGGACTGTGCCACTGCACTTCAGCCTGGGCGACACAGCAAGACTCCGTCTCAAAAAATAAATTTAAAAAAAAAAAAAAAAAAAAAAAGTTTGGCGCAGTGGCTCACACCTGTAATCCCAGCACTTTGGGAGGCCAAGGCGAGTGGATCACCTGAGGTCAGGAGTTCGAGACCAGCCTGACCAACATGGAGAAACCCCGTCTCTACTTAAAATACAAAATTAGTTGGGCGTGGTGGCACATGCCTGTAATCCCAGCTACTCAGGAGGCTGAGGCAGAAGAATTGCTTGAACCCAGGAGGTGGAGGTTGCGGTGAGCCGAGATCGCGCCATTGCACTGCAGCCTAAGGCAACAAGAGCGAAACTCTGTCTCAAACAAAACAAAACAAACAAACAAACAAAAAACAGATGGGGGTCTTGCTACATTGCCCAAGCTGGTTTTGAACTCCTGATGTCAAGTGGTCTTCCTACTTTGGCCTCCAAAAGTGTTGGGATTACATTCATGAGCCACCTGGCTCAGCTGGATTAGACAATTTTAAAGAAACTTTCTAGACGCACAACAGTTTAATTCTGAGTAATGACGAGGTATGAGTATTAAATGTGTTATTAGCTGAGTTAAAAAGTGTGTTATTAGCCAAGTTTTAGGTTAAAAAAAAAAACAAAATCCTACTTACCCTGTTTACTGTGGACGCAAGTGCCTGAAGAACGGCTACTTTATCCCTAAAAATAAGAACCACAAGTTAATCCTCATCAGGGCTCTTCATAGCCACAAACTGAACAAGTGATTCTACTCTCAGTGTACTGGCCAATAACATAGTGCAGATCTCATCTGAAGCTGGTTATGTCACAAGGTCACTAGAATAAACTAGAAATTAAGAAAACTGCTGGTTCTTTCCCCTAGTTGGTACATGTTCCTCTCTTTGCCTGTCCTCTCTGGCCTGGTGCATAATGCCATAACCCAGGGCTAGTGATTTCCATCCCGCCCTCATAAAACTATCTGGCCTACTTCCTCTACCCACTTTCCTATGGATTCTTACTGCGGCTTTCGGGACTACTGTTGCCTTTACTATCCTAATTGGTAGCTCTTGATTCAGTTATAGGAGAATAAACCACAGGCTTCACTCTGGACCTATTGCATCAAAGCCTCCCAAGATCCATGGAGGACTGTCACACACACTCTTACTGAAATTCCCAGATGATTCTGATGCAACCTCCTGGTTTAGAACCTCTCAACCATATATAACGTTATGGTAAGAATTGCAGGCCAGCTGTCCACTGCACCTCTGAGTAGAGACCTTTACTGAACTATTAGAAAAGGCTTCACTGGAATAAATGACAGACAAGATAATTTGATCTCAAATATATTTGTGCTCCTATGTTAGATTTAATGTGTTTCCTTTCCAAAAGGGAATTATACCAAGAGTATTTTTCTAAATAAAGTTTAACGTAACATTCTTAAGACTATAAGTCATCTGAGAAAAACAAAAGTACAGGAAATTTTATATTTCATCAAAACTAATTCCCTGATGTACATAATATCCACTAAATTTTCTATCCACGTTTAGAAGTCACATTTATGTAATTTCAGCAAGTGTGATAACGACACATTCTCTCATCTCTCAGCATTCCTTCAGCAGATCTTTTATTGCCCTATTTAAGTCTTATCAAGTTAGCAAACTTTCCTAACATATTGAACAAATGGCAGTGAAAAAATGATGACATTCAGATTACTCACTAATTCTCTTTCTTTAAAGGGTTACTTTAAAAAGGTATCATACATTATCTTAAAAAAATAAACTAGAACATTACACGTTAACCTAAAGTGTCTGGTGTCATCTTGTGACCCCTCTCCACGATCAATCTGGTATTTGTATATCCAGAACTTTTAAAGGTATTTTCACACATAAACATCTCCCTAAAAAACGTATACACACTGTCATTCTGCATGTGTCTACATAAGTTTGACTGCACTATCCATGTTATTAAATATAGAGCTAATTAATTCCTTTCAATGTAAAAAGTTATTGTATGATAACCTTTTAAAATTATCCATTCACTTTTCAATGGGCATTCAGGCTGTTTCAACCTGTTACTATTCCCAAGTAATAAAGAACAGTCTTGTCCATGTATATATGCAAATGTTCCTCCAAAGTGGCTAACCAGTAAGGTACGCACATTTCCAATTCTGATTCTGCCAAATTTCCCTCCAAAGAGCTGTTCCAATTTACTGTCCCATAAACAAACGTATTTCTTCAAATCCTCTCTCTGCCAATACGGTAAGTTTTAATTTGCACTTCTTTTATGATCCCAGTTACCTATGCATTGACATCACTGGGCTCCCTGGCCTCCCTAAAATAATCACAATTCAGATTAATAAAGTTTTTTAAAAAGTCTTTTTAAATGAACCCAAGTCTTTTTTTTTTTTTTGAGATGGAGTCTTGCTCTGTCGCCCAGGCTGGAGTGCAGTGGCGCGATCTCGGCTCACTGCAAGCTCCGTCTCCCGGGTTCACGCCATTCTCCTGCCTCAGCCTCCCGAGTAGCTGGGACTACAGGTGACCCCCCACCACATCCGGCTAATTTTTTTGTATTTTTAGTAGAGACGGGGTTTCACCGTGTTAGCCAGGATGGTCTCAACCTCCTGACCTCATCATCCGCCCGCCTCGGCCTCCCAAAGTGCTGGGATTACAGGCGTGAGCCACCGCGCCTGGCGAACCCGAGTCTTTAGGTCACATAATTTTAAGACCTAGCTTTTTGAGGGGCCACTAAATGCGTTCAATAGGACTACACTGTAACAAGCACTTTTGTGAAGTTTTAGTTCCTGCATATTCAACAAATGTTGAATAAATGAGATGAGGCAAGTTGTTCAAGGATATATCCAGTGAATAAAAAAGCTAAATTTTGCTGTCCACACCATTTACTTTATTTTACCTCATTAGAGATAATAAAGACAGTAACTGTCTGCTCTTGAATCATATGAGAACTTCCTTGAAAAAAATTATTCTAATGATGATGTTCATGTATAACCATGTATTATTAACCACGTAAATAGTAACCCACACTAATTCAAAATCTCTTTCAATTGTTCTTTTAAGTAAATCTCATTGCTCATTCACTCACTATTCTCCACCTTTCCATTTTTTGTCCTTTAAACTCCTAGCTTCTCCCCGCTCAGCTACTCTCTTCAAGAATGCTCTCCTATTGCTCTTCCTGTCACTGTCTCCTTACCTAACCCTTATACTTCTCTCATAGTAAGCACTCAACCATTTGCTGAATGAACACTGATAGAATACTTACCAAGTTTTCTTTCTTGGAATTACTACTTCTTCAATCCCTAATGTAAAAAATAAAACATGAATCAGTTTCCTAGTACTACAATGGAATCCAATGTGTTGATATAAAAATAGAATTCAATATATTTTAAAATATACCTGTTACATCAGTTCCTTCAACCTTTGAGAGGGTTGCACTACCAGAATAAAATCTGCAAAAAAACAAAAGCCTTAAAGCTAATAGTCATTAATGAAGTACCCAGCTCACCTCCACCTATGTGTACTTTGAGCCCAAATTCTCCAATTATCACGGATTAAACTGGATAACTCATGTCAATGAACGCTGAGAAGACAGTCTGTACACATGTTCAATATCATTAAGGAATGGATACAAGATATGGACAAGACTGTCAAAACTTTTTTTTTTTTAGAGACAGGGTCTTGTTCCATTGCCTAGCCTTTAGTGCAGTGGTGCAATTATAGCTCCCTGAACCCTTGAACTCCTGGGCTCAAGCGACCCTCCTGCTTCAGCCTCCTGAGTAACTAGGACTACAGGCATATGCCACCATGCCCGGCTAGTCAAAATTTTTGGAAGCAAGCAATCTCATTACATAAATGGCAGAGAGGGAGGAAAGTTTTTAATAGCACTTGAACAATCTGGTTTGAAATGCAAGAACTTTCAACTTCAGGAACCCAAAACACTATGATGTTTAAAAGAACAATTCAGTGAGCTCTTGCTTCTATACAGATACTGCCCTGATCAGAAAGGACTACCTCACTTAAAGCAATTACAACATAGGGAAGATGACCCATGGCTTCTCATTCCACTTCTTTCAACAATCAAGAATGTACCAAATACATAAGGCCTGATTTAGACTTGGAATTGCTGATATTTTCTATTTTCAGAGGTTCAATATGAAATCCTTTTTAAACCAAAATATAGAATCATTGGCCCATGACTGAGTTTTTAAGTGTTCTGTTTAAGTGTTCTGATCACACTAAAAACACAGTCAATACACCACAGATAATGTGACGGTTAGTATCATCTTGTGTTTCCCCTTACTAAATGGCATCAGTAACATTCAGAAAATTGTCAAGATGTGATTGCACAGAAAGATACTTCCTCCAGTAGTATCTGGTTTCAGGTATCATTTAAAACAAGAACACCCCTCTACGTTAAGGACATTTCAGAAAGAGATCAACTCTTTCAAGTTTCTGAGATCAACTCTTTCAAGTCACACTATTTGTTTCTCATGACCTTAAAACAGAGATCACAGTTATTTTGAGAACGGATGCTGAGGGAGAGATTCTGCTTCAGGCAAAGAAAATGAGTAGAAAAATGCTAACGATGGCTACCAGGAAACGGAGGACTGGCATTGAATGGCAGCACAAAGGTTTCTGCAGTATCAGATGGAGTGGTTTCTCTTTCTTGAGGGGAACTAAGGGAGAGTACATATAAAAACATATTGTAAATTACATATCCCACTTATACCTCACAAACTTTTCGGATGGTTATTACCAACTCCAGTCTGCAGATGAGGAAATCTGTCTACTATCATCCAATTAAGCGAATGGCAAACACTAAACCTAAAATTAGGCTTCTAGCAAGTTTTCACTACAAATTACTGCCTCTCATATTCCCACAATGCCACTGTTTGTACTGAGTGAAAAAAAAATTACACAGATAGGTCATACATGTTCCAAGCTATAACTATCACAGATCAAAAGGGCATAGTCAGATCTTTTAGACTTTTCTGCTTTTACGAAAACCTGATAACTTCTTTAGCCAAAGTCCCCACGGTGGCGACCAGAGACTGCCTTTTATTTGGGAAGATCTTGTACGTTCTCCTCGCTCCTCCTGATTGGGTTAAAATGAGTAATGGCGGATAATTTTTAATTTGGGGTAGTGTTGCTAATAGCCACACTCACTGGAACGCAAGCTTCATGAGAGCAGGGTCCTAGCTTTGCGGATGGTGTTAACTACAGAATATTGCAAGCAACCAATAAGTATTTCTCTAATGAATAAATGCGTTGCGAATCCTATTTCAAAGGGCCACCTCCGCGTACCTGGTCTTAAGGGCACGCGACCGTTAAGGGCGCGCATGAGCAAACCATTTCATCGTGCCTACTTCCACAGCCAGCTGGGAAACACAGGACTAAGGTGACTCCGCGGTCTTCTTCGCGGATACCCTAAGCGTCTCTTACCTGCAGCTGCGTGCCTGTTCACACAAACCCGCCCGCCGACCCGTCAGCGGCTGGCCAAGCCTGCTGCGGAGCCCCAGCCAGCGAACAGCAGATACAACCGCCATCTTTGATTTCTCTGCAGAGCATGTTGGGAAAGCGTGCCTCGACCTTCAGGAAGGTGGGGCGCAGTGGGCGGGGAGCAGGGAACAGCTCCGTTATTGGCTGAAGCGGAAGAAGACGAAAGCAATCATAAAATGGGAGGTTGCAAGCTCATGGTTTGAAAGACTTCGTCACGGAAGCTAAAAGCTCTATACACCCGATTTGCCTCGGAGGAATTTTCCTAAATGATTATTTTGATGTCTTATATATCTTTGATTGTTTTCAGAACAAAAGAGCGAGCAGAGAGTCGTACAACTATTTGTTCCCCCCCCCATGTAGAAGTGATCTCATCCACGTAAATGTCGTTCCTGCGACCGCTTCCGCGCGCAAGCGCACGTTGAATCGCGTGGTGACTCCGGGCTTGAGGGTGAATTAAGAATAGGTGGTGAGTGGAACGTCTCTTGGGGTGTCGGAATTCAAAACGGACCTGGAGGATGTTGATCTCCAAGAACATGCCCTGGCGGCGGCTGCAGGGCATTTCCTTCGGGATGTATTCGGCTGAAGAGCTCAAGTAAGGAGTTGGTCGGGTAGCGTGCCCAGCCTGGAGCTTGAGGTCGGCGCCCTAAACTACGATTCCCAGAAGCGCTTGCGCCCAGTCTATCCTCTTGAGTCCAGGCTTGTCTGGCGCTTGTCCTGCTGGGAGCCGTAGTTCTGGGAACGTTCCTGGGCCGGCGTGGACTGCCTGGATAAGAGGCCGGTGGTGCTGGGGGAAAGAGTTTGCGCTGGGGTAGGGGAATATAAGGGTGGGGAGGGTCCTGGTCTGCAGCGTTATCATCTGCCAGTCTCCTCGTTAACTAACAAGCATTTGTGGAATTAACCATAGTGTACCTGACATGGTTAATTAGGCACGTAGTAAGTTTCCTCTTGTTTGTAAAACGATTGTCCTTCAAGTGTCAGTTCAGGCGTTAACTTCTCTTTGCTAGGACCCTGCTATATTCTCGGTCTGGTTGTTAAATCAAGGGAACTCTCTTTAGTCTTCATTTTGATCAAGGTAGCATTTGACATTCTCCAATGCACTCTCTTGAAACTTTCCTTTCTTCCAGAACCTTATTTGTCTTCAAGTTCTCCTATTTTTATGACAAATACTTCTACCTCCCTCTCTTCCTCTATCGATCTATAACCTCACAAACATTTATTGAGCATCCAGTTTTTTCCAGGCACCAAGCAGGCGTTAATGACACATTGGTGAGCAAGGTCTGTACCTCGTTTTACTCCTTAAATGTTGATGTTCTTCAAGATTATGTTCTAATAATGTTTTCTTCATGGTAAATATTGTCCCTAGACAATCTCACCACTTTCATGATTTATAGTCTCAAATTTAAATCCCCAACGCAAATTTATTTCCCTGATTTTCAGACCCATTTGTTCAGCTGTCTGTACATCTTTAATTGAGTTTCACACAGAGATCTTAAATGCATATCAAAAACTCAACATGGCCTAAATGCATATCAGAAACTCAACATGGCCGGGCACGGTGGCTCACGCCTGTAATCCCAGCACTTTGGGAGGCCGAGGCCGGCGGATCACGAGGTCGGGAGATCGAGACCATCCCTGGCCAACATGGTGAAACCCCGTCTCTACTAAAAATACAAAAATTAGTTGGGCGTGGTGGCGGGCACCTGTAGTCCCAGCTACTCGGGAGGCTGAGGCAGGAGAATCGCTTGAACCCAGGAGGCGGAGGTTGCAGTGAGCCGAGATTGTGCCACTGCACTCCAGCCTGGCGACAGAGCAATACTCTGTCTCAAAAAAAAAAAAAAAAAAAAACTCAACACGGCATCCCTCTTCAAAGGGAGGGGTTACTTACCCCTCCAAAATGGTGTACGTAGTGCAAAATAGTCACTAGAAACTGGAAAATTATTCTAGATCTCTCCTGACATCTAACTTATTTATTGGGCTCTTACTTTGTGTCACCTACATGTCTATTTGTTCTTAGTCTCCTTTTTCTCCCAATTGCTACTGTGTTGCCTCTGGCCCTTATCTCATATTTGAATTGTCTTTTCCTTCCACCCTCCCCTTACACCTCTCAAGTGCATGCTCCACACTGCTGTCAAAATTATTCTTGCAAAGTGCAAATGTAGTCATGCTACTGTCACCCTTAAAACCCTCCAAATGTTCTCCATTTCCCTCAGATAAAGTATATTTTCTTAGCATAGCCTGCAAAGTCTCCCATGATCAGACCAATGCTGATTTTAGCTATAACATCATCCCTTCTTCAGCCCTATTAAACCACCTGCATATTCCAGAAACCGCCATCATATTTCAACATCTGGGCCTTTCTTTAAGCTATTCCCTCTGCATGCAGTGTCCTTTCAGCCAAAAGGAGGTACTTCCCTCTGTCCCCTACCCAACATACACAACTGAAAGCTCAGTTCACCTCCCTTGTTTTGTGAGGTCATTTTGCACATGATACAGTTGTCTGTCATGGTGCTTTAGTGACTTTTTGTGCTTATGTATATTTGTCTTCCTCCACTATCCTTGAGCTTCTTACATGTGTCACTCTTGTCTTTTATCCTCAAGTCTGAATAAATGGATGAATAAACTCCTGAGCCACAGCTCTGATATCATTGGTAACAGTGTGCTAGCCCAGAAATTCCAATTATATCATCACCGCCATAAGTGGATACGATTTCATCCAAAAGCAGAAGTGTTTTAAGTTGCCTGAATTTTTAAAAAGATAATGGTGGAGTTTTCAAACAGGTTTAGAGTTGAGACATTTCAATAATACTGCCACCTTTTATTGTGCCAGGTTCTAATAGCTTCCCATCTCACTCAGAGTAAAAACCAAGTCTTTACAAATGGCCTGGAGGGGTCATTTCAGTCTCCTGTTACCTCTCTGATCTCACCTCTATTCTGGCTACCCTGACCTCCTTGCTGTATCCAGAGCACCACGGGCACACATCCACCTCAGGACCTTTGCACTCCCTGCTTCTTCCTCCTGTAAAACCCTCTGCCCAGGTGACTGTATGGCCTGCTCCCTCAACTCCTTCAGCCTTTGCCCAAGTTCCTCCTTAGTGGGCTTCTAGGACCACTTGCCTACTCTGCTCTTCCCTTTCCCTGCATTATTTTTCGTCATAGCCCTTTCTGCCGTCTAACAGACTATACATTTATTTTGTGTCTGTTCCCGTTCCTCCAATAGAATGTAAGGCCTGTAAGCATAGCAGTTCTTGTCTGTTTCCTTAGCACTTAACACTGTCTGGCACACAGTGAGCACTCTGGGTATTTGTTGAGTGTATGAATAGATGGATAGAGGAGCTAGCTGCTCAGTGCTTGGCACTTTCAGTCCTTAACGACACCCATTCTCAGTTCTTAACAACACCATTTGTGGTGGCACCTCCAGTAAAAAATTCAGGCCCAGAGAACAAAATGTCTCTCTAGGAAGTGGCAAAGGTCATCTTCAAACCTAAGTCTATTGATCTCAAACTCTACTGACTGGTGGAATCCTTGCTAGTTGCCCCTACTCTTCATCCCACTCCTGTAATGGTGGGAGGGACTTTCTCCTCTACAAAGAGAGAGGAACTTTGTTTGACACGGTATTTTCTGTATGTTATCTTCTAATCATCCCAATAGAGCTGCTGTGATGCCCAGACTTCAGGTGAGAAAAAAATTAGGTAGTTATCAAAGGATACAGTCAGCAGAGTGAAAGAGCAACCCATGGAATGGGGGAAAATATTTGTAAATTATATATCTGATGAGAGATTGATATCTAGAACATAAAAAGAACTCCTACAACTCAACAACAACACAAAATTCAATTTTAAAATGGACAAAGGACTTAAATAGACATTTTTCCAAAGAAGACATACAGATGGCCAGGGAGTATGTGAAAAGATGTTGAACATCACCAATTTTAGGGAAATGCAAATAAAAAGCTCCTCAAATCCAGTAGGGTGCTACTATCAGAAAAACAGAAAGTAGTAAGTGTTGACAAGGGTGTGGAGAAAGTGGAAGCTTTTTGTACACCATTAGTGGGAATGTAAAATGGTGCAACCACTATGGAAAACAGTAGGGTGGATTCTCAAAAAACTAAAGACAAAATTACCATGTGATCCAGCAATTCTACTTCTGAATGTGTATCCAAGGAATTGAAAGTAGGGTCTCAAAGAGATATTTGTATACCTATGTTCATAGCAGCATTATTCACAATAGTGAAAAAGTGGAAACTACCCAAGTGTCTATCAATGGATGGGTTGATACATAAAATGTGGTATATACATGCAATGGGATATTGTTCAGCCCTAAAAAAGGAAAAAAGTTCAACACATCCTATAACATGGATGAACCTTGAGGGCACTGTGCTAAGTGAAATAAGCCAGTCACAAAAGGACAAGTATGGTGTGATTCCACTTAATATAAGGTACCTAGAGTAGTCAGATTAATCAAAACAGAAAGTAAAATGATGGTAGCAGAGGAGATGAAGAATTACTGTATAATGGGTACAGGGTTTCAGTTTTACAAGATGAAAAAGGGTTCTGCAGATGGAGAGTGGTGATGGTAGCACAATGCAAATGTACTTAATACCACTGAACTGTACTAATTGAAACAGTTATGATGAATTTATATATATTTTATTACAGTTTCAAAAATTAAGATTAAAGAACAAAAGGTAAGTAATTTGTTCAATGTTACCCAGTTCAGGGTTGCAGGTGGACTCTAGATTTGTGGGAAGAGACCACACGCACAACTTTTGAGTTAGATCAAGTTTCTCATGAAATTAGCTTACTGGCAGCAAGGTGACCATATAGACAAGAGCCACAGCAGCAGATCTGCCTCCCTGTCGCCTTGGCCCTTAGAGTGACACTGGCCATGCAACATAGAATCTTCTGGAGCTGAGCAGCTTAGTTCCTGATAGACTAACATCGTTTTACACTCAGAACATGTCACCACTCATGAAAACTTGACACTATTTTTGTGCTTTATTAAAGGGAGTGTTTACATCATTAGGGGACTCTCGTTTCAACCTTCAGATTTCCTCTAGGCTGTCAGATTGGGATGGTTTCTTTGTCTTTATTTTCTAAATCAGAAAGGAGAAAATTGTAAAAGCAAAGTTAGCCTACTAAACATAGTTGTGTCCTATGGGAGCACCTTTCAAACCAAACATAAAATGTGATGAAACCTTTTTTAAGGTTTGACTAAATGTGTTTAATGTTGTCAAATTTACTATTTCTGCATACAGGGATTGTTGCATCACATTCCCTTCATTGAACTGGATGGGCTTTGGAGTTAAGTCTATTCCATATCCTGCCTCCCCCACATTCTGTTTGTGTTTGTGTCACCTGGATTCAATCACCTAACTTCCCTGAGCCTTGATTTCGTCCTCTGAAAAGTACATGTAGTGATGAGTATTTCAGAGGATTAAGATCAGGACTAAATAATGCGGCCAGGCATGGTGGCTTACTCCTGTAATCCCAGCACTTTGGGAGGCTGAGGCAGGCGGATCTCTAGAGCTCAGGAGTTCAAGACCAGCCTGGGTAACATGGCTAAATCCTGTCTCTACAAAAAAATATTAATCGAAAAATTGGTTGGGCATATTGGCACATGTCTGTGGTCCCAGCTACTCGGGAGGCTGAGGTGGGAGGATCACTGGAGCCCAGGAGTTTGAGGCTGCAGTGAGTCGAGGTTGCACCACTACACTCTAGCCTGGGCAACAGGAGTGAGACCTTGTTAAAAAAAAAAAAAAAAAGACAGAATAATGCTGCCTGTGAAGCAGTCAGTGTATAGTAGATGCTTAACTCCTTTTTATGAACAGTTTACCAGTGTACTTAGTGCAAGTTTTGTTCTAAATCTGTTTTTAAGAAGTTACCACTCGTTCATTTAGCACATATGTATTTTATGACTTATTCATTTAGCACATATGTATTTATTAACTATTGGGTACCAACTCTGCACTTAGTGTTGGGGTACACTAGTGAGAAAGACAGATTGTGCCCTCCAGAGCTATCAAGCAGGCATTAAATAATCACTTAACTATAGGTTTGTGCTGGAAAGGAAACATCAGAGAGGTTGGTAACTTTAGCTTTCCTCTTGGTCTTTTTTATCCCCTTAGGAAATTAAGTGTTAAATCCATTACGAACCCTCGGTACCTGGACAGCCTGGGGAACCCATCGGCAAACGGCCTGTACGATTTAGCTTTGGGCCCTGCAGATTCCAAAGAGGTGTGCTCCACCTGCGTGCAGGACTTCAGCAACTGTTCTGGGCACCTGGGCCACATTGAGCTCCCACTCACAGTGTATAACCCTCTCCTCTTCGATGTAAGTGCTGCCTTAGTTGTGTGGGTCTCCGGGCTGCTGGTGGGATTTGTGAGTGCTGCCTCTCTCCCACAAGAGTGGTCTAAGGAGGTTAAGCCCCAGGCACTCCAATGAAAGCATTCTGTAGAATGAGATTTTGAAGCTTTGAGCCAAATACAATAACTTCAACTTACCCTGTGGCCCTAAATAAATGAATATCAGTTTGATTCCAGTTGAATAGAGCCACAGCCTGATTCCGTTTGCGTGGAAGGTCGGGGAGAGTTCAGATTCATCCCCTACACCTTTTGTTGCAGGGGCTTTGTGCTCTTCAGAAATCTCAGTGGCACCTGCCTGGTAATAGAGAGAACTTCAGTGCTCTCAGGGTCTCCCTGAGCCCTTCAGGTGTCTCTATAGGCACTTGTGTGGTGGCAGGAGAAGCAAAGCCCCAGAAAGCCCAAGAGTGAGGTCAGAATGAAGCTCCTGTCTAGAGTCATGCTGGTACATTTTCAGCTTTTTATTTCAGCTAACCTCACCTCCAGGATTTTTTTTTTTAAGCTACACATATGTTGGTATACATGGACATGATTTTTGTCTGTTAATCGTGTTAAAGAGAAGTGTCTTTTTTTTTTTTTTAAAGACAGTGTCTCATTCCATCTCCCAGGCTGGAGTCCAGTGGCACGATCTTGGCTCACTGTAACCTCTGCCTCCTGGATTCAAGTGATTCTTGTGCCTCAGCCTCCCTAGTAGCTGGGATTACAGGCACGCACCACCATGCCCAGCTAATTTTTGTATTTTTACAAAAATTACGAGAGACAGGTTCATCATGTTGGCCAGGCTGGTCTCAAACTCCTGGCCTCAAGTGACTGGCCTCAAGTGATCCGCCCACCTTGGCCTCCCAAAATGCTGGGATTACGGGCATGAGCCACCGCACCTGGCTGAGAAGTCTCTTAATTAAATCTTGGAATAAAATAAAGATATTTCTCTACCTCAGGTTGTACGCCCAAAGTAAATTTCAAATCTAAATGGATTAAAATAAAACCTTAAAAGAAAATAGAGGGTAATATTTATCTGGTTCTTAAGATAACAAAGGCCTTTCTAAGCATGTAGGCTGAAGTAGAGTTTTTAAAGGAATAGACTGACTACATAAAGAAACTTGTGAGTATACCGAAAATCACCATGGCTACTGTGTCTCTTTCTAATATCCTGTTTGTTTTTATTCCCTCTCTTCAGAAGCTGTACCTGCTGCTTCGGGGCTCTTGTTTAAACTGCCACATGCTGACTTGTCCCCGGGCCGTGATTCACCTCTTACTCTGCCAGCTGAGGGTTCTGGAAGTCGGGGCCCTACAAGCAGTCTACGAGCTTGAGAGAATTCTGAACAGGGTAGGTGGGTAGTGGTGGTCACAGAAATCAGAAAAGGCAAAGTGGTGTGGGGAACAAGAGATGCTTGTATGTTGTCCTAGTTACCATGCCGATAGTCATCAGAACGTTTGATCTTTATATCTTATAACTGGATACCAATAGCTGAGTGTGAAAACAGGAAGCTATAAGAATAATAAAAGAAATGTTCATAGAAACAATAGTGAAATACCATTTAATCCATTTATGAGCTTTTTCTGATTTTCTGGACCAAGGATTCAATCAAGGTTTATTCAATCAAAAGACATTGCTTTTGATTGTTACATCTCTTTGATCTGTCTTAAAGTAGAACATTGTAATGTAGAAAATTCTTTTTCATGATACCGACTTTTTTGGAGACTCAAAGCCAGTTGTCTTATAGGATTTCTTACATTTTAGATTGTCCGATTATTTCTTGTAATTAGA
Source organism: Pan troglodytes (assembly GCF_028858775.2). Lineage (NCBI taxonomy): Eukaryota > Metazoa > Chordata > Mammalia > Primates > Hominidae > Pan > Pan troglodytes. Next base: position 36,654,447 of record NC_072410.2, read on the forward strand.
TTCACATTTTGGCAAGAATACAACCTACATGATACAGGGTACTTTGTATTGCATCATTTAGGAGGCATATGTCAGGTTGTTCACCTATTGGTAATGCTTACTTTGTTTACTTCTTGTGTTTGGTTTTTTTGGTCTTTTTTTGTATTAACACATAATATTTACACATATTTTATGGGGTACATAGTGATGGTGTGATACAGACAGTGTATAGTGATCAGATCAGGATAATTAGTGTATCTGTCCTCTCAAACATTTATCATTTCTTTGTGTTGCGAACATGCAATATTCTCCTTCTAGCTGTTTGAAACTATACTATTGTTAGCTATGGTCATCCTATAATGGTGTAGAACACTAGAATTTATTCCTCCTGTCTAATTGTAATTTTATCTCCTTTAACAAATCTCTTCCTGTTCCCCTCCTTTCCCTACCCTACTCAGCCTCTAGTATTCTCTATTCTACTTTTACTTCTATGAGATCAACTTTATTTTTGGCTTCCACATATGAGTAAGAACTTGCAGTGTTTAACTTTCTGTTCCTGGCTTATTTCACATAATGTCCTCCAGTTCCATCTATGTTGTTGCAAATGACAGGATTTCATGCTTTATTATGGCCAAATAGTATTCCATTATGTATATATACCACATTTGCTTTATCCCTTTATCTATTGTTGGACATCTAGGTTGGTTCCATATCTTGGCTATTGTGAATAGTGCTGCAATAACTATGGGGGTGCAGTTATCTCTTTGATATAGCGATTTCTTTTCCTTTGGATAAATGCCTAATAGTGGGATGCTGGATCATATAGAAGTTGTATTTGTAGTTATTTGAGGAACCTTCATATGTTTCCCGTAGTGGCTATACTAGTTTACATTCCCACCAACAGTGTATAAGAGTTCCCTTTTCTCCACATCCTCACCAGCATTTGCTTTTTTTTTTTTTTTTTTTTTTTTTGTCTTTTGGGGATAGCCATCCTAATGGGATGAGATGAAACCTTATTGTGGTTTTGATTTGTGTTTTCTCAATGACTAGTGATGTTGAACATTTTTTCATATATTTGTTGGCCATTTGTATGTGTTTTGAGAAATGTTTGTTCAGATCATTTGCCCATTTTTTAATCGAATTGTTTGGGATTTTTGCTGTTGAGATGTTTGAGTTCCTTACATATTCTGGATATTAAGCCTCTGTCCCTAAGATGAATAGTTTGCAAATATTTTCTCCTATTCCGTAGGTTGTCTTTTCACTCTGTTGACTGACTACTTTGTTGTGCAGAAGCTTAGTTTGATATAATCTCATTTGTTTATTTTGGCTTTTGTTGCCTGTGCTTTGAGGTCTGATTCATAAAATATTTTTCCAGACCTTATATTTAGGTCATTGATCAATTTTGAGTTGACTTTTGTAGAGGGGAGCAGTGGAGATCTAGTTTCATTCTTCTGCATATGGATATCTAGTTTTCCCAGCATCATTTATTAAAGGCACTGTCCTTTTCCCCAATGTATGTTCTTGGCACCTTTTGAAAAAATCAGTTGGCTGTAGATATGCAGATTAATTTTTGGGTTCCCTGTTTTCATTGGCCTTTGTTTCTGTTTTCATGCCAGTATCCTACTGTTTTGGTTACTACAGCTTTGTAGTATATTTTGAATTCTGGTAGTGTGATGCCTCCAGCTTTGTTCTTTTTACTCAAGATTGCTTTGGCCGTTCAGGGTCTTTTGTGGTTCCATACAAATGTTACAATTTTTTTTTTTTTTCTCTTTCTGCAAAGAATGTCATTGGTATTTTGATAGGGATTGTACTGAATCTGTAAATTGCTTTGGGTAGTGTAGTAATTTTAACAATATTAATTATTCTGATCTATAAGTATAGGATGTTTTTCCATTTGTATCCTCTCCAGTTTCTTTCATCAGTGTTTTGCAGTTTTCCAAGAGTCTTTCACATCCTTGGTTAAATTTATTCCTAGGTATTTTTTTGGTAGCTATTATAAATGGGACTGCCTTCTTGATTTCTTTTTCAGCTAATTCATTGTTTGTGTATAAAAATGCTACTGATTTTTTTTATCCTGCAACTTTACTGAATTTGTTTATGAGTTCTAAGAGGTTTTTGGTAGAGTCTAGGTTTTTCTATATATGAGATTATGTCGGCTGGGTGCGGTGGCTCACACCTGTAATCCCAGCACTTTGGGAGGCCGAGGCGGGTGGATCATAAGGTCAGGAGATCGAGACCATCCTGGCTAACACGAAGAAACCCTATCTCTACTAAAAATACAAAAAAATTAGCTGGGCGTGGTGGCGGGCGCCTGTAGTCCCAGCTACTCGGGAGGCTGAGGCAGGAGAATGGCGTGAACCCGGGAGGCAGAGCTTGCAGTGAGCCAAGATCGCGCCACTGCACTCCAGCCTGGGTAACAGAGCAAGACTCCATCTCAAAAAAAAAAAAAAAGAAAAGAATATATAATCTGTAAACAGGGACATTTTTACATCCTTCTTTTCAGTTTGGATGCCTTTTCTTTCTCTTGCCTAATTTCTCTGGCTGGTTACTTTTGGATAAAGTGGGGATGACCAGATCTCTATTGTAAAGAGATACTTTTTCATAGTTAATATTTACATTAGAATTTCTGGTGCTATTAAAAATACCTTATTTAAAATTTCATTTTGTTTGTTGATATGTAAAAATGTTATTGATTATTTATGAAGCAACGTGGCAAAATTGTCTCATCAATTCTGACAGTTTATCTGTAGATATTTTTAGATTTTCAATACAATCCTATCTGCAAATACTGGCCTTTTTGTTCCTTTCCAAGCCTTATATGTTTTCTTTTGATGGCTAGGATCTACATTACTGTGTTGAAGTGGTAGTGGGTATCTTTGTCTTATTTCTTGTCACATAGAAAAGTTGTTCCCCTTTCCTCTTCTCCTCCCTCTTCTTGGATGCTTCAGTCCCGAAGACATTAGGTGGGCGGAGCAAGCTGGGATTCCCCAAAGAGACATGGCCTAGTATGTGGTGTCTGAGCCACAGCAGAGTGAGCAAAGCTTCGTGGGAAGGGTGTCCCTGCACAGGGACTCAGCCAGAGCAGAGTGAGAGGGGATCCCTGCAAATGTGGGCAGCCCTGTGCGGAATACCAGAGCTCGAATAGGGTAAGGAGGATGTTCATTTGGAGATAAAGACACAGCTTAGAGTGTGAGAGCCCAAATCAGGTGAGAGGATGCCTGTGCAGGGTGACCCAGCATGGGATGTATGAGCCCAAATATGATAAAGAGGGGTCCACAAGGAGGGTGGGCTCATGTGGAGCTTGAGCCCAGTTTGGGTGAGGGCTCCACACAGAGGAGGGGATGACGGCGGCAGTGGTGGGAGAGTGGTTACATACGGGGAGAGAGAGAGACACGTTGATGAATAAGTACTTAATTGATCGAATACATACTTAAGGATAATGGGGGCCACGTTTTAACTATCAGAGAAGAGAGTTACAAATATATGAAAGAGAGAAGACAGAATTAATCCTGTATTGTTAAAATGGAATTAAAAGTTCGGGTGTAAAGTGTGTGTACACATGTATTTTCCCCTGGCCCTGTCCCTGAAAGGGCTCAGAGGAGTGATAGCACCTAGCACCCCCTTCTTGTTTTCTAAATACCATTCTCCACTAAAAAACTTCTTGGAGAAATAGCTGATCTAGAGCTGGGACAGAGAAAGTATAAGACCAGCCTGGAATGTCACATGCCAGAAAGGAAGTATGTGCTCAAAGAACGATGGGACATGTCCAAAGGGCACAAAAGCCTGTGTGAAGGGCCCACTCTGGCCAAATCTAGGACAGTTTGAGCATCATAATAAATGATGATACTAAGTGATTATAACCCATTGAATAAAGTAGGAATCCATGAACCTACTTTTATGTTGATATAAATGAAAGAATGAATTGAGTGACTGAAAGTTTAACAGGCTACTTACGTACTTTCAAAGTACCCTCCCTCCCATACACACACATAGTCTTTTTTAATTACAAAGGTCAGAGAGAGAGAATAACTTTACCATGGAGAAGACTTCTTGCCTGGCAGTCACCCCCTTACTCAAGTGATCAAAGTGAAACATACCTGATAGGACCAATTGAAAGAACACAACATCGCTTCTGGATATTCCTGCCAAAGATGCGTTAGCCGAATCTGATCATGAGGAAACATCAGACATGCCCGCAATCGAGGGATATTCTATAAAACTTGCCTTTAATCTTCAAAACTGCTTATGACTAAAGTTAAAGACTAAGGAACTATTCTAAACAAAGGAGACTAAAAAGTGTAACAGATGGCTCTAAACTGGATACTTTTGCTGTAAAGGACATTAGTATTATTTTGAGACAGAGTCTGGCCCTGTTATCCAGGTTAGAGTACAGTGGCACTATCTCGGCTCTCTGCAACCTCTGCCTCCGGGGTTCAAGCGATCTCCCATCTCAGCCTCACGAGTAGCTGGAACTACAGGCATGCACCACCACACCTGGCTAATTTTTGTATTTTTTTAGTCAAGACGGGGTTTTGCTGTATTGGCCGGGCTGGCCTTGAACTCCTGACCTCAAGCGATCCACCTGGCTCAGCCTCCCAGAGTGCTGGGATTACAGGCATGAGCCATCACTCCCAGCCTGTGAAGGATATTATTAAAGGAGTTGGAAAAATTTGAATGTTGTTTGAGGATTAGAAGGTAATAATTTATCAATGCTAAATTACCATTTTTTGATGATCGTATCATGGTCATATTTGTGAGTGTCCGTGTTTATAGAAAATGTTCACCAAAGTATTTGGGGTTGTTGGTATATCACATCAGCAGTGTACTGTCAAATGGTTCAAGAAAGATAGATTTCTGGAAATACTTGGAATTTTTCTATAAATTTGAGATTGTTTCAAAATATAAATAAATTATGCCCTTAAAATAGGGAACCCTTTTGACATTTCACTATTAAGTATGGTGTTTACTGAGCTTTTAATCGGATTAAGGAAGCTCCTTTGTATTCCTATTTTGCTGTGGTGGCTAAATATTACATTTTATCAAATACCTTTTCAATATATACTGAAATTTTCAGATAATTTGGCTCCTTTTAAACCAGCTAACATGGTGAATAACTCCATTCCTTTCCTAATGTTAAATTAACCTGGGATTCCTGGGATAAACCCAAATTGTTTATGATATATTACCTTTTTAATATGTTGTTGAATTTGATTTCTTAATGTATTACTTGGGATTTTTGCCTCTGTAATCATGAGTGACATTGGTTTACATTTCCTTTCTCCTATTGTCTTTTTGGGTTTTGGTATCTAGATTATGTCAGCCTCATAAAATAAGTAAGATAATTCTTTTTTTTCGAGAGAGAGTCTCACTCTGTTGCCCAAGCTGGAGTGCAGCAGCACAATCTTGGCTCGCTGCAGCCTCCACCTCCCGGGGTCAAGTGATTCTGGTGCCTCAGCTTCCCAAGTAGCTGGGATTATAGGCATATGTTACCACGCCCAGCTAGTTTTTGTATTTTTAATAGAGACAGGGTTTCACCATGTTGGCCAGGCTGGTCTTGAACTCCTGGCCTCAAGTGATCTACCCACCTTGGCCTCCCAAAGTGCTGGGATTACAGGCATGAGCCACTGTGCCCAGCCGAGTTAGATAAGTCTCTCTTTAAAAAGCCCTGGAGGAGATTGGAGACATAGTATGCCAGCAGGGCAGTGCCACACATTTCTCTTCAGCAGGTGTCCTCACAGGGACTAGTTGTCTTTGGCTCCCCACATGACAGACGACTGCTCAAACGCAAAGGAACGAGATCACATCAGCGGCTATGGGAGCCCCCCTGGCCTAGAAGCCCCATCTCCCAAAAAGGAATCAATATCGTTTCTAACAGTTCCATGGGCTGTGCTTCCAGGGACCCTAGGATATGCCCAGCTAGGACCCAGGGAAGCTCAGAGCTGTAGTCTTTCCAGTCCAGATATAGCCTAACCAATTGGGGTCATTTTTACCATCAGTAGTGTTGCCTAATAACACAACTGACATTTCTACTTTTATTTATTTATTTTTATTTATTTATTTTTTGAGACGGAGTCTTGCTCTGTTGCCCAGGCTGGAGTGCAGTGGCACAGTCTTGGCTCACTGCAACCTCTGCCTCCCAGGCTCAAGCGATTCTCCTGCCTCGGCCTCCTTGAGTAGCTGGGACTACAGGCAAACGCCACCATGCCCGGCTAATTTTTTGTATTTTTAGTAGAGATGGGGTTTCACCGTGTTGGCCAGGCTGGTCTTGGACTCCTGACCTCAGGTGATCCGCCTGCCTTGGCCTCCCAAAGTGCTGGGATTACAGGTGTGAGCCACCGTGCCGGGCCTATTTCTACTTTTATTGCATTTACGAGGGAACAGAGCTAAAAAGTTAACTCATGGTCAAATTTGTCCAAAAGACAGATTGAGAGAGAGAAAGAAAGGATTTTCTTAAACCAGTGCTCACAGTAAGTTACATGTTTCTAGGAATTTCCCCATTTCATTTAAAGTTTCAGATTTATTGGCATAAAATTATTCATGGTGCGTGCTATTATACCTTAAACTTTTTTTTGTAAAATATATACAGAAATGCATTAATTATATGTACAGTCCAATACAAAGTAACTATCACCCTTACAGTCCAGTTCAATGTCAGCATATTGTTTATGTCCCCAAAAACCCTCCCTCCTTTCCCTGTCCCCTTGTGTATTTATTTTTGACAGTTTGTCTGTCATTGACCTTTAAAAATTCTTTGTTGGGGCTGGACACAGTGGCTAATGCCTGTAGTCCTAGCACTTTGGGAGGCTGAGGTGGGAGGATTGCTTGGGCCCAGGAGTTAAAGAGCAGCCTGGGCAACATAACAAGATGCTATCTCTAGTTTTCTAATAATTATAAAAATAAATGTAAAAATAAAAATTATTTATGGGAATAATTTGAGGGCTAGGATGATGCTGCCTTCTCCAGAGAAGATTCTCATTGCTTCTGCTGTGTGCATGGCACTGATGCCAACTTGGGACTGTCATTATCCAGGTTCAACGCTTAAAGCTCCCTGGATGGCCTGAGTGATTGTACAAGGGCTGGTAGTTCCTGAGAGTATAGTCCTTTGTGTTCCAGCTTACTATGTTTATGTGTTGGGGGGTGAAGAATGATGGCTTCCTGTTAGATTTCTAACCTTATACTAAAAAAGCTTTAGGTTTTTAAATTTGTTCTTTTTAAAGGCAGGATCTCACTGTGTTGCTTAGGCAAGCACTGGAGTGCAGTGGCAGTTCTCAGGTATGATCATAGCGCATTGCAGCCTCAGACACCTGGGCTCAAGCGAGCCCCTGCCTCACCATCTGGAGTAGCTGGGACTACAGAGGCACCACTGTGCCCAGCTTAGGTTAAGACTTTCATTTCTGTTTCCTACATCATTTGAGAGTTTGTGAATAAAAAGTTCAAAATTGCTGCATTGGAAAATGCACTCAAGGCCAGGGCTCTTGGGGAGCATCATAGGCATATTCCCTGGGGCACATGAGTATACCAAGTGATGTCCTGCCTCAGCACAGCACCAAAGCCCTGCATCAGCGCATGTGGCTGCATGCTCTTTCATCTTGCTAGATTCCTAGTTCCCCTTTAGTTTGCTCTGGTTATTTATTCCTCACTGTCCTGTCAGCTCTTCAGAACATTAAGGTTTTAAAAATATTTTAACCTATCTTGGTTCTTTGCAGTCTTAGGTTTGGTCTGGGGAATCTAGCCCACCATTATTGGACGTAGGATGTTCTCATTTGATTTTTTTTTTTTGAGATGGTGTCTGTCTCTGTACCCAGGCTGGAGTGCAGTGGTGCAATCTTGGCTCACTGCAACATCCGCCTCCCAGCGATCTCCCCACATCATCCTACCAAGTAGCTGGGACCACAAGTGGATGCCGCCACACCTGGCTAAGTTTTTGTACTTTTGGTGGAGACAGGATTTCACCATGTTGCTCAGGCTGGTCTCAAACTCCTGAGCTCTAGTGATCCGCCTGCCTCTGCCTCCCAAAGTGCTGGGATTACAGCTGTGAGCCACCACGCCTGACCTTGTTTGATTTTTTTTAACAGCGATGCTGTCTCACTCTTTTGAAAGTGCAACACAGTAGCCATAGTTTCTTTTTCTCCCTTCAAATGAATCTTTTCCACCCTTGGAGAGGCTGGTCCCAGTTGTGCTGCTCATCAGAGGTGTACATTACTGTGATAATGGAGTTTTCCTCTTTGTTTTCCAGTTTCTGGAAGAAAATGCCGATCCCTCTGCCTCTGAAATTCGGGAGGAATTAGAACAATACACAACTGAAATTGTGCAGAACAACCTCCTGGGGTCCCAGGGCGCACATGTGAGTTAACACTGTCTTTCTCCCATGCTGTTTTGGGCATCATTTTATCACTTTCCCTCTGTGTTGTCCTTTGCATATACTTCTGGCTTCCCAAAGTAGACCTGAGTTTGAATCTGAGCTCTGCCTCTCGTGAGACCTGCAACCTCACAAATTACACAACTGTCCCTGAGTGTCCACTATCTAATCTCTAATGCCTGCCTGCAGGACCAATGAGAGGATTATGTGACATATGATTTCGGTATAGCATACAGCAAGCCTCTTCTTAAAAAATGGCATCAGGTCTTTTTTTCCTTCTCCAACACTTCTCTCTAACCCACCGCTACCTTATTCTCCCCTTCATATACTGCCTAAGTATTAATTTGTTCAACGAATGAATGAATGGGTAGATAATTCATCTGTGATACTAGTCTTGGAATCTGCTTCACTTCATGCCTTGGTTTCACACCAGAGATGCTGATTTAATTGGTCTGGGGTAGGGTCCAAGTGGAGTTACAAAAGCTCCCAGATGATTCCCATCTGCTGCCAGGTGCAGAGCCACTCAGGTGGCTGGACTGTGGATGTGCCTTCCTTAGAACCCTGAGGTCCTTCTGAGGCAGGCCAGCTGCATCCAGAAGGCTTCCTTTTACAAGTGAAAGTAACTAGCGCTTATTGAGTACTGGCTGTATTTCAGGCCCCCACTGCATTCATGATTCTTTGTCTTAGTAAGAGCTTACTGAGGTGGTTACTATTCTTATTCCCATATTATAATTGAGGAAACTGAAGGCTTAAAGAGGTCACTCAGTAGTTGTCAGAGTTCAAGTGTATTAGGGTTCTATGGAAGATTTTGTTTAAGAAAGTGGTGGTGGGGGTGTTTCCTCTGGTTAAAAATAAAAGGTGAAAACCATAAAGTAAATATATTGGATTCTCTTCAAAATGGCACTCCAAGGTTCTCTGACTTTTTTTAAAAAAACAGGTAAAGAACGTGTGTGAGAGCAGGAGCAAGCTCATTGCTCTCTTCTGGAAGGCGCATATGAATGCTAAGCGCTGTCCCCACTGCAAGTAAGTATCAGGGCCCTTGCCCCAGGTGAGACGTCTCTGGGCAGTCACTCATTGCTATTATTAAATATCTTACTGGGTTTTTTCTCTCCTCAATCACAACTGTCCTCCTGCACAGGACCGGGCGATCCATTGTCCGAAAGGAACACAACAGCAAGTTGACTATCACGTTTCCAGCCATGGTGCACAGGACAGCTGGCCAGAAGGACTCTGAGCCCCTGGGTGAGCAGGCTGGGTCTGGAGAGGAGCTCCATGTGAGGCCAGCAGATGTGTCCTAAACCCTGGGAATACCTGGTTCTCCTCACCACGTGTTTCTCCGCTGCATTTGGGAGGGGCCAGCAGAGGCACAGTGTGCAGGCCTCTCAGGCCTGAGGGGACCCTGGCGAGCGCCCAGCTCAGCCCTCTCACATGGGAGAGCTGATGGATGGGAGGGGCTGTTTTATGAGGCAGTGCCCCACAGGCGCCTCTTGCCTTAGGTGGTCGTTTGTCTGAAAGGTTTTTCAGGAAGAAATTAAGAAATTTACCTGACAGATATTTTGAAACATTTTACTGTAAAACAAGTGTGGATCTATTTTGGAATAAAATGTAGGCGAATAATTTTTAAGAAAAACTGCAAGAATTCAGCAAAACATTAGCGCCTCCTGCAGGCTACTCCTGGCTGTCCACCCAGATCCCCCCAGGTAGAGTTCTTTCCTCAGCTCTGCCCTACCCAAGCTCTGCTTGGGAAAAATTTTGAGATAACTTAATACTCCCACTTTTTAATTTTTATAGTCATAGGCTTATTAAAAAATGTTTTTTGGTTTTCATTCTGAAGTGGTCAGAAGATTAAATAGAGTATTCCAAGAGAAGCACTGAGAGCAGTACCTGCTGTGTAATATGTGCTATGTAAATGTTAACTGTTCATTTCTTATTATGTCATCAGTGTGCCAGGGTAGAAAATGCATAACCTGGCTGGGCACGGTAGCTCACACCTGTAATCCCAGTACTTTGGGAGGCTGAGGCAGGCAGATCACTTGAGGTCTGGAGTTCAAGACCGGCCTGGCCAACGTGGTGAAACCCCATCTCTGCTAAAAATACAAAAATTAGCCAGGCGTGGTGGCGGGCACCTGTAATCTCAGCTACTCAGGAGGCTAGGGCAGGAGAATCACTTGAACCCAGGAGGCGCACTCTGCAGTGAGCTGAGATCGTGCCACCGCACTCCAGTCTGGGTGACAGAGCAAGACTCCGTCTCAGAAAAAGAAAGAAAAAGCACAACCTGCAATTGTCACTTGGCTCTGCCACTTTTTCTGAGTGGCAGATAGAAGGCTGTTTTGAGGCGTTTCCATTTCCAACTCTGTATAATGGCATTCATAAAGCCTCTTGCCTAGAATTGAGGAAATTACATGCATGGCAGTCCATAGCAGATACTGTTAATAAACCTTTCACCAGGGTTTGAGAATATGGGATAAGCATGGAAATAAGATCCCCTCCTGGAGATGCATGATGTATGTTTTACATTGAACACTCTGGCATGGCCTGGACTAAATGAAAAACCTGTTTATTATTTTTTTAAAATGTTATAGTTTAGGATAATTTTTAGACTTAATAGAAGAGTAGTAAACATAGTACAGAGAATTCCTTAATACTATTTACTTCATTTGCCCTACTGTATAACATAGTAGATTACCATGGTGCATTTGTCAAAACTGAGTTTAACGTTGGTGCAACACTATTATCTAAACTACAGACTTTTTAAATTTTGCTGGTTTTCCAGTAATTTCCTTTTTATGCTCCAGGATCCAACCCAGGATACCACACTGCATTTAGAAAGCCTTTTTAATTTTGTTTCATGGTTGGCAGTTAACACTGTAAGAGTGGATTTTCCTACACTTAACCATTAAATAGCCCTCAAAACAATTTTCTTGTAATACCAGTTGGGAATTGCTTCTGTAGCCCTTAGGATGCCTTATAAAATGTTCATAGATTGAGAACAAAGATGGTCAGAATTCTTTCTAGAAGATAGTTTTCGTGGGGCAAATGTCCGGCAGGTAAGTAGTCTTTCAATGCCTTCACCAAACCCATTCTTCTAAAGTCATCTTTCATTGCAGCCATGCGAATATGATGGTGCAACCAAAAGTCTGTGCATTAGAAACAAGTAGACCATAGTCTTCTACAGCTCCAGGCTTGGGTATTCAGTATTTAGCACACATTTATTTGTTGGGTGCTCAGCATTATGCCAAGGACCATGTTTGTGATGAGCACAATGCCAGGACACAGACCAGACCATGTGGTCTCTGCTCTCTGAAGGGGCTGCAAGTGACACAGATCAGTAACCCTGGGGAGCAGGTGATGTGGAGGAAAGTGAGCACCCTCAGCGTGGGTCTGACCATGTTCCTGGTATCAGAGGGAATCAAAAAGTGAGGGCTAGGCTGGGAGTGGTGGCTCACGCCTGTAATCCGAGCACTTCGGGAGGCCGAGTCAGGCGGATCATCTGAGGTCAGGACGCAGGCAGATCATCTGAGGTCAGGAGTTTGAGACCAGCCTGACCAACATGGTGAAACCCTGTCTCTACTAAAAAAAAAAAATTAGCCGGGTGTGGTGGCGCACGCCTGTAATCCCAGCTACTCGGGAGGCTGAGACAGGAGAATCGCTTGAACCGAGGAGGCGGAGGTTGCAGTGAGCCGAGATTGTGCCATTGCACTCCAGCCTGGGCAACAAGAGCGAAACCCCATCTCAAAGAAAAAAAAAAAAAGTGAGGGCTGTGCCTGAGTAGTCTCCATGGACTGGTGATCCCACAAGGAGCTCTGTCAGCTTGTGAAATGCCACACGTGCGGCTCCAGTGCGCTCCCTGTGCTCCATGTGCCCCCCTGAGCCCCACAAGGCACATTAACATTTAAAATGAGAATTCATATAGCCAAGACACTTCCAGCCATTGTGATCCCAGGTTATTTGACCTCTGAATCCCTTTTTCCTATGGCACCTCTTACAGCTGAAAGAAAGACACATTCAAGATGCTCTGAAATCCCAGCTAGGCAGAAGTCATTGTTGCAAGCTGCAGAAGTTCTTGTTAGGAGGGGATGCAGCTCATGTGAGGAGATGGGCTTCCACAGCTCTCTTCTGACTCTAAGATCCTGTGATTGAAGAACAGCCTCTGCCTTCACGGTGACTAAACTGCAGTGGGGGCATTGCTGGGACAGGAGCTGAGGAGATTTGACCGATCTTCTTCAGCATTTCCAACCTATTTAGTAGAAGAGAAAGTTCAGACACTCATTTTCAGAAATGCCCACAAAATGCAGGTTAATGGGGTCTGTTTTCTCCCACTGAACATATGTAGCTTTCTAATGCTGTGGTTATCCCTGAAGGTCAAGGCCATTCTTCATTGCATACCCATGCTTCCTTCAATTGCGTTAACTCATTGAAATATTCTGCTTTTATCGACATCAAAACTTTAAACATGCAGACTCCTTGACTTAGCAATTCTGCTTTGATGACTTTATCCTAAGGAATTAGAATACTCACAGTGTTGTTTGAATACTGTATAACTGGACATGGGCCAGGCACGGTGGCTTACACTTGTAATCCCAGCGCTTTGGGAGGCTGAGGCGGGCAGATTGCGAGATCAGTAGATCCAGACCATCCTGGCTAACACGGTGAAACCCCGTCTCTACTAAAAATACAAAAAATTAGCTGGGCGTGGTGGTGGATGCCTGTAGTCCCAGCTACTCGGGAGGCTGAGGCAGGAGAATGGCGTGAACCCAGGAGGCAGAGCTTGCAGTGAGCGAAGATTGTGCCACTGCACTCCAGCCTGGTCAACAGAGCAAGACTCTGTCTCAGAAAAAAAGAAAATACTGGACATGACTTAAATACCTAGTAACAGAGACTACTTAAATTATGGTGCATTTGTTAATTGTTCTCCAAGTTAGGGATTTCTCTAAAAACTTATGATGACATATCCTCTGCAGATTTTAAAGAAACTAGCTGGAGAATTGGAGGTGGAATGAAGCTAGTTTTTAAAAATGGAGGAGGCCGGGCGCGGTGGCTCATGCCTGTAATCCCAGCACTTTGGGAGGCCAAGGTGGGTGGATCATGGGGTCGTTAGTTTGAGACCAGCCTGGCCAACATGGCAAAACCCTGTCTCTACTAAAAATACATAAATTAGCAGGGCGTGGTGGCATGCGCCTGTAATCCCAGCTACTCGAGAGGCTGAGGTAGGAGAATCGCATGAACCCGGGAGGTGGAGGTTGCAGTGAGCCGAGATCGTGCCGCTGCACTCCAGCCTGGGTGACAAGAGCAAGACTCCGTCTTGGAAAAAAAAAAAAGGAAAAGCCAAGAGTGGTGTTTTTAAGTGTAGACTATCTTAGGCTATTTTATATTTGAGCCATATACTCTTAATTTAGAATTTGCTGTGAGCTAGACACCCTGTCAAGTGTTAGGAACACAGACAAGGCATAGTTCCTGTCCTGATACGTGAATAAAAAGGGAAAATTGAGTAATGCTTAGTTTCAGTGGATGTATCCAGAAAAGCTTTTTTGGGTTTTTTTGTTTTGTTTTGTTTTGGGTTTGTTTTTTTTTTGAGACAGGGTCTCACTCTGTCATCCAGTCTGGAGTGCAGTGATGCGATCTCGGCTCCCTACAGCCTCTGCCTCTCAGGTTCAAGCGATTCTCCTGTCTCAGCCTCCCTAGTAGCTGGGATTACAGTCATGTCCAGTATTTTCTTTTTTTCTGAGACGGAGTCTCGCTCTGTCGCCCAGGCTGGAGTGCAGTGGCACGATCTCCGCTCACTGCAAGCTCCACCTCCTGGGTTCACGCCATTCTCCTGCCTCAGCCTCCCAAGTAGCTGGGACTACAGGCGTCCACCACCATGCCCGGCTAATTTTTGTATTTTTCACAGGGACACGGTTTCCCTGTGTTGGCCAGGCTGGTCTCAAACTCCTCAGGTGATCTGCCTGCCTTGGCCTCCCAAAGTGCCCAGAAAGTTTTGAACCTGAAAGACACACTACTTACTTGTCTTAGGTAATCATCTAAATGCCTGGTCCCTACCTCCTGAATGGCAGTCCCAAGCCTGGTTTTCTAATGTAACCTGGGTATTGCTGGTAGATGGCATCCCAGAGTGATCTTGCTTAGTGTGAGAAACCAAGCCCAATCTCTTCCTCACACACCAGTATGATATTTGTAAAAAGAAGTCAGTATATGTTTACCCATAAAAATACTTATTTATCCATAATTCAACTTATGTGAACTTTTCTGGTAAAAACCAGGTAGATAAAGATATTTATTATAATGTTACTTATAATAGCAAAATATGGAAATCAATCCAGATGTCCAATTATGAGAATATGGTTAAGTGAATTAGGAATCATCCTTAATGGAATATCACATAGCCATGAAAAATGGTGATCAGGCAAAAGCTACATAGCAACATGCAGAAATGCTGATGAGATGATACTAAAAGGGCAAAGTAGTGTGCAAAATAAATCCACACTGAAGATTACAGTTGTGTAAAATACGTGTATAGACAAAAAGGCCTGGAAAACAATATATAAAAGTGATAGGAATTGTTAATGTGATGGGATTATGGGTAATGTTTTCTTTTAGTTTGCTTTTTTTTTTTTTTAGGTTTTATACAATAGCCATATGGTTTTTATTACTATAGAAATGAGATTAAGGGCCAGAGGGAATCCAGGCCTGATAATATGCTACCCTTGAGATTGATTTTTGTGGTCAAGTTGCAGGCTTGGGGATAAAGAATTGATAAATCCCATTGCAGAAAGAGTACCTGTTTCTGATTTATTGCACTTTGATTCTCCTCCTTGGCTCCAGGAATTGAGGAAGCTCAGATAGGAAAACGAGGATACTTAACACCCACCAGTGCCCGCGAACACCTTTCTGCCCTGTGGAAGAATGAAGGTGCTGTATCAGGCTAAAGAAATAGCCTTGATCTTCTCTAGGCTTTTATTTCCTGGACTCATTAACCCTGCCTTATTACTTCTTTTAAGTTGTAATGATTGTAGCTCCCTCCTGGAACTGATCCAGAGGTTTGGGGCAGTCTTCAGGGCACATTGACATTGAGTCATAGAGCAGGAGAGGTCATACCCAGCACCAAAAACTTGACAATTATCGCAGCTGAGCCTGGTTATCAAATGACAACTGCAGGTGGGCCTCGCTTAATACAGGTTGGCATATTTTTAGAAGGTTCAGTGTAACTTATTTTAAATGCCCGTAAGTAAAATGCTTTGTCCTTCTGTGAATCAAAGAATGAACTCTGTCTTATTTAAATTGGGACTTTACTATAAGGGAAATCCTTCTTTCCTTTTGAGTGTATAACAAAACCTACGCAGTATATTCAAGCCCTTGTGAGAGTATGTTGTGGAACGCTGACTATAACCTCTGTGTAATAAGCGCTTACAAATGAACATGTTGTTAAAGAGGTATCAGAAAAAAAAAAAGCACTGGAGTTAGTATGATTGCTTCTGTGGCAGACCCTAGCACATTTTAATCTTTTTCTCTAGGCATTTTTTAAAGTAACCAGAAACCTGAAATAAAGCTTTGATCCACAGAAGATCCTTTCTCGGCAGTACCTGTTAGGGGTGGGAGGAGGCTAACTTAAAAAAAAATTTTTTTATTCAACATATTTTTAATGAAGATCAAAGTAATAATGATGTGTGTGATGTCTATGTTTTAATAGTCCAGGAGGGTGATTAAAAACAAGTGAAGTTTCTTCCCCATCCTTGCCCATCTCAGTCCCTGGTTTAAGAGCTATTGTCCCTGTAGTACCCATTTTTATGCTATCATATCCCCTGCATACAAACTGTCATGTACACAGAGGCTATTTTTTGTTTTTATAAAGAAAAATGAGGCCAGGCACATTGGCTCATGCCTCCAATCACAGCAATATTGGAGGCTGAGGCAGGTGGATCAATTGAGCCCAGGAGTTCGAGACCAGCCTGGGCAACCAAGCAAAACCTCATCTCTTAAAAAAAAAAAAATACAAAAATTAGCTGGACATGATAGCACGCACCTGTAGTCCCAACTACTTGGAAGGCTGAGGTGGCAGGATTGCCTAAGCCTGGGAGATCAAGGCTGCAGTGAGTCATGATCGCACCACTGCACAGCAGCCTGGGCGACAGGAGTGAGACCTTTTCTCAAAAAAGAAAACTGTGACCTTAACTCTACATATTATCTTGTATTCTGTTTTTTCCTCACTCAGTAATATTTTTATGGTTGTCCTCCCATGCCCTTAGTGATAGATTTAAATGGTCTTCTTGGTTTATTTCTTTCCAACGCAGGATTCTTTCTGAACTACCTTTTTTCGGGAATGGATGATGATGGTATGGAATCCAGATTCAATCCCAGTGTGTTCTTTCTAGATTTCTTGGTGGTGCCGCCCTCAAGGTAATACCCTTTAATTAACTTATTTCACCTGAAAAAAAGCGTACTAAGGAACTGAAATGTGACCTCTAGGAGAGGTGAAAGGGCCAAGGGCACTGAGAGACAAAGCTGCAGTTCCGCTCCAGGTGCAGGTGGTGGGAGGGCTTGCTTTCCTTCCCGTTTGTTGTGAACGCAATAGGAATGTTGGTTGTTTTTGTTTGTTTGTTTTGAAACGGAGTCTTGCCCTGTCTCCCAGGCTGGAGTGCAGTGGCATGACCTTGACTTACTGCAACCTCTGCCTCCTGGGTTCAAGTGATTCTCCTACCTCAGCCTCCTGAGTAGCTGGGATTACAGGCTCGCACCACCACACCCAAATAATTTTTGTATTTTACATAGAGATGGGGTTTCACCATGTTGGCCAGGCTGGTCTTGAGCTCCTGACCTCCAGTGATCCGCCTGCCATGGCTTCCCAAAGTGCTGGGATTACAGGCTTAAGCCACCACACCCAGCCGGAATGTTGGTTAGGAAGGTTGGTTGTTTTGAGCATGGTGGGGTGTGCTCCCTACAGTAGGCATGGGTGAGAGGCTGAAGAACATGACCCTTTCCTCACACTAAACATTCATTTATTCCGTATGTCCCCCTGCAGGTATCGCCCAGTCAGTCGCCTAGGAGACCAGATGTTTACTAATGGCCAGACGGTGAACTTGCAGGCTGTCATGAAGGATGTAGTTCTGATTCAAAAACTTCTGGCATTGATGGCCCAAGAACAGAACCTGCCAGAGGAAGTGGCCACACCCACTACAGATGAGGTCAGGGCTGCTCTGTTGCTGATGTGATGAGCACACATGCTTAGTGCTAACTCTGTGAGCTGTGGATGTAGACACTGGGTCTGGGAGATGCTTCCTGGGATGTTCTGTGCAGCTGGCAGCAGCCTTAGTGTGAGCTCTGGGCTTAGGGGGCACCTAGGAACATTAGGGGGACACACATGGGTCTGAGCATGGAAAGGTGTGGGTTCTGGTCTAGCTTCTGCACCGAACGACCACGCCAGGTGACCCTAGTTGAGTCACTTCCTTATACTAGTGTCTGCTATAAAGTGCATGTGATTTGTGGTGAGATTTCACACCTAGGCTGTTCCGGGCTACCAGCTCTCAGCAGCTCTAGAAAGAATAGCCTACTTCCCTCAGGCTTTAAGAGTGTCCCTTTTGGGTCACAGTACTAGAGCTCATGTTGCCAGCTCTATTTTGGACACGTTAATGTCTCCAGCATTGGGGTCAGGAAAGCAGTATTGCAGAGTGGAAATTCCTCTCAGAATAGGACAGTTTCAACTAACATTTCCTGAGCCCCTTCTGTGTGCCGGGTTAAGTAGTAGGTCTTCAGTGGGTACAAAGGTGAATTGGGCACCCAGGAAGCTTGCTGAGGTCATCAAGATCCTTCCCAGCTCTAAAGTACTCTCTGGATGCAAATAGGCAGCCTCGGGTAGACAGTCCGGGTTCTCAGACTCCAGCCACTGCGACAGTCCTGCTGTCTGCCAGGCCCATCACAAGGTGGCGCCACTGTCTCCTGGACACTTATGGTGCAGGTTACACTTGG
This sequence comes from Pan troglodytes, assembly GCF_028858775.2. NCBI lineage: Eukaryota > Metazoa > Chordata > Mammalia > Primates > Hominidae > Pan > Pan troglodytes. Next base: position 36,672,742 of record NC_072410.2, read on the forward strand.
GGCTTTCTGTGGTTTTGCTTGTTTCCTGATCGGCCCGCATTGGTGTGCTTTTAAAAACTCCTTAGTGTAAAAGACATCGGCCATGTGCATGCCTTAGTGCAGTTTCCAAGAAAAGACCATGGGATAACTGTACCCAGTGACCAGGGTTGAGAATCTTAGTTTGATGTCCCTTAAAAATCGGGCAGCCTGGCCAGGCATGATAGCTCAAGCCTGTAATCCCAGCACTTTGGGAGGCCGAGGCAGGAGGTTCACTTGAGCCCAGGAGTTTTAGACCAGGTGGGCAACATGGCGAAACCCTGTCTCTACCAAAAATACAAAAAATAGCTGGGCATGGTGGTTCACGCCTATGGTGCCAGCTACTCAGGGGGCTGAGGTGGGAGGATCACTGGAGCCAGGGAAGTCGAGGCTGCAGAGAGCTGTGATCGCACCACTGCCCTCCAGCCTGGGTAACAGAGTTAGACCCCATCTCAATAATTAAAAAAAAAAGAAAAATTGGTCGTCCCCTTTGTCAAACAAATGCTTCGCCTCTGAGGGGCAAATAGCATCCTCTGATTCCTATGTCCCACTGCCCTCTTTCCTTGTGATTGACAGGATGTGTTTTTTCTCCCCCCTTACTCTCTGTGTTCCATCCTCATGGCAGCCCTTGCCAGTCACCGTCTAGGCATTGGGGATACTCCAGTGAGACAAGTTCTCACTCATTTCACAATCACTGGTCTTGAGCCAGGTAATGCCATGAGCAGTGAGTTGGGCTAACAGGGCCCAGTCATCATGCAGGTGATCGTATCTCCCTCTGGGACTCCAGCCAGAAGGGGACCCTGAGTGTTTTATGTAGAATACATCTATTTTCCCTAGAGCTAAAGAAGATTCCTGTGTTCCTCAGGTTTGATGACAAGCCCACTTCATCACTACTGGGTTTTCATAACATTCTCGTTTACTGAATCTTCACCCACCCTCACCCTCCCACCTCAAGACACTGACAGGTTTCTTCTCTTATCTGCCCACACTGGAAGACGTGGGACCATCTGTCTCCTTGTGTCATACCCAGTCGATTGGGCCAGTAGATGGCCAGACAGTATCAATAGGTGGTGCTCTAAGCCAGCTGAAGGCTTCTGTGTATTTCTGTCCCCTGGGTAGGGAGTGGGAGAGAGGAGGAGACAGGGCTAGGGGCAAAAATATTAAAAAAGGATTGGTTAAATATTCCAATGAGACTTGGCAATCAGCCACTAACTTGATATAGCTCAGCTGGAGACCCACATCTTAGTTGATGACATAGAATATCGTATGGCAAACCTAGTTTCTTTTAAGAAATTGTTCCACCTGCATGTTTGTAATTGGTTTGGATCAAGTTTTTCAAAGCCGTAAATAAAACTGAAACTGCATATGAGAATTGGTTATCTGGCAAGATAACAGAACTTCATAAGAAATGTACTGATGTGGGAAGGACTTCTTAGTTTTCTTTAGGAATTGCATATTAAGGGATTTCAGCAAAAATGCCTCAAGAAAGAAGCATGCTTATAAATTTTGAGTTCATCTTACTACTAGAAAGAGACAGGCTGGTAAATATATAATAGTGCTGATATGTCTTATTGACATGTACTTACAAGATTGATTTATTAGCATGTTTGTCTCTGATCTGTCAGGTTCAGAGGAGATAAACTCCAGAGTGCATAGTTGTCAGATCCAGGGTAAGAAAGAAAAATTAAATCAAGCCAGGCCTTTTGGAGCTTTTTTCCATCATCCCTGTTTTCTTGGTTTCATCTTCCAGGAAAAAGACTCTTTGATTGCTATTGACCGATCCTTTTTGAGTACACTTCCAGGCCAGTCCCTCATAGACAAACTTTACAACATTTGGATTCGCCTTCAGAGCCACGTCAATATTGTGTTTGATAGCGAGATGGACAAACTAATGATGGACAAGTACCCAGGCATTAGGCAGGTGAGCAAAAAACTGGATTCCCATTGCTAGCTACAGAAGATAAATAATAAACATTGTGTATTGAAACAAGAAACTAATAAGCCTACTGGAATTCTTGTTGAATGTTTTTTATGGCCTTTTTTCTCCATAAAGATCCTGGAGAAGAAGGAAGGCCTGTTCCGAAAACACATGATGGGAAAGCGAGTGGACTACGCTGCGCGCTCAGTCATCTGCCCAGACATGTACATCAACACCAACGAAATTGGAATTCCCATGGTGTGTGTGTGTGTGTGTGTGTCTCATTTGCTCCCCGTGGGTGGCAGATGAGAATGCCGCAGAGGGCTGGGGACAGGATGTGCAGCAGATTATTCTGGCTTGGGCGGAACTAGCTTCTGCCTCTTCCTGGCCAGCCCACAAGGAGGTGACTGGAAGCTGCATGATGGCATTGCTGTCACTCCTTGCTAGGCTTACAGACACCTCCTACCAACAAGTCAGCACCAGGGAGCTGACTGCAGGGTGTTCCACATCCCCGCCCGCATAGCTTCCTCCTGCCCACTTCAGCCTAGTCTTTTGACCTTCCTCACCAAATTGAATACATGACAGGGGAGAGGAAGAGGGCATGGGGCATATCAGTTATCAGTCCTGTGTACTTTCCAGGCATCAGAAATGTGTACCCCAGGTTACTGGGAAGAGGAAAGGGAGTGAGTCCCGGAGAGAGGCGTGTGCATGTTGCCCAGGTCCTGTTTCGCTTCTCAGGGTCAGCAGCTTGCTGTTCACCTGTTAGTGCTCTCCCCCCGACCCCCTCCGGGAGCCAGCTTCGTCTTCTCACATCCTTAGCACTTCATGCCGTGGTGCTCAGCAGCAGCAGCCTTTAATCGGCTTCCTCCTTAATGGGCCGGCCTCTATGTCAGTAATGTGAAGGTGGTTTAATTTCCCTCCGTGGAGAGCCTCATTTCCTTGCACGCCACCCCCTCCACCCCTCTCTGGGGACTGGTGATGAGCAGCGCTGAAGTGTTCTTTCCGATCATCCTGTGTCCCCATGGCCTCATCTCTTTGTGGCACACTTGGGTTTCCTGGACAAAGGCGTGATGTGTCAGGAGACAGCAGTCTGAGAAGGCCCAGTCCTGTACCCACTGCCTCCTGGGAACCATAGTCCTTGCATTCAAAGGCTGGATCATGTGGTGAGGACCAGCTTTGCGAAGTCCAGTGGTGACATTCCCAAATCTGAGGCCCTGAGGAGACATGTAGCAACTTTTGGTTGCCCTCTCTGGACAGGGCAGGGGCCACCCTTGTTGGCCTTGACTTCATAGTGCCTACAGTGTCCCAGCTCTGTGAGAGACCTTTTGTGCTGCCTTTTCTATCTTCTAGGTGCTGGGTTCTCTTTCTTAGATCTGGGTTTGTTTGGTAGTGGCTTGTCCCTGGAGGAAAGACCCCGAAGTCACTTCTCTGCCCACCTGCAGACTGCCGCAAGTCTCAGGGCCATGGTGGCCTGGGGCGTAGGTATTCCTCACAGGATAGCTGGGAAGATTAGAGTGGATAGAACTGCCTCTGGCCCCTTGGATCACACGCTTCCCATAGAGCACTGTTGACAGGTGCCACAGGAGCAAGGAGCTAGAGACCAGCAGTGAAGCACAGACTAATGTGCTCCCATATAAAGCAGTGTCCAGGGGTGGAGACAGACAGTAAATAGATAGACAAGTATATGTATGCTCTGTTGAACGGTGATGGGTGGTAAGTGCATCAGCAACAGTAGAGCAGGCTCAAGCTGAGGAACACAGAGGCTGGGGTAGCCCCAGGAGCCTTCTGAGAAAGTGTTGCTGCGCGGGACCTGTACAAAGCTAGACAAGTTCCTTTATTTAGGACATCTCAGAGCCTCTGGTGTATTTGTGTACATTTGGAAGCATTAGAGGTTTATAATATTCAGTAGCTCAAAAACTCATTTAACAGGGAACTTGTTTTACTTGGAGCGTATCCCAGGCCCAGCTTTAAACACAGCACACTGCATTTTCTTAGGTATCAGAGGAATGCATCAGTTTTATCTCAAGTACCACCTTGATTGTAATGGCTGCCAGAACTGTGGAGTTGAGATATTCTGATGCCATGTCTGGGCTCAGGGACAGCACCATGATGCATTAGTGATGTCTGCCAGGGTGGATGAGGGATGTCAGGGTATTTGAGGACAGGCATTTGCCACCTGTCTCAAGGAAGTGCCCCATGCCACCTTTGGGAACTTTGAATTTATTGGCAGATAAGAAAATGAAGTTTTAGACTGGGTTAAAAAATTGGCTGGGCGCAGTGGCTCACGCCTGTAATCCCAGCACTTTGGGAGGCCGAGGCGGGCAGATCAGCTGAGGTTGGGAGTTTGCTACCAGCCTGACCAGCATGGAGAAACCCTGTCTCTACTAAAAATACAAAATTAGCCAGGTGTGGTAGTGTGTGCCTGTAATCCCAGCTACTCGGGAGGCTGAGGCAGGAGAATTGCTTGAACCCAGGAGGCGGAGATTGTGGTGAGCCGAGATCACGCCATTGCACTCCAGCCTGGGCAACAAGAGCGAAACTCCATCTCAAAGAAAAAAAAAATTATATAAACTGCTGCGCTTAAATTATTCTCCTCAGACTAACTGGTAGAAAAGGAGGCCTAGTCTCTATACCATTAAGGGAGTAGCAGAAGACAGGCAGGATGTTACTTTGCTCACTGGAAGACCTTCTTGGCCAAGTCAAACAGCTCCTCCACATCTTGGGTGAAAAGACAGCCTGTTGAGACAGATTTGGGGTCCATCAGACCTTTTTTTATCCCTGCCCTGAATTTCTACCTCCATTCCTCATTTCCAGGTGTTTGCCACAAAACTGACCTACCCACAGCCAGTTACCCCATGGAATGTTCAGGAACTTAGGCAAGCGGTCATCAACGGCCCTAATGTGCACCCAGGAGCCTCCATGGTCATCAATGAGGACGGCAGCCGCACAGCCCTGAGCGCTGTGGACATGACCCAGCGAGAGGCCGTGGCCAAGCAGCTTCTGACCCCAGCCATGGGGGCACCTAAGCCCCAGGGGACAAAAATTGTGAGTAAGGGCAGCTTTGGTCAGGGACCCATCCGGCTCCTGTTCGGATCCTGGTGATTGGTGGCCATCAGGTGTGACTCCAGTGCGCACTGACACAGGAGCCCATCCCTAGGAGGAAGCTCCCCGACACGTGGGTGGCTTTTTAGATTCACCTTGTAGACTCCGGGCAGAAGAATGGCTGCCCTTAAACAGGACTACTCAAAGGGCAGTCCCCAGACCAGCATCAGCAGCATCCCTGGAGCTTGTGAGCAATGCACATCCCCCCACCTCTACTGAATTTGAATCTCTGAGAATAGAGTTCGGAATCTTTTTTTACCGTGCTTTCCAGAGGGTTCTTCTGCATGCTGATGTTTGAGAGCCACTCTTAGGAAGGGAGTGCTCTGTGCCAGTGATAACCAACAAATGACAGGTTATAACTAATGTTTCCAATTTGGGCAATTGCTAATGCCAGCCCATAGTGCTGTGGTAGGGAATCCTGAGGCTCTATCGGGTTCCACTGGAAGGAGCACATGATCGATTAACAATGTTGCTGAGTGCATGAAATCAGCAGGTGACAGCTCTGTGGCTCTGTCACATAATAGCCATTCCTGCTGGGAGGGGAGTAGCAGATGACCCCTAACTAGGCAACAGTGGCAGCAGTTGTTGGAGGGAAATGGATTCGACTTGGATGTAACCCACAAGTGACTACTGGAGTCAATAGGTGACTGCCTGGATTTTCCTCACCCACCTGCACAGCAGGCAGGCCTCTCCTTGCCCTCTGCCCACCCATACCCATGGCTGACCTGCCCTTCTTTAACACTGAGTTCACCTCTGCGAAGTTGCATCAGCCTTGAAGGAACTTTGGAGGAACCGAGAGGAAAAGGAAATGCTCCTGGCCTTGTGGCGGTGCCCATCAGTGCTCATCACAGGCCTTCTTGCTTCCTCTCATTCTCACCGCCGTCCTGAGGGGCAGCAGTAATACACCGCCTGTATTACTGTATTCTCCTTTGGTGACAGGGCACATGCAAACATAGATCAAGTCACCTCTTTTGTTCTTCTCTAGTGCACGAAGTAAGGTTTGTATTCAGGTTCGTAGAATCGGTCTGCCTTTCCTAAGTGCCTGGTGTTTCGCTAGGCACTGTGTGAGCAATGCAAAAAGAAGCAAGGTGTGTTTCACTTCACTTACATTTAACTCAGGTCAAACATGTGAAACAGACTCACAATAGGAAAGGATGAGAAAGAGACTAGGAGAAGGGGTGAGGGATGAGGCAGTACTGATGCCCCCTGCATGCTAGCACTTTGCAGTCCCTGCGGACGGATCCTCGCCACCCTGGAGTTGACAGCATGGTGGGGGAACCACTAGGAAGTGAGCATATAAATGTATTGCTGTTGCGGAGGGGTGTGGTAGACACCATAGGGAACAGCAGTGACAGACAGTGACTTTAAGCACATAATGTCCAAGAAGAAACAAGTTTGAGGGGAATGTGCAGGGCAAGTGGGCAGGGAGAGTTTGGGGTCATCAGGAGGCAACTGTGAGCCAGGTGCTGGGGCCAGCCTCAGGGCTAAAGAGGGGACTGAAGGCAGCGAATTCTTGCTGCTCTCTCAGGCCTTAGCAAGCCCTCATTCCTCTGGGGTCAGATAGTAAATATTTCTGTGGTCCTGGGCCATGCAGGCTCTGCTGTAGCTGCTCAGCTCTGCCACCTAATACCAAAGCAGCCACAGGTAGTACACAAACAAATAGGCATGGCTGTGTTCCAATCAAACTTTATTTACAGAACCAGGTGGCCAGCCTGAGAACTGTAGTCTGCTACCCACCAAAACCTGTGATTTTTTTTTTCTTTTTTTTTTTTTTGAGACAAGGTCCCACTCTGTCTCCCAGGCTAAAGTGCAGTGGTATAATCACAGCTTGCTTCAGCCTCCACCTCCTGGGCTCAGGTGATCCTTCTGACTCAGCCTCCCGAGTAGCTGGGACCACAGGTGTGGCTAGTTTGTGTATTTTCTGTAGACATGGGGTTTCACCATGTTGCCAAGGATGGTTTCCAACTGCTAGGCCCAAGAGATCTGCTCTCCTCAGCCTCCCGAAGTTCTGGGATTACAGTCATGAGCCACTGCTCCTGGCCTGTAATTTTTGAAGACTTTGGTTAATGTGTTGCATATGGGTCAGGGCAAGGCTGAAGGGGCTGTGTGAGGTTGATGGGAAGGAAACACTGAGGTCTCGTCCGGGGAGGAACCACAGGCTAGGTGAGGAGGGGAAAGACCAAAAGGACCCATTTCCTCTATGAAGTATGAAAGCTCTGCCCCATCCCCTGGGCCTTGTAAATAAAAGAGGAAATGGCCCGGAGAGCCAAGGCTCATTGCCCTGCTCAGCAGCCTGCCAGAAGCAGGCCTTTGGCTCCGAGCCTGCCTCTGAAAATTCTGACCCTGGGGCACTGGGGCACGCTAATTTTCACTGCAGTATTTATTTAGAGACAAGAGAAAGGAAGGGCCTTGGGTTTGGGTTGGCAAGGGGAATACCCTGTGCTCCAGGGCTTCTGTTTGGATTGGCCGGTGCCTACCAGACTGGCCTGTGTACCTTCCCAGCTGTGGCGAGTTTGCTTACGCTGGAGGATGTCTCAAATTTGCAAGACTCAAATCCTAGGCCCAGCCTGGCTTATTGGGCTTGGGCCACAGGTCTAGGCAGTTTCTCCCTTGAGAGGCTAAAGAAAGAAGACCTCAGCTTGTATGACGCAGTCAGACAGCAGCCAGTGCCCTGGGCAGATGCTCATGGGAACCCTCAGAGTTTAGGTCTCCTTGGAAACATGGGACTTGGCAATGGGGAGGGGAAGGTTTGAATTCCTTCGGGAGCAAAAAGACGGACTCCATGCTAGGTACTTTTAAGATTGCTTTGTAGCACTTGAGGGTTTTGCTCCCTGCTTCTCTGAGCTAGAGAGAGAAAACTTTTAACCTCACTGAACAGGAATCGGGGAGAGAGTTTTGGGGAGTATCTCTTAATTACTTCTAGCCTCTCTCTTTAATGAACTTTCCAATGCAGTTTCATAAATGTGGGCAACATAAGAAGAAACTAGACTTCCAATAATTTGTTGTTTTCTCCTGCCTGCTATCTGTTGTGATTTAGAGGAGATTTGGGGTGGCAGAGATTTCACCAAGTCTTCATAATTCCTTTGTACTACTTAGAGGAGCCCTTCAGGATGCATGGGGTGGCAGTTACCTTCATACATTTGTCTTTTAAGGTGTCACTTTATGTTCAGTGTTTAGGAGGCCCAGTAGTTAATATAATTAAAGATAAGGGTGGTAAGGGTCTTAATAGGCGGTACAGGAAAGTCAGCTTTGTGAGAGAGATGTCTGTCAGAAGGACATGACCAGCCAGATATTTATAAGGGGGGAAAAGTATGAGCAGTGGTTATCTTAGAGGGGTACAATTACTTGTGATTTTTAAATTCTTATCTTTAAATTGTATTTTCTGTTTTCCCTCTAGCAATGAGCATAGCACTTGTTCAATATTTCTTTCTTTCTTTAAAAATAAGCGAAGACCTTTTTTAAAATTTACAGAAGCATCACATACTCATTATAGGAAGAACAATGCTAAGATGTAGGAAAGTAGCTGAGTGTGGTGACTCATGCCTGTAATTCCAGCACTTTGGGAGGCCAAGGCGGGAAGATCGTTTGAGGCTAGAAGGTTGAAGCTGCAGTGAGCCATGATTGTACCACTATACTCCAGCCTGGCAACAGAGAGAGACCCTGTCTCAGAAAAATAGTACAGCCTAGTGAGGATCCAACCACCCCTTTCCCATAGACACACACACACACACACACACACACACACACAGAGAGAGAGAAGCTGGGTTGGTTTTGAAATTGTTTTTTTTTTTTCATCATGTCACATGCCACCTGGGTTTTTTTTTTCTTTGCTGTAATACATTATTGCTATCATTTTAGGCCTTGTATACATTTACCTTATCCTTGTTCATCACTGCATAATATTCCATAGTGTGGATACACTATTGCCCCTTCTATGGGGCAGTCAGGTTATTTCTAGTTTTTGCCGCTGTAAATGCTGCTACACAAACATACATACTCATCTAACCTTGTGTGGGTGCTTTTTTTTTTCTTGAAGATCCAACAGAAAATGTGTTTTAAGTGTTTTAATTGCTATTTTCAAACTCCGTTCCCGAAAGACTATGACAATTTACAGCTCTTAATTTTTGAAGTGCAATAAAGTGTTCTCTGAGGGCATTGAACTAACTAAGAACCCTTTTCTGGCTCTGCTATATGAAGCTGGGCAAACTTTTTGTGAAATGTAGAATTTCTGTTTAGAATAATGTACTCACATGTGATCACGGGGGGGGATTCGAAAGTCTGCCAATGCCTTTCAAACCCAGTGGTTTTATGGTTATGTCTTCATTTTGTTATGGTTATGTCTTCAGGAGTTGTATCCATTTCTTTCTTTGGATTAGTTTTCAGAGTAATCCAGAAACCTGGGACGGCTATGCATCTCTGAAGAAGACAAAGACCTGTGGTCTTATTTGTTCCTTATACTTCTGAGCCTAGAGCCAGGATCAGGGTTGTAAAGGGCCAGGACCAGAAGGGCCTAGGACGTATTTCTCAGAGATTTCCAGGGTTTTGCTCCAGATGAAAAATTCCCCTTGCATTTAGTTAACTAGAACGTGAGACAAAAGCCACACCTTGGTCAAGCTGAGGTGAGCACTTGGAAAGAGCCGTGGTGATACTGACGTTTGCACTGATCACCCACCTGTCCACTCTGTTCCCAGGTGTGCCGGCATGTGAAGAATGGGGACATTCTGCTACTGAACCGACAGCCCACACTGCACAGACCCTCCATCCAGGCCCACCGTGCCCGCATCCTGCCTGAAGAGAAAGTGCTGCGGCTCCACTATGCCAACTGCAAGGCCTATAATGCCGACTTTGATGGAGACGAGATGAATGCCCATTTCCCCCAGAGTGAGCTGGGCCGGGCCGAGGCCTACGTCCTGGCCTGCACCGATCAGCAGTACCTTGTTCCCAAGGTAGGTCTGGCCTTGAGGCCGTTCCGTGGTCATCGTCAGCATGACTTAGCACTTTTAAGTTGGGCCCTGCCAGCCCCTGGGGTCATTGGGCAGCTCCAGGACAGGGGCGCCTGGAATGGAGGGTCCTGGTTTCTCCCAGGTGGGGCTTTTAGCCCATCTAGTTGCTTAGAGGCTGGGAAATGTTTCTGTCTTGCTGCGTTGTAAAATGTAAATCAGGACAGAAATTGTGATAGCCATCCCAGAAAGCCAACCTTAATAACTGTGTGATAGGTCTTGTGTTCAGCACTTAAATTTGGATTCTGCAACTTAGTAGCCCCCGGCCAGCATTAGCATCCCAACACTGTAATGGTTCTCATGGTCCACTGATGACTTTGATCCTTTGTTCTGACAAACATGAGTTTTAAGAAGCAGCCTAACCCCAAGGGCCCAGAAGAGATCCCGCAGCAGCCCGTGAAGGCATCTTCTGTCCCCTTTGAATCCTTTCCTTCTTTCTCCAAGTTCACTCCTCAAGGGCAACCCCTTGTGGTCACAGCTGTCCAGAGGGACACGAGGGAAGGATAGAACTTCCTCCCTCGTCTCCTGAGCAGGTGACTCGTGGCCAGGAGTGGCAGGGGCCTGAGTTAGCATGTGCTCATGGGAGGGACAGAGCGGGGAAAGAGGCAGGCTGCAGGAAAGAAGACAGAGTGTGTTCCAGTGCCTCCTTCACCCTCACCACCCACCCAAAGGTCTGAGTCCTCCTAAATTATAAGCCATTTGCGCCACAATGATTCATAGTTATACATCATTCATTTGGATTGTGGTGGAGTATGAAGAACAATCGTAACGTCAAACCAAGGCTCCCATTTCCCAAGTACTTTTTCAGTGCCATACACTGTGCAGAGAGCACTTTAGAGGCTCCTCATTTCACCCTCCCCACAGTCCTTGGAGGTAGGTGCTATTCATGTCCACATTTTACACTTGAAGGATTCGTGTAACTTGTCCAAGGACACTCAGCTGAGAAGCAGCAGGAAGGACAAGGAGTTCCTGGATCTTCCTAGGGTTTGTGCTACCACAGGGATGGAGACCTCTGTGCACAGGGAGTGCCAGGGGCTGCTCAGAGATGCCTAGTGTCAATCAGCATCCTCTGCTCCTTGGAGCTTCTCTATTCCCATCAGCCGTCTGCCACGAGGGAATCAGGCAGGTGGCCAGGAGCCCGGCATCCCGGACCCTTTTCCCACCAGATGCACCACTGTGGCTTCACAAGGGTCCCGGTTGTTTGAGTTGGCCTTTCCCTTCTCTGCCCACCTTTGTTGGCTGTGGATTAGCAAAGGGACTAAATGTAGGAAGAAGTGGTGAAGGGCCTACCCAGATTACTTGGAAATTAAAAAAAATACATTTGCTAATTTGAAAAGTGGCTTTTTATGTTTTCATTTAAATAATAATGTGGCTCTGTGGTGGTGGCAGTAAAAGCTGCCATTTATTAAGTGGGTCACAGGCCTTAGGCACTGCTGTAAGCAGTTTGCAGACATTCCCTTCCTTATGAGGTTGGTGTGATTTTCAGACAAGGAAACACCAAGTGAGTAACATGTCAGCCAGCAATGAGGCTAAGACTTGAACCCAGCAGCTTTGGACGACACCCCACCCCCCCGCCCCCCCGCCCATGTGCTTGGCTGTGCGTGTTCTTAGCGTGTTCTTAGCCCCACTCGACAGCCAAGGCTGGGACTAAGGGAAGGCAGGTGACAGGAAGTGGCTGCCAGAACTGTGTGGGTCTCTGACTCTATAGCAGCCGAGTCATATTTCACCAGAGGGGACACTACCGGGGAGCAGCAGATGGTTTTTTGCTGGCAGAGTGACCTGAGGCATTAGCTATGTGGGGAGTTGAGGTGCTCTGAAGTCCTCAGACCAATGACCTTGAATGTGCTGTGCTTGATTTTGATTGAATACGGTGCAAAGCCATAGGAGACTTCATGCTTACATTGTGTCCTGCAGTGGGCTGACATATAAATCCAAGTGGACCGCATCACATGCTCATATGCCTATGAGTTTTAGGTTGGGCGTACACTTAAGGGAGGCAGGAGAACACAGGTAAATAAACTTAATGTCAATAAATTAATTTATTGAAAAAAGCTTATGGGAGATGGCTTGAAGATTCACTGTACTTTCATTCACTTTCGTCGGAGGTAAAGAGCTTTTGATTCTTGATAAATTTTATTTAGTCCTTGGTGTAAATGCCAAGAAGTGGAATCCTTATATTTGCTAATGGTTATAAAAATGCAACATGTCTTTATTGGCAGAGTCCTAAAAGGACAAGAGCTGATTTGGTTAAACTAGGAAAACCAGTATTTTGAGGTAATTTTTCTTAGCATATCTTTATTTCCCTTAGCTTCCATATTTCTTTATTTATAATTCAATTTCTTCTCTATTACCAGGTTATCTTCCTTAAGTAACCATAATACTGAATTAAAGTACATTTTGTCGTTGGTTTTATGTACTTAGTAGAGTTTTGTGGCGTCTTTTTACTTAAAATAGGAGTTGAATGGAACTCATTTCTTTTCCATGAAAACAGTTAAACTTTTCATTTATGTGTTACTTTTTGGACTAATTTTTTTTCCTTCTGTTTATTTATTGAGGGCCTGTGCTTTGTGGAAAGTTTTTAAGCAAGGCTTCAGATATGTTTCCTGACTTCTACTTAGTCAGCTAGAAAATTCAAGTTACAGGGATACCCTATTCACAAAGCATCCTCACCAGAGACATTAATTGTAATGTCATTTTGCTGTGCTATTAAGGAGAATAGTAAAGCTGACAATTGTCTGGGGTTTTGATTCAGAGGTGTTCTTTCTGATCCAAAGCAGGAGTTAGGAAATTTAGAATTATAAGTAGACCTTTAGTAATTGCTTTAATCAGCATTCTGCCATAGAGTTTGTGATGATTGCATTGAAAATGATTTAGCCATCAAAGTAATTGTCTAGTCATGGAAAAATCTGGACAGAGAGAGGAAAAGGCACTGAATAGATCACAGAACCTGATCTGTGTTCTGTGTTCTTTAAGGAAAAATCTATGTTCTTTAAGGAAAAAAACAAAAGGAAAAATCAGTATCTGCCCCCCAAAGACTGTGAGATGAGTCAAATGCATAATACTGGTTTGGGTTTTTCCCCCAAGCAAAATAAGACCATCTAGGCAACAAGAGGTAGAGTACAATTTTTTTATGTACATTATTAAGTGAAAGCCTTCATAAGAGGGGCTGTGTGCTCCATCTGATCTTGCCTTAGGTCTGTGCCACCTTTCCAGCCCATCTGTAATCGTTATCTTTGAGTTTACATAGAGCCCATCACTGTAGTGTTTAGACCATTTGACAAGGATCCTTTTTTAGCCTTTGAGTTAGTACATATGGTTAAATTTCTGGTGCTTCTCCCAGACTGCATTTGTGAGTTCCCTTAGCCTTAGTTATAAAACATGACCATACTGTTGGCTAGTATTTAACAAATAATCAAATGATTAATAATCTTTATATCCAAGGCACAGGTTTTTCTCAAATTCCTATAAACATTGAAAAGTTTACAAAATCTACATCTTAAAGAACGTCAGTGAGCATAGCTATTTTTACTTCAGCGTGCGTTATGTTGCTGTGAACACAGACCCGACAGATAAGGTTCAGGAGACTGGGGATCAGAATGGCTGTGAAAGTGTCAAATGAAATTAATGCACTCACCAAATCTCAGGCTTTTCATAAAAGCCTTTCTTTTTGGCATCTGGTAGATAACAGCCTTTATTAAGGGCCCACCATGAACCCTGTGCTGTGTTGTGAAGAGATAACTAATAATGGCTATTCTCCCTTCTGCAGTCATGCACATCAGGCCCACTCACAGCTCTCTTGAGGAACCTGTGCCGGAACCCCTTCCTCCCAACACTGGCCAGCTCACCCCTCAGGCCTCAACTGTGAAACTGCCCTTCGGAGAGGCTATTTCTGACCATCCCCCTCACCTCAAGTCTATATTATGACCCACCCTGTTATTTTCCTCTTTGGCATTTAAAACACTTTGTGATATTGTATTTATCCAATCATTTGTTTACTGTCTAGTTCTTCTTCGTCATAAAGGACCATGTCTGTTTGGTCCCCTGGAGTAGGGAAAAGCCTACCCAGTGCCTAGGCATTCAGGAGGTTCCTGATAAATATTTGTTGAGTGCATGACTGATTTACAGAAGAGCCAGGCCAGAAACGTGTGAAAAATACTAAAGCATAAAACCAAAGTATAAAAACAAGAACACAGCTGACAGCAGCCAGACCAAATTTAGGCATAAATGCCAAAAATATGCTGGAGTAACTAGAACCAGATGGGATTAAACAGAGAAGGCCTGGGGAACGGGATGAGTTTGAAGCAGTCTTCATATAGGATAGTGGGCAAATGGCAAACGTAGAAGCCAGTGCTAAACCCTGGTCATGTGCTTTGGGAAGCAGTTGGCTCCCAAGCAAGAACATAGTGAGGATGTGGGCAAGACAAGACAGGGATATAAGAAGGGCTCTTGATAGAAAGTGGCTTCCAGGCAGGCGATTAGGGATTAGAGTTTGACTTAAGATTTATTTTCATTCTTCTTGTGTTGTCTGTTTTGGCTTATAGGATGGCCAACCATTGGCGGGACTGATCCAGGATCACATGGTTTCAGGGGCAAGCATGACTACTCGGGGTTGCTTTTTCACCCGGGAGCAGTATATGGAGCTGGTGTACCGAGGACTCACGGACAAAGTGGGGCGCGTGAAGCTCCTTTCTCCTTCCATCCTGAAGCCCTTTGCGCTGTGGACAGGAAAACAGGTAATTGGGAGAGAACAGCCAGTGTATGTAACAAAAGGAAATAGGCCACTCATGTAAAAGGTTTTATTCTCAGAAGAGTCCAGACCAGAGACAGAGAAATGGCTAAGCCAGCAATAGTCTGACTTTCTTTCCCCTTTGTTTGGGGTTCCTGAGTCTGGGTGTCTTCAAGGGAGTGTCTAGCAAGAGTAGACTGCATAGTAGCCTGGTGCGGTGGCTCACACCTGTAACCCCAACACTTTAGGAGACTGAGGCGGGCAGATCACCTGAGGTCGGGAGTTTGAGACCAGCCTGGCTAACATGGTGAAACCCTATCTCTACTAAAAGTACAAAATTAGCTGGGTGTGGGATTAGTGCCTGTAATCTCAGCTACCGGGAGGCTGAGGCAAGAGAATCGCCTCAGCCTGAGGCAAGAGAATCGCTTGAACCCAGGAGGTGGAGGTTGTAGTGAGTCAGGATCAGCCACTGCACTCCTGCCTGGGCAACAGAGTGAGACTCCATCTCCACAAAAAAAAAAAAGTAGACTGCATAGTTTCTGTCCTTTGCTTCTAACTTAAATTTGGTGTCCTCATAATACAAATATGGTGGTAATAGGCAGTGGTGCTGGTGGAGTAATAGTAATATTTGTTGGGAAGTTCCATATGTTTGCTGAGTGCTTTAGACACATTATCTGATTTAATACTCACGACTAATCTGCAATGCAGACACCATTATTATCTCCATTTAGGAGATGATAAATTACATGCCCAAGACTACAGGAGACAGATCAAACCCAGGACTTTTCAACCCCAGAAGCATCATACCATACTTCCTCTCAAAGTAACCAAATTACATGATATGTGGCGACCAAATAATGAAAAACAGTAAAATATGTTCTTCTGCTGTTCCTGAGTCTCCAAGTTCAGCCTTAAGGATCAACTTCTAATTGGCTATGTGATCTTAGCCCTGCGTGTCTCAGTTCCTCATCATTTCCTGGGACAGGAGAAATTAACTTGCTAAGCTAAGTTCTGATTCTAAACATGGTTTTTCTCTTTGAAACCAGACTGACCCACAAACAAATTCTTGCGTAGTGTAGTCACTCTTGCTCTTTTCACCTGTTTGCAAAAAAAAAGCCTGTACCAACCTTTAGAGACACACTAAAAAATCTCACCCGTGACAGAAGCAAAACCTGGACCTATTTCCTAATTTTATTTGGTACAGAGGATTTTAAAAGGATTCAAGATGTGGCCTCTGGGCATAATGGAATTTGGAAATCAGCAACCAAGATATTTGGAAAAGCCCTCAATATTTGTACTTCTAAATAACGTACTTCTTAAATAGCTCATGGGTCAAAGGAATCTAAAGGGAAATTAGAAAGCATTCTGAAGTAGATGAAATGAAAACACAACAAAATTTGTGGGATGCCACTGAAGCAGAACTTAAGGGGGAAATTTATACATAAAATGCCTAGGTTGAAAAGAAGAAAAAGGGTCCCAAATCAATGACTTCAGCTTCAAGTTCATGATCTCTAAGGTCTCTTCCTGCTCTCCAGTTCTTAGTCTGTGGACCTGGAACTTGATTTTCCTTTTTAAGCCAACCTTGCATTCCTGGATAAACCTTCCTTGGTCGTGAGGTATTATCCTTTTTTATATATTATTGAATTCAATTTGCTAATATTTTGTCTAGAATTTTTTTACTTCTGTGTTTGTGATAGATATTGGTCTGTAGTTTTATTTTCTTATAATATGTTTGTTTGGTTTTGGTATCAGGGTAATCCTGGCCTCACAGAATGAGGTGTTAGGAGGTATTTCCCCTGGTTTTCTGTAAGAGTTTGTGTAGTACAGTATTCATATTATTTATTCCTTAAATGTGTTGTAGAATTCACCAGTGAAGGCATCTGGGCCTAAAGTTTCTTTGTGGGAAGGTTTTCTTTCTTTTTTTTTTTTTTTTTTTTGAGATGGAGTTTTGCTCTTGCTGCCCAGGCTGGAATGCAATGGTGTGATCCTGGCTCACCGCAACCTCCGCCTCCCAGATTCAAGCATTCTCCTGCCTCAGCCTCCCAAGTAGCTGGGATTACAAGCATGCGCCACCACGCCCGGCTAATTTTGTATTTTTAGTAGAGATGGCGTTTCTCCATGTTGGTCAGGCTGGGCTCGAACTCCCAACCTCAGGTGATCCACCAACCTTGGCCTCCCAAAGTGCTGGGACTACAGGCCTGAGCCACCGCACCCAACCTGTGGGAAGATTTTCAATTAAAATTTCTATTTCTTTAGTAGACATAGAGCTATTTTTGGTTATCTCTTGAATGAGCTTTACTTGTTTGTGTTTTTCAGGGAATTTGTCCATTTCATCTAAGTTACTGAATTTATAGGCACAAAGTTGTTCATAATGCTCCTTTGTTGACCTTTTCTATCTGTATTGCCTGTAGTGGTGTCACTTCTCTCATTCCTGACATTGATAATTTGTGTCTTCTCTTTTTTCCTGATCAGTTTGCCTAGAGGTTTATCAGTTTTATTTTCAAAAAAAAAGTCTTTGGTTTTATTGACTTTATTTTTCTGTTTTCTATTTCGTTGATTTGAACTTTATCACTCCCTTTCTTCTGTTTACTTTGTTTTAATTTGCTCTTTTTTTTTTCCTAGTTCTTTAAGTTCTTTAAGTCAATTTGAGACCCCTTTTCTTCTTTCGATGTAGGCATTTTATGTATAAATTTCCCCCTTAAGTTCTGCTTAAGTAGCATCCCACAAATTAATATGTTGTGTTTTCATTTCATCTACTTCAGAATACTTTCTAATTTCCCTTTTGATTTTTTTTTCGATCCATGAGTTATTTAGAAGTATGTTGTGTAGTTATTTAGAAGTACAAATATTGAGGGCTTTTCCAAATATCTCGATTGTTGATTTCCGGTTTAATTTCATTGTGCCTAGAGACTGCACCTTGGATCCTTTTCAAATCCTTTGTACCAAATAAAATTAGGAAATAGGCCCAGGTTTTGCTTCTGTCATGGGTGAAGTTTTTCATTGTATCTCTAAAGGTTGGTACAGGCTTTTTTATTTTGCAAATAGGTGAAAAGGGCAAGAGTGACTATACTACACAAGAATTTGTTCATGGTTCAGCCTGGTGCTACAGAGAAAAACCATGTTTAGAATCAGAAGATAAGGAACTTAGCTTAGGAAGTTTATTTCTACTGCCCTGGGAAATGAAATCTTAGAGTGTTTCTCCAGGACATTTCATACAGCCTCTTGATTGATTTTCTATTTACAAACCGAAGGTCTCTCATTATTTGTTCAAAGAGCATGCAAAGAAAGAGATTTGCCTGTCATTGCAAATCTCGAGTTTATAACTCAGTGCACATTCACAAAGTGAATACATCTTTGCAAACTCTCACCCGGATCAGAAAGTAGCATATCACCAGCACCCCCAGAAGACCCCTCCATGGCCCCTCCCAGTTTCTACCCCTCGTCAAAGGTAATTACTAACTTGACTTCCAACACTATAAACAAGTTTTGTCTTTCCTTGAAGTTTATTTAAATGAAATGTATCTTTGTGTGTTACCCATGTTATTGTATATAGTAGCAGTTTATTTTTTATTGCTTTATAATGTTCTATTATGTGAATATGCCATCATGTATTTATCCATTTTTCTGTTGATACACATTTGAGTTGTCTTCACTTACCTTCATTTGACTGTTACAAATGGGGCTACTGTGAACACTGTCGTGTGTATCTTTTGTTGAACACATATATACATTTCAGTGGGTAACTATTGAGGCATGGAATTACTAGGTCATAAGATATGTGTTTAACTTTAATAGATAGTTTCCTAAAGTTTTCCAAAATGCTTGTAATAATACACACTTCTACCAGGATGGAGTGCAGTTGTGCCATCTCGGCTCACTGCAACCTCTGCCTCCCAGGTTCAAGTCATTCTCTTGCCTCAGCCTCTCGAGTAGCTGGGATTACAGATGTGCTCCACCACACCTAGCAAATTTTTGTATTTTTAGTAGAGACAGCGTTTTTCCATGTTAGACAGGCTGGTCTCAAACTCCTGACCTTAGGTGATCTACCCACCTCAGCCTCCCAAAGTGCTGGGATTACAAGCATGAGCCACCTCGCCCAGCTGTTGTTGTTGTTTTCTTTTTCTGGTTTATTTGTTTAATTTTAGCTGTTCAGGTGAGTATGTAGTGGTATCTTACTGTTTTAATTATCATTTCCTTAATGACAAGAGAGGTTGAGCACCTCTTCATATGCTTATTGGCCATTTGGATATCATCTTTTGTGATGTGCCTTTTCAAATCTTTTGCCTATTTCTATGTCATTTTCTTATTGACAGATGAGAGGTTCTAATTTGGTATAAGTCCATTAGCAGATATATACATTGCAAATACCTTCTACTTGGTGGCTAGCCTTTTCACCTAATACTGTTTTCTAATGATCAGAAGTTTCTAATTTATAGCTAATCTTGGCTTTTTGTGACTAGTCCTATAGGAGCTCTTTGCCTGCCCTGAGGTCTTGTAGGTATTCCCCTCTGTTATCATCTAGTAGCTATATTGTTTTACCTTTCACACTTAGGTCTGCTATCTGCCTAGGGATGATTTTTGTGGATGTGCATGAAGTGAGGTAGGGGTCAAGAGTCATATTTTCCCATATGGATTTCCTAGCCAGTGAATGCAACATCATTTGTTGAAAAGTCCACTTCTCTACTGCTAGTACTCCTGTGTCACAAACCAAGTAGTAATATATGAGTGGGTGTGTTTCTGGACCCTGTTTGTTTCCATTGCACCAACAGCACACTGTCTTAATTACTGTGGGTTTATACTAAATCTTGACTTCTGATAGTAAAAGTCTCCAGCTTTGTTCTTCAAGACTGCCTTGATAGGCTTTAATTACATCTCAATATACCTTTAAAAAAAAAAGACTGTCAACTATTTTGGGGTGTTTGTATTTCCATATAAATTTTAAAGTCAGCTTGTAAACTTTCACACTGTGCACACAAATACCTGCTAGAATTTTTCATTGGGATTGCATTGCCTCTGTAGGTCACTTTAGGGAGAATCAACATATTTACACTATTGAGTCATCTAAATTATGAACACAGTATGTCCTTCAATTATGTAAAAGCCTTATACATCTTTTCATTAGATTCACTCCTGGATACTGCTATGGTAGATGATACTGTCTATTAAATTTTCTAATTGTTTATGATTGGTGTCTAGAAATACAATTAATTTTGTATATTGTCCTTATATTCAACAAGCTTTATGAATTCAGTTATTAGATCTCTGTCCTTCAAGTTCTTTTAAACTATAAAAGTAAACAAGTTTATTGATAAAGATAAACATAAAAGGAAAAACTCCCTCCCTCCCCAACCCCACTCTCC
The DNA here is from genome assembly GCF_028858775.2 of Pan troglodytes. Taxonomy (NCBI): domain Eukaryota; kingdom Metazoa; phylum Chordata; class Mammalia; order Primates; family Hominidae; genus Pan; species Pan troglodytes. Next base: position 36,692,863 of record NC_072410.2, read on the forward strand.
ATATACACACACACTCTCATAGAAAATAAATAAGAATGAGGCCAGGCATGGTGGCTTATGCCTGTAATCCCAGCACTTTGGGAGGCCAAGGTGGGTGGATCACATGAGGCTAGAAGTTTGACACCAGCCTGGCCAATATGGCAAAACCCCGTCTCTACTAAAAATATAAAAATTAGCCAGGGGTGGTAGTATACATTTGTAATCCCAGCTACTCAGAAGGCTGAGGCACGAAAATCACTTGAACGTGGGAGGCAGAGGTTGCATTGAGCTGAGATTGCGCCACTGCACTCCAGCCTGGGCGACAGAACGAGACTCTGTTTCAAAAAAAATAAAAGAAATAATAAAATCATATCATACCTTCCCTGGGACTGTTCAGGAGAACCATGAACCACAATTAAATCTGACATTCAACCACCTGATAAATCTGATATTTACAACCACCTGTTTGACCATGACATCCTGGTACCTGAAGCATGCATTTTCCTGATGGCCAGGCACATGGACCTCAGATTTGGCTGGTCTTTAAGATGGCTTACTCTGAACGAGCCACCAAGTCCTCCAAAGGGAACTCCATTATATCAGACAGTCTGCTTTTTCATTGGGACCACACTAACACACTCTAAATATGGCAAGAAGTTCATTTAAATGTTTTCATAGGCTATGCTGACAAATGTTTTTGTAATTGTCTTGTGACTGATTTCATTCACTGGATGTACTGGGGGCTCATTCTGTGTCTGTACGTGTAGATCTGCCTCGTTCTTTTTAACCCCTCCTATGTTGTATTCAGTGATATGGGTATACCACAGATGACTTAACTGTCCCTCTGTTAGTGGATGTTCCAATTATTACCTGGTTTTTACTATTCTAAACAGTGCTGTGGTGAACACCCATTTCTGTATATGTTAGTGTACTTTCATTGACATATCTTTTATTATTATTATTATTATTATTATTATTGTAGAGCTGGTGTTTCACTGTGTTGCACTGGCTGGTCTCGAACCCCTGGCCTCAAGTGATCCTCCTGCCTCCGCCTCCCAACCAAGTATATCTGTTAGATAAATTCTTAAAGTACAATTGCTGGGTCAAAGGATATAGACATTTCAATACATTTTTTTTAATCCATTTTATTTTTAAGACTTTTTTTAAGGTTAATACAGGCTTAGTATAAATAATAATTCCCATAGATATTGCTGCCCTTCTTGGTTTAAGAAAACATTGCAGATTTTTTCTCCCTAGCATAGTTTATGACCAGAAAGTAAATTATACATTTCTAGAATGTTAGTGCAAGAGGAGACTTCAGTTCCTCTTGTCTGGGTCCCTTATTTTTTTTTTCATTAAGATATAATTCATATTCAACATAAAATTTACCATTTTATGAGGTAGGAGGATTGCTTGAGGCTAGGAATTCAAGGCCAGCCTGGCAACACAGTGAGACCCCCATCTCTATTTAAAAAAAAAAAAAAAAAAAAAAGGCTGGGTGAGGTGCCTCACACCTGTAATCCCAGCACTTTGGGAGGCCAAGGCGGCCGGATCACGAGATCAGGAGTTTGAGACCAGCCTGACCAACCTGGTGAAACCCTGTCTCTACTAAAAATACAAAAATTATCCAGGCATGGTGGCACGAGCCTGTAATCCCAGCTACTCAGGAGGTTGAGGCAAAAGAATCACTTGAACCCAGGAGGTGGAGCTTGCAGTGAGCCAAGATCGTGCCATTGCACTCCAGCCTGGGCGACAGAGCAAGACTCCATCTCAATAAATGAATACAGTAGAGTAGAGTAGAGAGAGTAGAGTAGAGTAGCTGGGCATGGTGGCACACACCTATAGCCCTAGCTACTTGGGAGGCTGAATATGAGGCTGCAGTGAGCTATGATTGTGCCACAGCACTCTAGCCTAGGTGACAGAGCAAGACCCTGTCTCTCTTTTTTTTTAAAGGACCATTTCAAAGTGTATAAGTCGGTTTTTAGTGTATTCGCTATGTTGTGCAACCATCACCACACTCTAATGCCAGAACATTTCCATCACTCCAAAAAGATGACATGTACCTAATAGGTACAGCAGTCAGTCCCAATTCCTCCTTCCTTCTCATCCCCTGACAACTACTTTTTACCTGTATAAATTAGCCTGTTTTGGACATTTCATACAAGTTGTATCAAACAATATGTAGCCTTTTATGACTTATTTCTTTTACTTAATGTTTTCCAGTTCCATCCATTTTTTAGTATGTAATAGTACTTTATTCCTCTTTATGGATGAATAACATTCCATTGTTTACTCTGTATCCATTTGTCAGTTGATAAATGGATAATTTGGATTGTTTCCATTTTTTGGATACTACAAATAAACCTGCAATGAACATTTGTGTACCAGTTTTTGTATGAACGTGTGTTTTCAGTTTTCCTGGGTATATACCTAAAAGTAGAATTGCTGTATCATATAGTAATTCTATAGTCAACTTTTCTGAGGAACTTTCAAACTATTTTTCAAATCAGGTGTGTTATTTTACATTTCCACTAACAATGTATGAAGGTCTCAGTTACTCCACATTTTCACCAACACTTATTTTTTGTTCTTTTTTTTCCTTTATAGATTCTTCTTCTAATTCTAGTTCTATTTCTACCACTGCTGCCGTTACTTCCTCCACTGAAGTCTTGACCCCCTGAAAGTCATACTTAAGGGTTGGAATCAACTTGTTCCAAACTCCTGTTAATATTGATATTCCTCCCATGAATCACAAATTTTTTAATGACATCTAGAATGGTGAATCATTTCCAGAAGGTTTTCCATTTACTTTGCCCATATGCATCAGAAGAATCACTATCTATGGCAGCTACAGCCTTAATGAAATGTATTTCTTAAATAATAAGGCTTGAAAGTCAAAATAACTCCTTTATCCGTGGGCTGCAGAATGGATATTGTGTTAGCAGACATGAAAACAGCATTAATTTCCTTGCATATCTTCAGAGCTCTTGGGTGACCAGATGCATTGTCAATGAACAGTAGTAATATTTTGAAGGAACCTTTTTTTTCAGAGCAGTAGGTCTCAACAGGGACTTGAAATAGTTAGCAAAACATGCTGTAAACAGATGTGCAGTCACCCAGGCTTTGTTGTTCCACTTATAGGCACAGGCAGAGTTGATTTAGCATAATTCTTAAGGGCCCTAGGATTTTTCACAATGGTAAATGTTCATTGGTTTCAACTTAAATTCACCAGCTGCATTAGCCCCTAACAGGAGAGCCAGACTGTCTTTTGAAGCTGTGAAGCCAGACTTCTCTCTAGCTGTGAAAGTCCTATATGTGGCATCTTCTTCCAATAGAAGGCTCTTTCATCTACATTGCAAATCTGTTGTTTAGTGCAGCAACCTTCATTAGTGATCTTAGCTAGATCTTCTCGCTTAGCACTAGCTTCTTTTTTTTTTTTTCTTTTTGAGATGGAGTATCGCTCTGTCGCCCAGGCTGGAGTGTAGTGGCGCAATCTCGGCTCACTGCAACCTCCAATTCCCTGGTTAAAGCAATTCTCCTGCCTCAGCCTCCCGAGTAGCTGGGATTACAGGCATGCACCACCACGCCCAGCTAATTTTTGTATTTTAGTAGAGACAGGGTTTCACCATGTTGGCCAAGATGGTCTCGATTTCCTGACTTTGTGATCCACCCACCTTGGCCTCTCAAAGTGCTGAGATTACAGGTGTGAGCCACCGTGCCTGGCCTTTTTTTTTTTTTTTTTTAAATTTGAGACGGAGTCTCGCTCTGTTACCCAGGCTGGAGTGCAGTGGCGTAATCTCAACTCACTGCAGCCTCCACCTCCCAAGTTCAAGTGATTCTTCTGCCTCAGCCTCCCTAGTAGCTGGGATTACAGGCGTGCACCACCATGCCCGGCTAATTTTTGTATTATTAGTAGAGACGGGGTTTTACCATGTTGGCCAGGCTGGTCTCAAACTCCTGAGCTCAGGCGATCCACCCACCTCGGCCTCCCAAAGTTCTAGGATTACAGACGTGAGTCACCACACCCGGCCAGCACTAGCTTCTTTACCTTGTGCTGAGATGTTATAAAGACAGCCTGTTTCCTTAAGCCCTGAGAACCAGCCTCTGCTAGCTTGAAACTTCTTCTGCAGCTTTCTTACCTCTCTCAGCCTTCATAGAATTAAAGAGAGTTAGGGCCTTGCTCTGAATTAGGATTCAGCTTTGGCTTACAGGAATGTTGTGGCTGGTTTGAGCATCTATCCAGACCATTAAAATTTTCTCCCTATCAGCAATAAGGTTGTTTTGCTTTCTTATCATTCACATATTCACTGAAGTGGCACTTCTAATTTCTTTCAAGAACATTTCCTTTGCATTTATGGTTTGGCTGTTTGGCACAAGAGGCCTAGCTTTCAGCCTGTCTCAGCCTCACTAAGCTTAATTGTTTCTAGCTTCTGAGTTAAAGTGAGAGACCTGTGAGTCTTCCTTTCACTTGAATACTTAGAGGCCATTGTAAGGTTATTAACTGGTTTAATTCTAATATTGTTGGGTCTCAGAGAATAGGGAGGCCCAAGGAGAGAGAGAGACAGACAGACAGACAGCCAGACATGGGGGACAGCTGGTTGGTGGAACAGTCAAAATACCAACATTTAGAGATTAAGTTTGCCATCTTATAAGATGTGCCAGCCTGGGGTGTCCCAGAACAACAACAGGAACATCAAAAATCACTGATCAGAGATCATCATAACAGATAGAATAATAATGAAAAAGTTTGAAAATATGGTGAGAATTACCAAAATGTGACACAGAGACACAAAGTGAGCACTTTCTGTTGGAAAAATGGTGCTGGACCTGCTCCACACAGGGTTGCCGTTAACCTTCCATTTGTAAAAAACCATGTTATCTGCAAAGGAGAACAAAATGAGATATGCCTGTATTTAGATCCTCTTTCTTTCAAGTGTGTTAGACTTTTTGATGTACAAGTTTTGCACTTCTTTGCCTAAATTTATTCTTTTTTTGTTGTTGTTGCTAATGTAAATGGAACTCTTTTTTTTTTTTTGGTGGGGGCGGAAATGGAGTTTCACTCTGTTTCCCAGGCTGGAGTGCAGTGGCGCGATCTCGGCTCACTGCAACCTCCGCCTCCCCAGTTCAAGCGATTCTCCTGTCTTAGCCTCCCGAGTAGCTGGGATAACAGGCACCCGCCACCATGCCCAGCTAATTTTTGTATTTTTAGTAGAGACGGGATTTCACCATGTTGGCCAGGTTGGTCTCAAACTCCTGACCTTAGGTGATCCGCCTGCCTTGGCCTCGCAAAGTGCTGGGATTACAGGTGTGAGCCACCACACCTGGCCGGAACTTTTTCTTAATTTCATTTTCAGATTGTTCATTGCTAATATATAGAAAGAGAATTAATTTTTATACGTTGATCTTGTATCCTTCAGCTTCGAAGAAGTCATTTACAAGCTCTAATAATTTGTTTTGTTGGCACTTAAGGGTTTTCTCTCTATAATATCGTGTCATCTGCAAATGTGGTTGTACTTCTTTCTCTCTAATCTGGATGTCTTTTATTTCTTTTCTTGCCTAATTGCCCTGGCTAGAACCTCTAGTACATTGTTGAATAGAAATGGCAAGTGTAGACATCCTTGTCTTGGTCCTGACTTTAGGCAGAAGGCATCCAGTCTTCCATCATTGAGCATGTTAGTAGTAGGTTTTTCATAGGTGCCTCCCTTTATTAGGTTGGTGACGGTCTGTTCCTAGTCTGTTGAGTATTTTTATCCTGAAAGGGTGTTGGAGTTTATCAAATGCTCTTCTGCCCCATTGATTTTACAGATGAAGTGGCAGGTCATATTTCCCTGCGCTTGGATGGGTGTGTTTCTGTTACCTTTCACACCAAGTTCCAGTCTTGAGTATGCCTAGCCTGGGGGGTCCCCACTGTGCATGTGGCACCTTGGTTGAGGTGCAGCTTGAAGTAGGCACCCCAGGAAGTGTCACTCTCCTGCCTTTGCTCCCTCACCCCACTCACCACACAGTGCTGGCATTCTATGTAGTTGAGGCATGGAGAGTGTGGGTCATAACCTTTCTGGTCATCTTCTGCTGAGAAAACGGAATATTTTCTGCTCTCTTTAATAATGCTGTTGTCCATTGTCCCCTGCTCCTGGTGCATGTGGGTGAAAAGGCAGCTGCTCTTATAACTGCCCTGTCCCATTGCCCACTCTTTTTTTTTTTTTTTTTTTTTTTTTTTGAGACAGAATCCCACTTTCTCACCCAGGCTGGAGTGCAGTGATGTGATCTTGGCTAACTACAATCTCTGCCTTCTGGATTCAGGCGATTATCGTGCCTCAGCCTCCTGAGTAGCTGGAAGTATAGGTGCACGCCACCATGCCCGGCTAAATTTTGTATTTTTAGTAGAGATGGGGTTTCACCATGTTGGCCAGGATGGTCTCGATCTCTTGACCTCATGATCCACCCATCTCAGCCTCCCAAAGTGATGGGATTACAGGCGTGAGCCACCGCGCCCTCGTTGCACACATCTAAAGACACTACTTTGTGGGGCCTGCTGCAGGCACACTAAGCGCTGTTGATGGCAGTTAGTCTCCCAGCCCTGGAGCCTGTCACACCTGCCGGTCTGCCCCTGCCCTGCTTCCTCTCTGGGAATGTGTGTGCCTGCATTCGGCCCTTCTGTAGCCAACTCTGGTTATCTCCAGATAAAGCTGTCTCCCTTTGAGCTCTCTGCAGAGCAGCCGCTTGAGAAAGTGCTTCTCTTGGCTTCCTGTTAGCAGTGCTTGTTGGGTGGATGACCCCTCTGAGGGATCCAACTGGGGCCAGGGAAAGATTCCTTGGCTTTTCAGTAGCTATAATTAATTCCAGTCATAGTAAAGAAATATCTGAGTATGTGGCATAAAATGAAAACAATTTACTTTTTCCTCTCCTTCCTTTGGTCTATTTAGGAATTTAATTCAAGTCTAGGGGATTATTCACTTTAAGAACTATTATAGGGAGTAAAAATCCCAGTGAAGTTCTTTTTTGTTTTCATTCCTCATTGGTTTAAATAAAACCTGAAATCACCTTGTCGTATGGAGGTGGACCTGTCTGTTTTTCTTGCCATACCTGAGATCATCAGAAATGGCATTGCAAGGGCAGGAGGTCCTAAAAGGGAAGTTCTTAACTCTTCTTTTTGCCATCACTTTTCTTTTTGCCATCAGTTTGTCCTCTTTTTCTTTGCAGGTTGTGTCAACGCTGCTCATAAATATAATCCCAGAGGACCACATCCCACTGAACTTATCTGGAAAGGCGAAAATCACTGGGAAAGCCTGGGTGAAGGAAACTCCTCAATCCGTTCCTGGCTTTAACCCTGACTCGATGTGCGAGTCCCAGGTATGGCTGTCCAGCTGTGTGGAGTGGAGACTTCTAGTGCCGGGGTTAGACAGATTGGTTTAAAATGGAGACAGAAATGGAGGCACATTCACAGAAGCAGGTACTGTGCCTCAGAAGAGAAGGCATTGTGCCTGAGTTGTTGTCAGCTTTTGTTTTGGAAGGGTTCAGGGTTGATCTCCAGCATTTGACCCTCAGTATAAAACTCACAAGCAGTTTAGGAAGGCTTCTCCTGCAAAAAGGCTGAAATTGATTATGCAAAGCTTGGCAATGCAGAGTCCTGTTTTCCCGCAAGACTGCTGAGTGGCTTCAGATAATCAAACTGGTGTAAGGCTCCACACCCCTAACTCTGAGCCTTAGGAACCAGGCCACAAAAGGGCAGGCCCAGGGCAGAGAGAGCTGTCCACACTGAATATTTCCAAGGCCTCTGCATGTTCCCAGTGGAGAAGTCTTTCCAGGCCCCCAGTGCACAACGCGTTATCACAGAGTCTTAATGGACAGTCCATTCACCCCTGAAACTGCCAGGTTTCTTTTCCTTTATAGACCATATGCTTCATGGGTGCTACATTACGCAGCTAGAAATGCTTTTCTGTTCATTGGCTTCTAATGCTTTAACCCAGCTTTGAGAAAGTACACATTCAGGCCTTAGAGGATGTTAGGAAGATTTTGTTGTTACTCCCAGAGTTCAAGGGAGGAAGTACCTAGGCCAGAGGCACAGTTATGAGGTTGAAGCTCGCCACTTCAGGAAGACCTTGTAACTAGAAGCTCCCATGTCCGGTCACAGGTCTTTGTCAAGGATACTTGACCTCAAGTCAGCGTGGGTGGGTGTGGGGAGAAGGGGATATAAAACACATGGAGAGAAAGAGTGTGACTGTGTGTGTATGTCTCTGTGGTATAGTCCCTGAAGGGAAGAAAAAAAACTGCTGGTCTGTATATGCTTGCCTCTGTTATATTAAAAAATAATATATAGAGAGAGAAAATACTAGTTTCACATATGCCCTACTTTTTTCCATGAAGGATTCTAGGCGGGTCACAGTAGAGGGACTTGCACAACGAGGGTCACACACGGAGTAGAGGGTGGGTGGCTCCCACAGGAGGCATCTACCCGCAGCCCGGCATTGGTGGCCTTGCCCTCCGCAGGTGATCATCAGGGAAGGGGAGCTGCTCTGCGGAGTGCTGGACAAGGCGCACTATGGGAGCTCCGCCTACGGCCTGGTCCACTGCTGCTATGAGATCTATGGAGGCGAGACCAGCGGCAAGGTTCTAACCTGCCTGGCCCGCCTCTTCACCGCCTACCTACAGCTCTACAGAGGCTTCACCTTGGGTAAGTGCCGGGCTCGCTGCCCTGGGGCAGTGACCCGCCAGCGCAGCCGCCTGGCCGTCTCCCAGGCCCAGGACAGAGAGAGCCGTCCACACTGAAGATTTCCAAGGCTTCTGTGTGTTCCCAGTGGAGAAGTCTTTCCAGGTCCCCAGTGCACCACGCTTTATTACAGGGTCTTAACAGATAGTCCATTCACCCCCAAAACTGCCAGGTTTCTTTTCCTTTGTAGACCATATGCTTCATGTGTGCTACATTACACAGCTAGAAATTCTTTTCTGTGTCTTCTCGGGAAGGAGCTGGGAAGTAACCAGGCTCTTCCTACAAAGGCGCCCTCACTTGGCCATCCCTCTCCTCCACAGCTAGTGCTTATTCCCCTTCACAGTGCAGAATGGCACCCTCGTGCCCATTTCCATTCTGTTTCTTTCCTAACCCCTCCCTTTACAGGTTTCTGTCCTCGGACTGATTTCTCATACTCTTACAACCCCATTCCCTGCTACACAAGTGCCCTTTCAGAATTCTCAGGGCCCATCCCACTCCACAGAGGGGCTTCCTTTTTGTCAGAACTGCCCACTGCCGGCTGGGTGCAGTGGCTCACACCTGTAATCCCAGCACTTTGGGAGGCCAAGGTGGGTGGATCACTTGAGCCCAGGAGTTCGAGACCAGCCTGGCCAACATGGAGAAACCCCGTCTCTACTAAAAATACAAAAATTAGCCAGATGTCGTGGCAAGCACCTGTAATCCCAGCTACTCAGGAGGCTGAGGCGGGAGAATTGCTTGAACCCAGGAGGCAGAGGTTGCAGTGAGCCGAGATTGTGCCATTGCACTCCAGCCTGGGTGATGGAGCCAAAGAACTGCCCACGCCTTCCCACTGCGGTGGGGCCATCAGCACTCTTGGAAACACTATGCTGGGCAAACCTGTCGGGGTGATCCTAAGACACGAAGAGGAACTACCTTGTTTGCACCCCAGAAATGAGTGCACGCTGTTTTAGGAAAATGGCTTTGATAAAGAGGCTTCACCTTGGGTGAGTGCTGGGCTCACTGCCCTGGGGCTCCCCTGAAGCAGTCACCTGGCCCCTTTTAGTGTGGGCTTGAGATCAGATCTGTCCAAAGGCTCAGCCCCTGGCCAGGCTTATGGAGGACACTGCACCTCCATGTACACAGAGCAGGGTCCAGCCCTTCCACGCTGTTCGCGTTAGGGGGACGCGAGATGCTGCGTGTCAGGCATGCACCGCAGTCTGCATAGGCGTTGTCTGGTTCATGGTGGAAGTAAGGCTCCTTTGCTTCACAGACCCACTCATGTGCAGACAGAGTGGGAGTCTCAGCGTAGGGCCTGTGGACCTGCAGCTGCTGCAGCTGGAGTTTGTTCATTGGCCCACACTGGGGCCTGCATTACACATTTTATTCTATTTTAATTGTATCATATATTTAATCATGGAAAGGTTAAAAAAAAAAAAAGCATACATGAAGATAATTTAAAATCACCCAGCATGCATTTGTCAGAGATAACCACTAATAGTAATTTGATGTTTGTTTTTCTAGACTTTTCTAGTACAAATACATTTGGAAAAAGTGGGATCCTACGCTACATACTCTACTTCCCTTACCCACCACCCACCAAATGTCCAAATGTATTTATAAAGGTCCTTTGGGATCAGCTAATACAAGTCTACATCCTCATGTCTGGTAATTACAGATTATTCCATTCTTATGGACATATTGTAGTTTATTTAACCAGTTCCTATAATTAAACATTTAGGCTGCGTCCAGATTTTCACATTATTGCTGGGATGAGCATCCTTGAACAAACATCTTGGCTTATATGTCCCATTATTTTACCAGGATAAGGATTATAAGTTAAGTCTGTTTGGCAGCTGAAACTCACCTTCCCCCATCTTAATTCCACTAAGAGACCTGAGCCACTTCTGGGCTCAAGGTCCAAGGTCACCCACTTCCAGTTGGGAACCAGACTAGAGTACCTTCCAGGATAACCAAAGAAAGTGAAGCATGATGACTACACCTCATGAAATGTATATTTCAGTTTCAAATGGTGACCTAGAATAAGCACAAGGATTTCTGCTAACTAGAAAAAATCAGAGCGCTTTTGAAACGAAAATAGAGGAAGATCCCACACCCAGCTCATGATGAGGAACAAACTTAACAAAGGTGCCAGGCTTTAGCTCTGCTTAGTGCATGGTACAAAGAGCAATTGGTCCCTTGAGTGTGAAGATGATCCAGAGGCTCAGGGCTGCAGAAGGAAGCAGGGCCAAGCTGGGAGTGGGGCTACAAGGGGGAACAGGCGAGAGATTGACTTCACTCCAGCCCGTCTCAGCTAGCGGGGTCCATAAAGGGCACAGCTAGTTGGCCTGGAGCTGAACCCATGGGAATGCCCACTTTCACGGTGTGGCCTGCTTACAGAGGAACTGTTTCTTTCCCCTTCTGTTCACACGTGTTCTTAGAAGCCCTCCAGGACCTTGCATTGGGAATTCCAAATATTTCAGCCCCATCTTTTGAACAGTACACCTGCTGTTTTCTTTCCCACTCAGATCTTGGCTGAGGGACTTTTGAGTCCAGTAGCACTTACAGTTGCAGAAAAGAACTAGTTTTGGCCAGGTGCAGTGGCTCACTCCTGCAATCCCAGCACTTTGGGAGGCCAAGGCAGGTGGATCATGAGGTCAAGAGATCGAGACCATCCTGGCCAACGTGGTGAAACCCCGTCTGTACTAAAAATACAAAAATTAGCTGGGCGTGGTGGCGTGCACCTGTAGTCCCAGCTACTGGAGAGGCTGAGGCAGGAGAATCACTTGAACCTGGGAGGCAGCGGTTGCAGTGAGCCGAGATCACACCACTGCACTCCAGCCTGGGCAACAGAGCAAGACTCCGTCTCAAAAAACAAAAACAAAAACAAACAAAAAAAACACTAATTTGATCAAGAGTTGATGTGGAAAGACCTACTGCTGCCCAGGATGAGGAATTCCTCAACCCTTTGAGCCAGAAGGGCAGGCTTCACTGAAGTGACCCAGGCTGTCATCCTCCTGAAGCAATGCTGAGGGACCTGCGGTGGTGGTCCTTGTCACCCAGGCTTGGGTGTGTCTGTGTGTGTGCCTACACAGGTATACTCAGCTATATAGGGTGGCCCCTGTGACATGTGACTTCTGGGACCCCAGACTGAGATGTTCTCTCTCTCTTTTTCCCTGAGCTTATCTTTTCATCCAAAACCTCTTCTTCACCTTCAGCCTATTCATCCAACACATGTCTGTGGAGTGGAGATAGTATAGCTGGTGGCTAAGAACATGAATTTGGGACCCAGGCCTGGGTTTACTTTCTACCCATACGACCACGGGAAATTAGCCCAATTTTGAGCCTGAGTTTTGTCATTTGTAAAATGGGGATTATAAGGTTTGGGCTCTGGTAAGCACCTAAGAGATGGTGGCAATCTGTTAATGATGTTAATATCATCTTCCTTACTCAGGTATTTCCTGCATCTGTGGCACTGGACTCTGTGCTCTGGCCTTACTGAGTTTAGTCTGGTGGGAGAAATCAGGCCTGAGGTCCCCTACAAGCTTGTCTGTTTCACTTCACAGGCGTGGAAGACATTTTGGTGAAGCCAAAGGCAGATGTCAAGAGGCAACGTATCATTGAAGAATCCACCCACTGCGGGCCCCAGGTAAGGAGGGACTTCGAGGCCGTGGCCTGCCCTAGAGGGGTGAAGTGTGTGCTGAGTCAAAAACCACACCCTCGTCGTTTGGCCTCAGCCTCCGCTGTGTTTCTGTTCTCATTCTAGGCTGTCAGGGCTGCATTAAACCTGCCAGAAGCCGCATCATATGATGAGGTCCGAGGAAAATGGCAGGATGCCCATCTGGGCAAGGACCAGAGGGATTTTAACATGATTGATCTGAAGTTCAAGGAGGAAGTGAACCATTACAGCAATGAGATTAACAAGGTTAGCCCAGCATTGCATGCATTTATCCCCACCACTATGAATGCTGATTTTTAAAAAACTTACATTTTGATTCTCACCCGGGCCCTACAGAGCACTTTGGCTGTTGAACAGCTGACTAGGTGAGATGCGAGGTGGGATGGGTAGAACTCGTTGTTTTGAAGGGCCCAGGGCTTTGTTTACTGCCCCAGTTAGGGTCTATACAGGCCTCAGAATAGTGCCAAGAGAGAATGCTTTGTGCTGTTTTTCTTTATAAATGTTTTTATTTTGGGGTGACTGCATTAAAGGGGCTGAATGGGGCCACCAGGGGTGAATAAGCAGGGTGAGGGACCCGGATCGCCCCGGCTGCTCGTGCAGCGGAGCCAGGAATGAAGGCTCAGGTTCCAGTCCTGGCTCTGCCTTGAACTTGCTGTGTGACCTTGGGCAAGTGAGATAACCAGTCCCTGCCTTGGTTTCCTTATCTGGAAGTGGGGCTGTGAGGGGCACCACCTCACAGGGCTGCAGAGAGGCTTCAGGAGCTACTAGTACACAATGCCAAGCCAGTTCCTGGGCAGTTGAGAAAGGAGAGGGGAAATCTTTGCATGAGCTGAAACCACAGCCTGCTTTTCTCTGCCTTTCTGCCCCAGAGCCAGGGTTCTCCATCCTGCTGCTTGGAGGAGCTGGCCTGGCCCTCACCCTGCCTCCTGGGCCCTGGGGCCCAGCCTGAGGAGTGGGGAGGAGGAGGCAATGCCAACGCTCGTCAAAAGTCAAAGTTCGTCTGTAGTGCTCTCTTGCCTGGCTTTTAGCATCCCTTAGGCTGCTGAGAAGACCGACTTCTCATGGGGACAGGTTCCATCCTTGAGGGGTTTTGTTGACAGGAGCTTTCCTAGCACCACCCTGAGAACCAGGAAGCTCAGCTTCTAGGGCTGACTGGGGATGCTAGGAGTAGGGAAGTTGTCTTCAGATGCATCTCAGAATGGTTTCTTGTCCCTCCAGTTGCCCTCTTCCCACCACCTCCGCCCACCCAGGCTCTGCCTCTCCTGTGTTGGGCCGAGTCTGTGGAATTCCAGGCACAGGCTAGAAGCCCCAGACTCAGAGCCCCCTTCTCAGCATCTCCCCAGGATCCCCCTGAAGGGGCATGCTTGGTTCTGCTGGCTCTTGAGCCAAGACAGAGCTTCCTACATGGGGCTTGGGTGGCATGTTCGTAAATGTGACATGATGCGGATGTTGGTATTCACGCTGGGAGAGGACCCAGGCCAGGCTCTGCTGGGCGAATCAAGGGCATCACCTTAAATTTTATTCTTCTCCAGCTTCTTTTTAGAATCACGAACTGGATCTGCCAGCCCCTCTACTTCTCCTTTTCCTTCTCCCTTTTTGCTGCTCTTTGGCCAATGAATGAAACCTCGGGGATCCTGGCAGAGGAAGTCCAGCGAGTGCAGGGCAGGGAGCACCTGTTTGACCTCTCAGGGGTTCCAGGGAAGGATTAATGCTGAATGAGGCTTTCTCTTACCTCGAGTGGGATTTGGTACTTAGGTCTGAATAAATATTCTGGCTGTATTGCTTCTGCTTCCTGGATTTACATCCTGATTCTGGGATTTTTAAAGAAGGTGAAGTCACTGACCACTGTGCTGATTTAATCTGCAGGCATGCATGCCTTTTGGCCTACACAGACAGTTCCCAGAGAACAGCCTGCAGATGATGGTGCAGTCGGGAGCCAAAGGTTCAACTGTGAACACGATGCAGGTATGTGCAGAGGCGGGTTGGCAGCTTTACAGGTGTCAGCAAAGGCAGGTGGGGGATAGCAGGAGGTGGTTTCAGTTTGTTCCCTATAAAACATGACAAGTAAAAAGAGGAAAGCGTGTAGAAATCACTACAGGAGCTAACCACTGTTAACATGCCAATGTTAAAGGCAGATGTAGTTATGAATATGCAGATGGGATATGTATAACGTAGATATATATTACAAATTTACAAACTGTACTATTACATATATTCACGTTATATAGATACATTATGTATACTCACACAATTTTCACGTAATTTTGCATGATCCTTTCTTTCTTTCTTTCTTTTTTTTTTTTTTTTCGAGATGGAGTCTTGCTCTGTCACCGGGCTGGAGTGCAGTGGCACAATCTTGGCTCACTGCAACCTCTGCCTCCCAGGTTCCAGAGATTCTCCTGCCTCTCGGGATTACAGGCATGCGCCACCATGCCTGGCTAATTTTTGTATTTTTAGTAGAGACAGGGTTTCACCATGTTGGCCAGGATGCTTTCAATCTCTTGACCTTGTGATCTGCCCACCTCGACCTCCCAAAGTGCTGGGATTACAGGCATGAGCCACCGCACCTGGCCGATCTTTTCATAATATTAAATTATAAACATAAACATTGTCCTAGAGATTTCTTAACCTTAAACCTTGGTGACCTTGAGAGGGTCTAAAGGCCCACCCCATTGTCTGTTGAGTGTGACAACAGAAAGGCCAAAAGCCGTTAGGAAATCCCCTGACTACATCGAAACCTAGATATACTGCTCTCCTCCAACACGCCAAGAGTATTAACAGGCAGCTTTCTAAGCAAATAGCTCAATAGCTTGAGTTCCCATTTTGTTGTTGTTGTTGTTGTGTTGTGTTTTGTTTTGTTTTGTTTTTAATTGAAAATAAGACAGAGTCTCCCTGTATTGCCCAGGGTGGTCTCAAACTTCTGGGCTCAAGGGATCCTCCTGCCTCAGCCCCGCAAAGTGCTAAGATTGTAGATGTGAGCCACCACACCCGGCCCTGAGTTCCCTTTTGGCTCTAGAATGTGAGGATCGCAATAAATGGCTGTTTCCTGCAGGCCTCTCTTTCCCCATCAGGACCCTCCAGTCCCTTACAGGTATAACATGAGATGGTTCTGAGACATGGCTCTTTTTATAGAGAGCACCCATTTTCAACTGACCCCAAATGTGAAAATCCAGATCAGTCAACCAAAGGAAGGTATTTTTTTTTTCTTAAAATGAAGGCTTCCTGGTTTGTTTAGAAATGTAGGTTAGCCTTCAAGAACTCGGTTTCCATGCAGCTTTTCTTCAAGGTCAGATTATACTTTCCCTGCTGGGACTAAGCACTGTTAAACACACATGTGGATCTTCAGTTTCCTGTGGGTTTCCTGTCCTCCAGATCTCGTGCCTGCTGGGCCAGATTGAACTGGAAGGTCGGAGACCCCCGCTGATGGCGTCTGGCAAGTCACTGCCCTGCTTTGAGCCTTATGAGTTCACCCCCAGGGCTGGTGGCTTTGTCACTGGCAGATTCCTCACCGGCATCAAACCTCCTGTATGTATTTTGGTTTTTCCATTTAGCTTTTTCCCTCATTTCTAGGCTTAATTGTAGGTGAACTATGACTGCCCTACAGGGTAGGGCAGAAGACACTGGGGGCTATTGTAGCTGTTGAGGTCAAAAAGTCCTAGGAGATCAGGGAAGGGAGTGGCCTGTCTGGTCAGGAAAGGCTGCTGGAGGTGTTGGCCTGAGCCCTTCAGGAAGCGCACTGTCCTCACTGTCACCTTTGGGACCTGGGTCCCATTCTCTGCAGGAGTTCTTCTTCCACTGCATGGCAGGACGAGAGGGCCTGGTGGACACTGCTGTGAAAACCAGCCGCTCAGGCTATCTCCAAAGGTAAAATGTATCTGCCGTGCCCCTTGAGGTAGAGTGCCAGGGCCCTTCCTCCCATCGTCTTTCACATTATATCAACAGCTCGTTTAAGATTCCTTGGATGAAAAAACTTTTGGAAAGTTTCCATGAATGGCCTGAGACAGAAAGCAGCAAACACTGTTCCCCTTCGCAGGATCGGTAGAGCATGAGCTCAGAGGCTTATACCAAGGGCTCTGTGTTCTGAGGGTCTGCCATTCCCTGGGGGAAGCTATGGCTGTGGGAGAAGGTCTTGGGCGGTGGCAAGCTTGTCTTGCTTCCTAGAAGGCTCAGCTGCCAAGACAGTAGTGACTAACATTGAGCTCTGTCCCACAGCTTGGGGTGGAGGGACAGTGACTCCTGGGAAGCCCACTGTTAGGGTGGCAGGAGGGGAAACCTAGGCAGAGTGTCCGGAGAGGTAAGCAAAGGGGCTAGGACCAGGGCAGAGAGCAGGAGAAGTTGAGATAAAACTGAGGAGAAAGGCCGCCAGCGGAGGGATTCACATCAGCATGTGGTTCCCAGTACCCCTTAGTGTCCTTGGCAATCCCTGGGCTGACCAAGTTTGAGAATCCTTGACAGCTCCCCTGCTTCGCCCGTCTTTTGGTTCTAAGGACACTGGTCTCTGGGGAGCTCTGCATTGTGGGAGAGTGTAGGGGCAGGCAGTCATCTCAGCAGCTGGGGCTAGATGGGAGCCCAGGTCTAGGGGTGGCAGCCAAGCCGCTCAGTAACATGGCTGCAGCCTCCTCCTCCTAGAAAACCATCAGGAAATGCAGCCCCTGGCTGGGGGACACTGGAGCAAGCCCAGACCCCGGGGCATTGGATCCAGCCTGTTCTGAAGTCTTGTTTGCCTGCAGAACAGGAGCCCCCCTTTCCCTCCCCTCCACTGCCCCCAAACCTCATCAGAGGCTGCCCTGGGGAGGTGATGGGCCGGCGGGGACTGAGCCGATGGTGTCCTTACAGGTGCATCATCAAGCACCTGGAGGGGCTGGTCGTGCAGTATGATCTCACGGTCCGTGACAGTGACGGCAGTGTGGTGCAGTTCCTGTATGGGGAGGATGGCCTGGACATCCCCAAGACACAGTTCCTGCAGCCCAAGCAGTTCCCCTTCCTGGCCAGCAACTACGAGGTAGTGTGCTAGACCCCGGAGCCTGGGGGCCGGGCAGTGGGCCTCCCCCACCGAGGTTAGAGAACTGGAATGCACTGAGCTTTGCAACCCAGTCCAAGTGGCCACTGGAAAGTAGAGTGGGAAGGGTTTAGAAGACACCGGTCAGTGCCCTGGAACACTTGTCGATTTCAAAGCCTGTGAACTTTCATCACTTGAGGTGGCTGGAGGGCACGAGCACCTCTGGAATAATACCTACTCTTTGGGGCCATTTGCCGTGTGCTGGGCCCTCAGCTAAAGCACACTATCAATACTATCCATTTTCCTCCTCACTGCAACCCAGGGAAGTAGGCATTACTCTGCCCATTTTGCAGCTGAGGCAACTGAGTATCAAAGCATAAGTAAACAGTCAGTGAGTGGCAGAGCCAGCATTTGAACATGGGCCCGTCAGACACAAACTCATGATTTTCATTGTATACCTTAATGCCCTTGTAGTGACCATCACTGTTGACTGGGCAGTCACCCCATTTGGCAGATAGGGAAACTGAAACCGATGTGACCTGTCCAAGGTCATCAAGCTGATGGTAGAATTGAGGGTTGTGCTCTGGTGCTGAGTCCTTTCCATCCTGGTTCCTATCCCTGAGCTTGGCCATCACTCTTCCCCTCTTCCTTTCTTCCCAGAAACTCCCTTGTGCTCCTGGAGGGGCTCTGAGAGTGCTGCTTTCTTTCCTGTGTCTCCCTCTGCTCCCAAGACCATTGGTTCCCAAATCTGGTTTGCACAAAGTGAGGGCCCTGATTAACAATGGATGCTCAGCCTCTCTGAGAGTGGTGCTCGGCCCCATCATGAGGGCTCCACACCAGCCACCTGGGTCCCCTGAATTTGTGCTCCATGGCCCTCTTGTCACGCCCTCATCTCTTTGATCTCATGTGTGTGATTTGTTTGTTTGTTTTTTTGTTTGTTTAGGTGATAATGAAATCACAGCATCTCCATGAAGTTTTATCCAGAGCAGATCCCAAAAAAGCTCTCCGCCACTTCAGAGCTGTCAAAAAATGGCAAAGCAAGCACCCCAACACCCTGCTGAGAAGAGGCGCCTTCTTGAGTTATTCCCAGAAAATTCAGGAAGCTGTGAAAGCCCTGAAACTTGAGAGTGAAAACCGCAATGGCCGCAGCCCCGGGACTCAGGAGGTGATGCAGGGAGGTGGTGTCCTTAATGTCCAGCACGTCCAGGCTTAGTCAGTGGGTGAGGGATGAGGGGCTGTTTTCCTAAGAGAAGGTAGAATCATGAACTCCAGCTTTGTTCACCGTCAGTCAGAACAGAATGGCTCTCAAATGGGAATGTAAGGTGGGGACTCTTAACAAGGGTGTAGGCAGGGTTTGGGGGAACTAACTGGGGCCTGTGACTTCGGGGTTCCCCACGATCCCAGGTGTGAAGGAATGGGGAGCAGTCATGAGAAACGGAGAGGACGACTATGTGCTAGGGCCACTGGACAGAGCCCTGGGTAGAGATCCACTAAAGGGGGTTGAGGATAAATACCAGGATCCCCTTCCTCCTGCCTTTCCCTCTGCTGCTGGTGCCTCCCATCAGCCAAGCACACCTGGAAGCTGGAAGCAGGGGATCTCTTTGAAGCAGTCACTTTAGGACAGCCTTGAGGGCACAGAGCGTGTGAAAGAGCCTGGATCCAGAAATAACCACGGATCCAGCACAGTGACTGCATCCTAGCTGGCCTGAGACAGTCGTGGCTTTGCCTCTTGTCCTAGCCTAATCATAACAGTCTCCTGTTTCACTCTAAAAGAAGCCCAGTTTGCTCAGTAAATTACATGCTTGCCCTCCCTGGGCTTGAATGGGCCAGGATGAAGAGCTGCTAGGCTTATAGTCAAGCAGGGTGCCCTAGGACAGGTTGAAGTCTCTCCCCATTTTAAATGGGGAGATGGTTTCTCATTGCAATCAGGTTTCTTTCTGTCTCCCTTTATTCTCATTGGAAGCCAATGCTTTTGATCCCTCTTATGCTACTGGGTATCCCTCCCACATAGCTGAGACCCATCCTTCTGTTCAGATGCTGAGGATGTGGTATGAGTTGGATGAGGAAAGCCGAAGGAAATACCAGAAGAAGGCGGCCGCTTGTCCTGACCCCAGTCTGTCTGTCTGGCGTCCTGACATCTACTTTGCATCAGTGTCAGAAACATTTGAAACAAAGGTTGATGACTACAGTCAAGAGTGGGCAGCTCAAACAGAGAAGAGTTATGAGAAATCAGAGCTTTCTCTCGACAGGTATTGACAGTGATTTGTTGCACAACATGTGCGGGAGAATCTGCCTCCTAGCCCCTGCCCTACTCACTCCGGAAGAGGGCTGCCTCCTGGGTTTGAGACTTCAGCTAGAGGGAGGGCAGTAAGACAGCCAGGGGCAACGCACAAGCCCCGAGGGCCCAGGAGTGAACAAGTGCAAGGGAGGCAGGAGTGGACACCCCCATCTGGGCCAAGATAGGGATAGTGGTCTGCTGGGACAGAGGCTTGCAGGAAAGTCTGCTCTCTTGGGTTTGGTGTGGTGGGTGGGGCTGACTGAGAATCAGGGAATCTGGTCACTGTTCACCTGCTGCCAACCGTGTGACCCAGGGCAGGTCATTCATGCCCAGGGACATCAGGTCTTAACTTTTCATGAGGCCTTGGATCTGATTACTCCAGTAATCCTTTGAGCTTTGGGTTCCCATTTGAAGGCCTCAGCTTGGACTAGGACAGACACACACACACACACACACACACACACACACACACACACACACTGTAGCTCAGCACACACACACACACACACACACAGTGTAGCTCAGCGCTCCTAGTGGCTGTTCTTAACAGGGTCAGGCTTCATAGGAAAAATGGTTAGTAAATTACAGAATTGTGCAGCATGAATACTTCTGATGTGGTCTGCAGCCATTTGCACTAACTAAAAATATAAACACTCTCATCACCCCCATCCCCATAATGGCCTAGTGAACCTCTTTCTAATTTTTATAGCAGGAGGTTTAAGCTGTCTCCAAATTGTCATAATTGAGAAGAAAGAATGGATAAAGGAAAAAGTGAATAATGAACCCAGAAATTCTCCTGCTTAGGGGGCTTGTGGTAACAGGCCCAGAGTGGACATGTGACATTCTGGGGGCAAACATGAGGAGTCCAAGCATGAATGTCTAGAGCTTCAGCCACCCAGCTGGGATCTGTGCTGTGTAATTTGAGGACATCTCAGGGTCACTGGGGGGAATTTGAAGATTAGAGGGATCTTTTGCCTAGGAAAAACAAGTCCAGAAAGAGGTAGAGGTTTCAGGTTTCTGGTTTCGGGCAGCATTGACAGTCTGTGGTGTCTGCTCCTGACCCCTGCCACAACTCCCACCCTGACCCCCCACCACCGTCTCTAGGTTGAGGACCTTGCTGCAGCTGAAGTGGCAGCGCTCACTGTGTGAGCCGGGCGAGGCTGTGGGCCTGCTGGCTGCCCAGAGCATCGGAGAGCCCTCCACCCAGATGACCCTCAACACCTTCCACTTTGCAGGCAGAGGCGAGATGAACGTCACCCTGGGCATTCCAAGGTATGGGGCACAAGGGAGCACGGGGTGGGGTCTGTCCTAGCCTCTCCTGGAGAAGGAGCCATTTAATGAGAGGGAGTGAGTGAGTGTGTGTGAATGAGAGAGTGTGTGTGAGAGAGGGACAGGGTCTCATTAAAGTGGGGATCAGGGTTAGAATTTCCAGAGCCCGGCTGGTTTCTTTGGTGCCCAGGCCTGGTAGGATCTCCATTTATTCCTCTGCCAACTCCTGCATCCAAGTTCCTGGGGATGCCCGTGAGACTGCACACTGCTGGGGGAAGGACTCAGGAACGTACATTGTTAACAAGCCCCACACAAGGTGCCTGGTTGCCCAACTCCAGGGGAACCATTCACATAGAACGTGGCCCCACGTGGCCCTGGGCCCTGGCCCTTCAGGTAAATATATGTGCTGGACAAGGGGAATGAGTGTGGGGTCAGACCCATCTGCATTCAGTCCCTGGCCCTGCCTTTTTCTAGCAGAAAGACTCTGGACAGGTACCTCACTTTCCAAACCTCAGGGGGTCCTTCTGTGGAAGGCCAGAGGCTGGGACCCACTATACATCCGGGCAATGAGGGCTGGCTGAGCTCAGCAGGAGCACTGTGGGTGCTAGTTGCCTTCGTTTGTTCATTCAGTAAGCGTCAGCAGGCACCTGTTGTTTGCAAGGCACAGGTGATAGGAAACAAGAATCAGACAAAGCCCTGAGCACAAGGAGTGGGCCCTCCAGGGAGGAAACTGACAGGGGAGTCCCTTACTGTTGCACACGAGGCCAGAGCTGGGATTCTCTGATCTAGCATATTATCCCTGTGAGATCCCCAGGCCTCTCTCAGATTCCAAAAGAACTCTGACATCATTAGGAGAAGCTGCACCCAAACAGAAGGTCTGGTTGCCACTCATGATTGGATGTGCCCTTATTCTGTGACAGGTTGCGGGAGATTCTCATGGTGGCCAGCGCCAACATCAAGACACCCATGATGCGCGTGCCCGTGCTCAACACCAAGAAAGCCCTGAAGAGAGTGAAAAGCCTGAAGAAGCAACTCACCAGGGTGTGCTTGGGGGAGGTAACGTCTCTCCTTCCCAGGTTGCAGACGGGGTGAAGGCATGTTCCTATATCCTCCCCATGTGTGAAGAACAGGCTTTGCTTACTGCTCTGACCCTAGGCTCAGATTCCCACCAATGAGAGATAAGCTGTCTCTGCCAGGTGCTGAGGAGAGATGGACCAGGAAGCTTTTAAGAGAGTCATTAGTTCCACAGCATCCTCCTGTGCCTGAAAAATAAACCATTTCCTGAGTTTGCCTCCCCGCTCTGCTGAGGCCACTCCTAGGAGGTTCAGGCCACTCTCTGGAGGTGACTGCAGGCTGTGGGTCCCCCAGCAGATCCACACCAGTATAGCTCACCAGGGTTTCTTTGGGGTTTGGCCTGTGGTCTCAGCTGCTGTCTCTGTAAACCCTTGGGTCTCGTAACCCACTCACATTGCGCAGTCACCTAGGACCTGAACAAGTCAAGTTCTCTCTGTCCGTCTGGTTCCAGGTGTTGCAGAAAATTGACGTCCAGGAGTCCTTCTGTATGGAAGAAAAACAGAATAAATTCCAGGTGTACCAGCTGCGGTTTCAGTTCCTGCCACATGCATATTACCAGCAGGAGAAGTGCCTGAGACCCGAGGACATCCTGCACTTCATGGAAACAAGGTCAGGGCTCAGGCTGTGATTGTCATTGACCTTGACCCAGAGAATGCGCTTGAACTAGGGCAGGAAGCACCTAGCCACAAGGCTCCCAGAGATTGAGTGCCTTTGCCCAAATGAGCCCTTCAAGGGAAGTGTTTAGGAAGCAGAGGGCCTTGCAGCCTGATCTGGAAACCTGACCACAATCTGGCTTGTGGGTATGACTTTATTAGCCACACGTCACTCCCTGAGCCCATTTCTTCTCTTGGGTTGACGTCAGGATTGTTGTCTTCTGGGGCTTGCAGGCATTAAGACATGGAAATGTGGGTGTGGTAAAGAGAAGGGAGCACCATCAAAGCGGTGCTTCTGTGGTGTCGGAGCAGCACATGCTGTTAATGTTTGCTAGGGTGTTACTCCAGGCAGTATAATGTGGTTCCTGATGCATTTAGATTCTGTGACTAATGAACAATGTGCTGGTGGCATGCTGCTGTTAGATCTCCATTCTATAACCAGGATTGCCTCCAGAGAAATTCGAGTTCCTGTCTCGAGTTCCTGTCCAGTAGGGAAAAGGAACTTTTGTCTCAAGTTCAAGTTACTGTTAGATATTTGAAAAGCAGAGGCCACAATGCTGAGTTCCGGGGAGCAGGAGGATGGGCTTTTTGGGGACTGGGGCAAGCCTGGAAGAGCCCACGAAGCACTTTTGACTCACCAGCTAACCCTAGACGGTGAAGTGTGAACACAAACAGGCTGCATAGCCCAGCAGGTGACAGGCCAGTGAAGCAGGCTTGGGAGGCCCCCGGCAGACTGAAGAGTGTGGAACCTGTGTCAAGGGGCACCTGTTACTATGCAGGAATGGAGGCCCGGGGGGCCACATCTTTTGATTAAAAAAGAAAGAAAACAAGCTTCCCACCCCCTACGTTTTTTTCTTTCTTGGGTCACTTGTTTACTTGCCTTTGCTTTTATATAATTGAGGTCTCCTGACTTTTAAACATCAGCAACTAATTCATGTGTTTTTAAAAGCCCAGTAAGGCCCAGATGGTTCTCATCTGTTGCAGGATCTGGCCACAGGCCACTGACCACTGCCTCTAATCTAGACCAGTTCTCGGTCTTCTGGGAGCTGCTCCGATAGAGAAGCAATGACAGAGCAGAAGCAGAAAGCTCCCTGCACTCAGCCATCCCACAAACACATACTGAGCCATGCCCATTCGTCGCTGAGTCACAGGGGCAGGCGTGGGCAACACAGTACGACTTTTCTGCCCTCAGCCCTCTGCCCTCTCACCTTATGGGGCCTGGCCTCGAGCCAGCCCTCTGTGCAGGTGGCATTTGGGATGGTGGGTCTTGGGGTGGAGGAGCTTGGATGTGAACTCAGTCCTTTGGACGGGGGTCACTGGCCAGGTGCTTCCTGCCCCAGTTCACGAGCCCTGGGTGAAGTTGTTGTTGGCTGGGCCTCAGGAGCACCTGCGTTGGTGCCAGCCTGGGCTGAGAACATTCCTTCTGTCAAGTGGTCCTCCGTGCTATCTGGGCACTGGGCAGAGTGGCAGCGGAGTGCTCTGTGCACCTGCCTGCCAGCTCCTTAATTAACAGCGAGGAACGTAACTACCAAGTGCAGGGGGCGTTTGTGCTGGCCTGGCAGTGGTTTTCTGGGAAATGGGAATTCAGATTTCATGGCCTCTAGAGAATAACTAAGGGTGGGCGGAGTTAGATGTTTTGCCCCAGTTCTGTTCACAGGAGGCCCAGGCCTGCCCAGCAGGTAGGTTGGCACGAGGCTGGCGCCAGCCCATGCTGGGGTTCTTTTTACTTATATTACCTCATGGAATTGAAAATAGGAAATCACTTTTTAAGACTTCTTCCTGATGAGGGACAGCCCTGGCTTGTTCCCAGCCGTGAAGTACTTTTTCAGCTCCTCCCTGTGTTTTGCTTGTGCACTTGAAAATCTGTGATAAATAAAGCCATGAGCAGTAGCTTTTGGTGGAGGTGGCCTCAAGGACTCAGCAGAATGGGGCTGAGGGGTTAGGCAGAGCTAAAAGATGGGGCAGTGGATGAGCTGGGTGCGGTCTGGACTCCCTTTGTCAGGCCCCAGGCAGCAGAGCAGCTGCGTTCAGGCCTCTGGCCGCCCACAGGAAATGGGAGGAAGTGTGAGTGCACTTTCAAAAGAGCAGCCAACCCCCAAGAAGCTTTTTCTCCTTCCTTTCTCCCATCCCTCCCCCTTCCTTCCTCTCTGCCACCCTCCTTTTCTTTCTCTTTGCCCTCACCCTCCCTTCTCCCAGCTGTGGAGTCATGAGACCCTTGACAGAGCCTGGAGAAAAACAGCACGAGACAGATGGTTCCCTAGGTAGAGATATACAAGTGTAGAAGGCCCCCCAGATCTCTGCACTGGCACCCATCACATGGGCTGTTTGTGTAAATTGTCTGGCAGGTGGCCGGGGAGGTGAAGTGGAAAGAGCACTGAGCTAGGAGTTAGGGGCTGTAAGTTTTGGCCTCCGGTCCCCAGCCATGAAAAGACCCAGCTGACAGTCTGTAATTGTAGCTTCTGTGAATCTGACTTTCCAAACAGCAGGTGGTGGAGCTGTTGCCAGGCGCGTTCAGAAACCGCCAGGGGTCATGTGCTCTGTTTGTAATTATTTACGTGGGACGGGAGGCTTCTCTGCCCCTGCCCCTCCTGTTCCCTTTCGGTTGCTACATTCCGATGAGCTGCACAACCTTGAGAAGGCAGTCACTGTGGGCCATTAGTTCCCCTGCTCTTGGCAAAACCATAGAAGGGCAAATTGCACCTCCAGGAAAACTGGCACGCTAGTCGCATGCCTACCACTTACTCACCAGCCATTCATTCTGCCTTCTCACCTCCTTCCCTCCTACGTTCTCCACAAGTCCTGGTCACCAAAAGAGGCAGGGAAGGCAGAAAGCATCCCCAACTGGGGGAATCAGGGAGGGCTTCTTGGAAGAGTTACAGCAGCTGAGGCCCGGCCTTGAAGGATGAGTACAGCTTCAGTAGGTAGATATTGGCCAGGGAAGTTACTGGCAGAGTGAGCCGCTCAAGCAAAGGCCCAAAGGGTGCACAGGGTGGAGGGAGCAGATGGGCAGTTAGAGTTGAGGCCGGATGTGAAATGCTGGGGGCAAAAGCATCAGAGCCGTGACATTGCCACAAGTTGAGACAGGCTGGGGCGCCCAGCTGAGGGAAGCAGCCCTGTGTGTGGCAGCAGCTGAGCCCCGCACCTCCACTCCGCCTCATTCCATCTCCTCTGCTCTGCACAGTAGCCTCGGGTGCAGAGTGAGAGTGATCCCATGTTGCAGATGAGATCAAGGCCCTCCTCTCCAGTCTGTGGCAGGATCAGGACTTTAACCTGAACCTGTCCTTACAGAAACATCTCTCCCACCCCCTCTTTCCAGTGGGATTGTATCTTTCTAAAGTCAAGCCCGGCCTTCTCTCATCTGGCTATCCTGTTCCTGTCCCCAGTGCCTGGTAAACAAGCTCTTCTCTGGATTAATGGATGAGGGGGCTTTTTTTCTACCAAGGGCAAACCACGTACACCTTTAAAAAGTTAAAAAATAATATTGGGGTCTGGGTGCAGTGGCTTACCCTTGTAATTCCAGCACTTTGGGAGGCCAAGGCAGGTGGATCACCTGAGGTCAGGAGTCCACAATCAGCCTGGCCAACATGGTGAA
Organism: Pan troglodytes; assembly: GCF_028858775.2. Taxonomy (NCBI): domain Eukaryota; kingdom Metazoa; phylum Chordata; class Mammalia; order Primates; family Hominidae; genus Pan; species Pan troglodytes. Next base: position 36,719,069 of record NC_072410.2, read on the forward strand.
ACCCCGTCTCTACTAAAAATAGAAAAATTAGTCGGGCATGGTGGTGCGTGCCTGTAATCCCAGCTACTCAGAAGGCTGAGGCATGAGAATCGTTTGAATCTGGGAGGCGGAGGTTGCAGTGAGCCGAGGTCGCACCACTGCACTCAGCCCGGGGGATAGAGAGACTCCATCTCGGGGGGGAAGAAAAAACTAATAATAATAATACTAGGGAAGATGAGTGGCATTCTTTTGTTTTTAATGAGCAAAATAGTATACATTTGACCTGCCTACTTTTTCAAATGAAGACTCTAAGCTCCTTGAGGGCCTGGAGTCTGTCTTTTCGTCCTTGCTTTGCCACCAGGGCTGGCACATGCTGGGCACAGTATAGGCGCTCAGAGAAAGTGGGACGGCTGGCTGGATGTGTGAGGGACCCGATTCTCACAGTCACAAGCAGCCCTTTTTGGTGTGCTATTCTGGCCTGTTGGAAAAGACAGGCAGGGGGTTACATGAGGAAAGAAGTGGTATGGAGGGGACAGGGTGGATCCTAAGGGGCCCTAAAAATAGATGGCTCTGGAGGAAGTGGCAGGGGGCCAGGTTCTGAGCTTCAGGTTGGTTCTTTTAAATTGGTGTGGTTCTAACTTGTTGACACGATTCATTGCCACAAGCTAAGTTATCTCTGCCCTTCGAAATTTTGATGAGCCCTTCCGAAGTCCTCGTTCTTTCGTCACATTGCCGGGGCTCCCACACCAAGGACGGGAGTTCTCTGGCCAGAGCAACACCACCTTCTGGAGATGCTGCAGGTTGTGGGCAGGGGAAGGTCCTAGTCCTGGGTGGGGTTCCCCTCTCCTACAGTAGATTCTGCCTTCCTTGTTAGAGGACGACCACAGCGGCACCTACAACTGTCCTTCACCAAGCACGCACTCTGCCAGGCGCTGTGAGAGGAATCAGACATAGGGTTGTTTCTCATCGTTAGCAAACAAGATTGCAGAATACGTAGTAATTCCCATATTTTCTAGACAATGGGGCTTAAAGCTGAGGAAGCTGCCTGTCCTACTCATACCCCGGGAGTGGCAGTGCACCTATTGAGACCAGGCCTGTTGGACTGTGGAACCGGTGTTCCTGATATGCCAGAGACGGTTCCAAAACAGCGGGTAGGGACAAGTGAGTGGCTAGGAGAGGCTGGGCCTCCATCTCGTGCACTGATCCCCTGTGGGAATCCCTCAGCATCCTATCCCCCAAATGAGGGTAGGGCTGGACATGCTGGTACTGCACAGGGCTTTTTGGCTTTCTTCTTGTTTTAGATTCTTTAAACTTCTGATGGAATCCATCAAAAAGAAGAATAATAAAGCATCAACCTTCAGGAACGTAAACACTCGAAGAGCTACGCAGCGGGATCTGGACAACACTGGGGAGTTGGGGAGGAGTCGGGTGAGTGAGTCCCTGGGGGTCGCTAGAGTTGCACAGGGACAGCCCCCAGACTGGGCAGGCTCTGTGCCTATTCTCTGTGCTCCTCCAGCCCCGTCCTGGTGCTGGCCCATCTCCTACCTATCTCAGCTTTTACCTGCTGTTCTGAGAGCCCAGAAGCAGCATTCACTTCTTGGCCTGATGGGCCAGGCAGGCGAGGCTGCCAGGCAGCATGGTGTAGCCAGCCCCGGGGCAGGCCTCCGCATCATAGCTCTGCTCTCCAAGACCCCGCTGTAACTGGTCTTCATCCTGAGGAGGGGCTCGAGGTCATGGCGTGCACTGAGCCTTTGAAAGTTCTTTTTCCGGTTTCCTTTGGCTCTGCCTTTGACTTGCCCAGGCAAGATGAACTGAGGCCCACCAGGGCACTGACAGGGACCAGAGAGGTATCTGGAAGCAGAGAAGTTGGACTGCAGTGACAAAAAGGGGAAGAAGAGGGAAAAAACCAGGAGGAGCAAAATAGTCCAGGAATAAATAATCAGATATCTGCCAGGAGACCCAGGAGCAGGCCAGACCTGAGGGTGGTGTGGGAGCAGGTCCCTGGGTGCCATCTGAGCCAGCAGCGAGCCTGCCTGGGTTGGGGATGATGTGGACTGGAACTACCCCCAACCAGCTCTGTGGTCTCAGTTGTCTCACCCTTCTCTGGGTCTGTCTTCTCACCCCTAAAATGAGGGGCTGGCCTACACCAGGGAAAATGCTAGGTCTCTCCTGCTCCGTGAGTTCACCTGCTAGCTCACTCAAGCACAAGCGGGTGTGGACTATCTTTAGAATGCTGCCTGGTCTTGATTCTTAATTCACCCAGAAGGAGAGTATAAAAAACTAGGAGCCAAGTTCAGGAGGAGAAAGGAAGAGATACTCAGTATTCTACAAGATAACCCTTCCTCCTCATCCCCACCTGCAACTGGGTTTGATCAAAAATATTTGGAACAATATTTGACACCATCTTCTTCTAAGAAAGCAAGTCCTGGCACTTTTTTTTTAATTTTTGGGAATGAAACTTTGCAAGTAAGTGGTGCATGTAAAGATGAAGACTGAAGGGAAGGAGGCCTGGGTTCTGGGACTGGACAGAGTAGATGCCAGTAGACGGGTTGGGTTGGGTGGCAGTGGATGGAGGGTGGTGGCTGGATGGGAGAAGGGGTTAGAAGGGTGGGGCACGGATGGATGGATGGGTTGGTGGGTGGATGGATTCACTGAGCACTAGATATTGGAGTTAATCTTTTTCTTCCTTGCCCACAAACCACAGGGAGAGCAGGAGGGTGATGAGGAAGAGGAGGGGCACATTGTGGATGCTGAAGCTGAGGAGGGGGACGCCGATGCCTCTGATGCCAAACGCAAGGAGAAGCAGGAGGAGGAGGTGAGAGACCCTGTGTGGGGTGAAGGGGCTGTGGTCCCAGCCCCCTTCCCTGTTAACCTAGAGGGATTATCTCCCGGCACCCAGGCCACACCTCTGTGTCATGAACCCACAAGGAACCCTGAAGCAGCACCTGCCTGCCCAGCATACCTCTCTCTTGAGAAGATGGGGTTCATAGGGTGGGAATTTGGCACGGGTCCACTCCAGGGCTGCCTTTTAGATGTGGCCATCCCTGGACTTAAATCGGACTCAAGGACCCAGACAGGCTTCTGGCAAGAAAAAGTCAGGCTGCCTCTGGTTTTTACAATGAAAATATACCTCTCTCTCCTCCCACAAACCAGTCCCCTGCTGTCATAATGGCCGAGGGAACTTACCGGTGAGCAGGTACACCAGTGAGGGCTGAGTGAGGGTGAGCTCCACCTCTGTGGGGGGCTCAGGGGGACAGAGAGGTGGCATTCTCAAGGCAAAAAGAAGAAGAAAGACCAACCAGGCCGGAGCAGAGGAGCCGGGAGTGTGGAGCAGGTGGGGCCTAGGTAGCCCAGGCCAGCCAAGGCTTTGCAGGGGTCTTTGTTCCACAGGCAGAGTCCAGGTAGATGGTGGGGCCCCAAGTGACACAGCCTGTGCTCCCTTTTCTGCCAGGTTGATTATGAGAGTGAGGAAGAGGAGGAGAGGGAGGGCGAGGAGAACGACGATGAAGACATGGAGGAGGAACGAAATCCCCACAGGGAAGGTGCTCGAAAGACCCAAGAGCAAGACGAAGAGGTGGGCTTAGGCACTGAGGAGGACCCGTCCCTTCCCGCCCTCCTGACGCAGCCCCGGAAACCCACCCACAGCCAGGAGCCCCAGGGGCCCGAGGCCATGGAGCGCCGGGTCCAGGCTGTGCGTGAGATCCACCCGTTCATAGATGACTACCAGTACGACACCGAGGAGAGCCTGTGGTGCCAGGTCAGTGTGGCCGTGCAGGCCAGGGCTTGGGTGGTTGGTCCAGCTGGCCAAATCCCTCTGTGGGAGGGGCCTGCTGAGCTCCCCTGCACAGCTGGGCAGGGGGCAGCCAACATTCCCCATGGTCTCCCACTCAGAGCACACCCAGGCCTCCTGTTTGGGGCCTGCGAGAGTCATTCGTTCTTTTTAATCCCAGATCCCTTTAGGAATCTGGTGATGGCTATAAACCCTCTGCCCCGAAAAAGGGCCCACACGTGTCATTTTCAAACCCCTAGTAAGCCACTTCTCCCCGATCTTTCAAGACACACAGGACTGATCTACCAGGCCCTTTAGGTACTTTCAAATACACCACCTCCTTTAATCTTCAGTACAACAGATATGTTACCATGGACCACACGTGTTGTAGAGACACTGTTCGTGCCCTCAGGCAGGGACACTTCAGTTCCCCACACACACAGCCCCTGCCACCATCTTTTTAGGGATTTCATGGTTCCCTTAAAGCCTGGATGTTCTGGATGCCTAGACATGTGCACACACTTACGCTTTGTCTTTCCTTTGATCCAGTTCAGTGGTTCCCAAGTGATGGGGTAATAACAAGAACCACTGATGGGATTGCACGCGTGAAACAACGTGTACCCTGCCTTGTGGTCTTTAAGGACATTAAGGGCAGTGCAGAGTGGATGTGAATCTCAATGTTGTCACCGACAGCTGTGAAAACAACCCCACTGTTTCCCCCTGAATCTGGGGGACTGGAGATGGCTGACCTGTACACAGTTCAGCCATCTCCAATGTTCAGACTACCTGCTGGCTTGCCCAGCAGGACCACCTTCCCCCAGCCAGGGAGTTCCTGAAAAGGTTTTGAAGGAGTCTCGCCTCAGTCCTCTTTGTGGGGACTGGGGTAGCTGTCACCCTACCCAGTTCTCCCTCCTTTTGCAGGTGACAGTGAAGCTCCCTCTGATGAAGATCAACTTTGACATGAGCTCCCTGGTAGTATCTTTGGCCCATGGTGCCGTCATCTATGCGACCAAGGGCATCACTCGGTGCCTCCTGAATGAAACAACCAACAATAAGAACGAGAAGGAGCTTGTGCTAAACACAGAAGGAATCAACCTCCCAGAGCTGTTCAAGTATGCAGAGGTAAGACAGGCTGTCTGCTGGCCTGGGACAAAGCATTAGTCCTCACCCCACGTTGTCTCAAGACCCAGCCACTGGGAGGCTCGCTCTAGGCGATTTACTCTGGCCCTTCCTGAGCCATTCGTGCTTCCAGGCCACATTCCCCAAACCAAGTGTGCGTGTCCTCGTCCGCCTCCCGGGGATTCTGGGGCACGTTAGCCTCATTCAGGTCCCCAGTAAAGCACCCTGCTGAACTTATCCAACCCAGAGTCGCCCGGGTTAATTTGAGTAGAGTTTTTTCCTTGAAATTAAGACCCTCGGGCCGGGCGTGATGGTTCACACCTGTAATCCCAGCACTTTGGGAGGCCAAGGCAGGCGGATCACGAGGTCAGGAAATCAAGACCATCCTGGCTAACATGGTGAAACCCCTTCTCTACTAAAAAATACAAAAAAAAAAATAGCCGGGCGTGGTGACGGGTGCCTGTAGTCCCAGCTACTCGGGAGGCTGAGGCAGGAGAATGGCGATAACCCAGGAGGCGGAGCTTGCAGTAAACCAAGATTGCGCCGCTGCACTCCAGCCTGGGGGACAGAGTGAGACTCCATCTCAAAAAAAAAAAGAAATTAAGACCCTTCCGAAGTAGAGTTGTAAGAAATCATTGCTGCATCACCTGCCTAGATGGTGTTCGCTTTATCTGGTAAAGGGGGTCCCAGGGGTAGAGGTGCCCTGGCATTCCTGTCCCACCTGCTCACCAGCTCATCTGTCCTTTGAGCTGTGTCTCCAAGTACTCCCACTTCACCAACTCTCCCAGAACTTTCTGGGTTTCCCCCACAGAACACTGAGGAACTGGGGCCCTCTAGCCTAACCCCCCAACAAGTCTATGCTAGGCTGGCAAAGCTCCCCCTGCCACGTACACTTCTGCCCCCACCAATGACCACCCTGCAAAGTCTCCTGCTCCCCTGAACCCTTTTACCAAACACTTCCCAGAGGATGAGCAAGGAAGATTGGCACCTGCCAAGAGTGCAGGGTGAGAGGCTCCTCCAAGACAGCTCAGCCGCACCTTGGCCCCTTGGTAAGGCCCGGCACATGCCTGTGCGGCTGACTGGCCCCCACTCCATGCACCCTGGAGGGGTGTGTAATGTGTCGCTGCTAGGGGAACTTTCCTTGCTTCCTAAGGGAAGCCTTAATCCTAGTAAACAGATCTCAGTTTAAAAATAAGAAGAAAAAATCCTTTTCTTCCTATTGAATCTAAAGCGTGTCCAAAGTTATCCCTGGATTCTTGTAATGACGATACAGACCTTGGGCCCTGGCCAGCGAGCCGTCAGCAGCTCTGCCTAGCCATTTCTTTCTGCTAATCCTGGGCCACCTCTTGACCACTTTGTCATCAGCTGTACCGAGCTGCCAGACACAAGGAGAGAGAGAGCGGCCAGGGGGAGATACGCAGGCAGAAGGGAGCAGAAGGCCAGGCCCTCTAAATAAATCCCTTCCTTCCTCTCTCCAGGTCCTGGATCTGCGCCGCCTCTACTCCAACGACATCCACGCCATGGCCAACACGTATGGCATCGAGGCCGCGCTGCGGGTGATCGAGAAGGAGATCAAGGATGTGTTTGCCGTGTATGGTAAGGGGAGCTTGCAGATAACACCCCGAGGTCTGGGCACCAGCCAGGACACCAGAAGGCTCGGCAGGAGGGTCAGGACCGTGTCGGTCCAGCACCGAGTCAGTCCAGCACCAAGGCAGGCACTGCAGCACGGGTGCAGTGAGTGCACCTGTAGGAGACTGCAGATCTGTGAAGAGGTGACGTCTCCCATCACTGAGGCCGCTTCAGTGGTGTCTCATCTGCTGGTGCCTTAGAGAAAGCTCCTGATTGATAACTTGGCCCCATCCTGCCTTTGGGGTTTCAGTTCCCAAGTGAAAACAGTGCGGTTAGATCCTCATTTCCTGTGCTGCTGGAAGGAAGTGGGAAGCAGGATGCAGGGGTCAGGGAAAGATGCCCCAGACCACGGGGAAGGGTTAAGTAGCGTGAGCAGGTGGCGGAGCTGAAGGGGAGCCCCAGAGTCTAACTCCCAAGCCATGTGCTGATGTGGAGGCAGCTTGGCTTGTGTCTGCTGACTGCTCCCGTGGTCACTGCTTAATCCCTCCTAATTTTACCTCCCGTTTGACAGGCATCGCGGTCGACCCTCGCCATCTCTCCCTGGTTGCTGATTATATGTGCTTCGAGGGTGTTTACAAGCCACTGAATCGCTTTGGGATCCGGTCAAACTCTTCCCCGCTACAGCAGATGACGTTTGAAACCAGCTTCCAGTTTCTGAAGCAAGCCACCATGCTGGGTTAGTGCGTGGGCAGGAGCCCTGGCCTCCCCTCTACTGATGACTCTGGGCACACGGGCTCACCCATGGGCATCTTTCCATGGTTCCTTGCACACCAGTGGGATCTTGGGATCTGAGGGGAGCGGGGGCGGCTGGAGGGGGCTGAACAGCAGACACGACAGCTGCCTCTACGCTTTGAAGGAACAGGAAGAGGGCCTTCCCCTCTCAAGTGCTAGAGCGGGGCTGCCTCGTGATCCCATCAGCTTCAGAGACTCAGGACCCACCTGAGTCCCGAGACTTCAGTGTTCAGCCCCATAATCCCCTCATGACATTCCCAACTTCTACCTCAACACCCTGACACGTGTTCTTGTGTCTCTGTCAGGATCCCACGATGAGCTGAGGTCTCCTTCTGCCTGCCTTGTGGTCGGGAAGGTCGTCAAGGGCGGGACAGGCCTGTTCGAGCTCAAGCAGCCTCTGAGATAGCAGCTACCCCGGCACCATCTGCCCAGCTCCAAGGACCCTCGGTGAGGGCGTGGCCCAGCCTGCCTTCTGCATGAGAGGACCAGGAGACTAGAATCCAGGGCAGTTCCAAGTGACAGTACAGAGCACAGCAGCGACCTTGGGCCTGAAAGCAGTGGGCCTCTGAGCTGGGCCAGCTTCACCTGGAAAGTGACGGAGTTGCTCATCCTTGCCCTTCCCTGTCTCTGGATTTTTATCAAGGTTTACCAAGTCTTCTGAGTCCCCCTGAGATGGCTGGGGCCTCATCTGTGCTGCAGGAGGCCTCTGTGGCATAACCCCTAAGGAGAAGTCCTGATTCACGATTCACTGAGAAGACCAAGGGGAAGCCATGCTTTGCTGTTGGGGACCCCAGGCACCTCCGGAGTAGGGAAGCGGGGTTCTTTTGCTGTGAGTGGCCAGGGACAACAGACAAGATTCCTGGGGGCTCCCGATGAGCAGGAACGTGGAGCCTGCTGCCCAAGGCCTGCTCCTTCCGGCTGCTCCAGCCCCTGGGGGCAGAGTCCACAAAGAGTCCCCATCAAGACTTCTTCCCTGAGTCAAGTACAGCGTAGCACAGTCCTCCACCCACCCAACCTCTCTGCCTGGCCAGGGTCCTGGCCCTGCCACTGTGTGGCGAGGTGTCCTTCTAGACCACATCAGCCCCAAGGCTGGAGCAGTCGCTCCAGGGCCACAGCAGTTCACTCCCACACATAGAACCCAGGTCACTGCAGGGCGATTGAACAGGTTGCCTGGCTTTTCTCTGCTGTCAGTTTGGTGCGGAGGCCTATGTTCCGCCCCATACACCCCACAGGCCCTGCTTATGGGAAGGAACACAGGCCTCCAGCCCAGAGGACTGTGCCGCCCTGTTCTTGGCCGTCCATATTTCCTCTCCCTCTAGCACCAGCAATACATTTCCCTGGCATGGACAGAAAAGACAGAGAGGACTTGTACAAAGGCTTTGTAAAACCAGAGGCTAGCTTCTATCTTTGTCTACTGTTATTTCAGCTCAGGGTGGGTAATAAACATCATTGGAACTAGCTATTAGGAAAGAAAAAAAAGTTGGTTTTTTTAAAAACAATTTTTTCCCTTGGTTTGCAGTTTCTGCATTTGGATTTGAGAACCCAGGGCGGGGATTTTCTTGGCACAGTCAGGTCTCGGGTCCCTCTTCCTGTGCTTTCTTGTCTGAGGCCTTAGGGGAAAGAGCTCAGCCTCTGCAGCCTCCTCCACCTCTCCCCCTGGCCTGCCTCTGCTGTGACCTCCTTCCAGAGCTAGCTGCTGGCCCTGTGGCCAGGAGAAGCACAGGGGAGAAGCCTTTATGCAGAAGCTGTGCTAGCCTTGGCCTGGGGTGGGGAGGCTGCTGCTGTGACCTTAGGGGTAGGGTTGGGGATCAAGGGAGGCTTTGTCAAGGGAGAGTGACCATGTTGCTCCCTACATCCATGCAATAGGACCCAGCCTGCACCTCCTAGGCCTACACTGGGGAAAGCCTGACAGAAATCAGTACCTCCTAACAGGGTCTGCCAGGTTCACCAAGGCATGGGCACAGAGGAATATGACAGTTTTGAGGCAGGCAGGAAGGGCCCAGCCTGCAGGGTAAGACATTCATTCTTTGAGTTAAAGGCCATATTCACTTGATGATTTCTACACACACTAGAATTGTGAGAGTGTCCTTAAAGGAGATCACAAAGTAACCTGGTGACTGTGACACAGGGTCCGTGGGTTCCATCTCTCCCAGGCACTGAGGGCGCAGAGGCGAAGGAGCAAGCCCTGCATATTGGCAGGGCTGTGACCATCACACTTAGATCAGACCCCCGACCTGTGTTGGGATGTGAGGGATGCCCTCCTGCCCCACCCATCCACATGGTTCCCGGGCAGCTCTGTTTTATTCCTGTGTCTTTCCTGATGGATGAGTATTAAGACAGCATGTCTGGTTTTTAAACAGACATTTGGGAGCTTGCACATCCTGATGAGCAAGGACTCTCACTGTGGTGGCCTTAGGGAATTACACGCTCACTTTGGTGGTTCTCTATGCTCGGAAGCCTCTGAGAGTGGCCTTGGCAGCTTAAGATGGCAGAGGCTTTGGAGTCTTCTTAGGACTGTAAGTGCCCATTGAGGATGCATTTGAGTTTTGGAAAGTAGGCCCAAGTCAAATCTGATGGATGGATTCAAGAACATGGACTAATCTGCGTTGTCATTTTTAATCAAAATGTAATGGAGATTGATCATCTGGTGGGGTTCACAAACTTTTCATGAGAGCTGTGAGTTCTTTTTTTGAGATGCACTTTTGCTCTTGTTACCCAGGCTGAGTGCAATGGCACGATCTCGGCTCCACTGCAACCTCCATCTCCCAGGTTCAAGCGATTCTCCTGCCTCAGCCTCCCGAGTAGCTGAGATTACAGGCATGCGCCACCACGCCTGGCTAATTTTTGTATTTTTAGTAGAGATGGGGTTTCACCATGTTGGCCAGGCTAGTCTCGAACTCCTAATCTCAGGTGATCTGCCTGCCTCAGCCTCCCAAAGTGCTGGGTTTACAGGCGTGAGCTACCGTGCCGGCCAGAGCTATGAGTTCTTTCAGAATCCTCAGATGCCATTAGCTAGCCACTGTTTGGACATCCTTCTCACCTTGCCCTTTGGGGTGATATCCATACCTACTTGCTTGCTTCTAACAGTTTTTTTATTTGTTTTGTAGAGACGGGTTTTGGTTTATTGCTCAGGCTGGTTTCAAACTCCTAGGCTCAAGGGGTCCTCCCACTGTGGCCTCCCAAAGTGCTGGGTGGTGTGAGCCACCGTGCCTGGCCAGTTAATTTTTTTTAGTGTCTCTTTTCTGGGTTCTCACCAGAAACACTATCAGCATTCCCACAATTATTCCTGTGAGTCTTTGAAACATTTTCTATCCTGCATTGAGTAAGAATAAAACCGAGGAAGGGGTGAAGCACCTTGTCTCATCCCCAGTCTGGAACTTGAACCTTCTTTTCTCTTCACTTTGCCCTACCCCCAAATAATATGTACAAATGTCTGTATCCATTGATACAGACTCCCTATTGATACTAACTCCCTATTCCTTCCACCTCCCCAGCCCCTGGCAACCACTGTTCTACGTTCTGTCTCTATGAATGACTTCTCTAGGTCCCTCATACAAGTGGAAAAGTACAGCATGTCTTTTTGTGACCGGCTTATTTCGCTTAGCATAATGTCCTCAAGGTTTATCCATGCTGTAGCATGTGTCAGAATTGCCTTCTTGCTTGAGGCTGCTGATACCTCAACATGTGTATATACCGTATTTTGTTTAATCACTCATCTGTTGGTGGACACTTGGGTTGCCTCCACCTCTTGGCTGTTGCAAATAACGCTGTGAACATGGATATACAGATATCTGAGGCCAGGCCAGGCGTTCACACCTGTAATCCCAATACGTTGGGAGGCCGAGGTGGGCAGATCATCTGAGGTCAGGATTCGAGACCACCCTGGCCAACATGGCAAAACCCCATCTCTACTAAAAATACAAAAATTAGCTGGGCGTGGTGGTGCGCGCCTATAATCCCAGCTACTCGGGAGGCTGAGGCAGGAGAATCTCGAACTCAAGAGGTGGAGGTTGCAGTGAGCCGAGATTGCGCCACTGCACTCCAGCCTGGGTGACAGAGTGAGACTCTGTCTCAAAAAAAAAAAAAAAAAAAAAAAAAAAACTCAGACCCTGCTTTCCTTTGAATATATACTAGAAGTGGAATTGCTGGATCATATGGTAATTCTTTAATTTTTCTGGGGGAACTGCTGTCCCATTTTCCACAGCAGCTACACCATTTTATGTTCCCACCAATGGTGTACAACAATTTCAGTTTCTCCACATCCTTGTTCTTGTTAATAGTAGCCACCCTAATGTGTATGAGGTGCCATCTCTCGTGGTTTGGTGTGGGCTGTGTTTCAATCAGATGTTGGGACCCTTAAGTGTTCTGCACCTGTGGAGAGTTAGGAACCACTTAAGGAGTGTCTGTTGCTTGCCAATCTTAAAATTTTTAGTTTGCACCTGAATCAGGGGCTGTCAGAGTCCAGACTGCTCTTGAAATAGAAAAGACTGGTCGTTAAAGGCTGGTTCGTTGAGTCTTTCATCGTTGAGTGATACCATCTCTGCAGATGGCTCAGTGGGGCAGCCCCGTACCACAGCCTGCCCTTGAGGTTGTGTAGTTTAGATAGGTCACAGAGTTGCTGGGCCTACCACAGGTCTCCTGACCCTGGTGCAGTTTTACTTCAATTACAACCACCAAAATAGCTACAGTCAAAAATTCCAAATTTCCTACACCATCAACCTCCACCCCACTTCCGTCCAAAGTCCACTTAGAGGCTCTCAGTTTTGCACCTTAGAAACACTTAGGAAGCTTTTTAAAAAGATCGATTCTGTATTTTTAGTAGAGATGGGGTTTCACCCAGCTACTCAGGAGGCTGAGGCAGGAGAATCACTTGAACCGGGGAGTTGGAGGTTGCAGTGAGCCGAGATTACGCCACTCCAGCCTGGGCAACAGAGTGAGACTCCGTCTTAGGAAAAAAAAAAAGATTGATTCTGGCCGGGCACAGTGGCTCACGCTTACAGTCCCAGCACTTCAAGAGACCCAGGCAGGAGGATCACTTGAGCTTGGAGTTTGAGACTAGCCTGGGCAAAACAGTGAGACCCCGTATCTACAAAAATTAGCCAGGTGTTGTGACATGTACCTGTGGTCCCAGCTACTCAGGAGGCTGAGGTAAGAGGAGCAAGTGAGCCCAGGAGTTCAAGGCTGCAATGAGCTGTGATCGCACCACTGCACTCCAGCTCGGGTGACAAGAGTGAGACCCTGTCTGAAAAAAAGATTGATCCCAAGGCCTTGCCCAGATTCTGATTTTATTGGCCTGGAGTGTGGCCTAGGCATTAGAAAATCTTCAAGAGAGTCTAAGGTGCAGCGGAATTGAGAGCCACGGACAGAAAAAGCCCTAAACTGTGGAAATGCACGGCCACCGTCACCACCTATCGGTACGATGACATCTCAAGGAGTCACTGGCCCTAGGTTTCTGCAGTAGGATCTTAAGATCTGATCTCTGCCCTCAAGTGAGTGCACGTGCAGTAAAGCTGTCATCGTGCCATGACAGATGTCTGCAAGGACTTTACAGTGGGGTCCAAAGGATGCCACCATCAGCTCCACCTGGGGCTCAACAAAGCCTGAAAGAAGAAAGGGATGATGCTTCCAGCAGAAACCTGGAGGCCTGCAGCTCTGCCAGCCCAGCACAGCGAGTGAGGCCATTTGTCCAGCAGGGGCAGAAGGAGGGAACTCAGCCAGCCAGCGTTTCCTACAAGCAGCTCCATGAGAGGTTTCCACTTAAAATGCTAAATCATAATTATTTAATCAGATTCGTTCCTTAAGTTCTTTAAGCAGCATCGCTGCCCTACCACGAGTGGTCATCAAGGAGCAGGGTTTAACTCAACTCTGAGTTACCCAGCAGGATACCTGGGTAACTGCCTGGGTTGAGGTACCCAGCAGGCTTCATGTGCATGTGCACACTGCCCCCTGATAGGACCTGGTTTATTCACAGGCTCAGGTGTCACTGCAGCTCCTCAGTGACTATCTTCGTGCAAGTTGGACTCAATGGCCTGGGAGGTTTGTCCCAGCTGACAGATACCTGACCATGCCCATCCTCACCATTCCCTCCCCCATGCTGCATCCATCCAACCTTGATCTCCACTGTGTCCCAGGCACCCTAAGATGCACAAGCTATGTGGGCCCTGCCCTCACAGAACTTGTAGTCTTCTGCCCCAAACAAGCCAGTTCACCATCTTCATGATCAGGCCAAAGGCTGAGGTACCCAGCAGGCTTCATATGCACATGCACACTGCCCCCTATAGGACCATGCCTTGCCCAGCTGGCTGCACTCTAGAGGGTGCTTTGTAGGAAGGACAGAGTGGAGAGGACAGTGGGGAGGTACTTGGGTGTTCAACAGCCAGAAGGGAGGGAAACTGAAAAAGAATCAGGAGTCCAGCCATCCCCTCCCCACCTCCTGCCCCCACTTCCACCGTGGTTGCTGGCCCTTTGCCCTTGAATATAGGTGATATAGGTGTGGCTATTCAGTTCCAGTCACAGTGCTGCCTCTATGTCTTTTGCAAGCTGGGGTCTTCCTTACTCAGAAGGCCTGGAGGCCCTGCCAGATGCTGCCTTCCGGACTGGCTGCCTGCTGCAGTGTTTTCACGGGAGCCAAGCCAGCCCCGGGCCTGTAGCCTCCTATGTGACAGAGTTTCAGACACCACAGTCTTCAGCTGGACCACAGTAAACACTTGCCTTCCCCAACCCATGATTCTTGCTTGGAAACATGAACCTGATGTTCCACGTGCATTCAGCCAATCAAACCTCAAGAACGTGTTTGAGCAGTGAGACTGCGTTTTGGGCAAGACACTGAGCTCTGAAATAAGACTTTTCTTGGAATCTCAGGACCTCAACTTACAGTGGGACCCTAAGAAATGCACTTCAGTTTCCTTTTATGTAAAATGGTGATAAAATTAATTGTGTTCATTAAATTGCACACAACTATACATGTTTACCTATATACTAAGTGGTTCTCAATTTGGGGCAATTTGCCCCCCAGGGGACATTCAGCAGTGTCTGTGGCCATTTTTGGTTGCTACTGGAGGGAGGTGCTACTGGCATCTAGGGAGTGGAGGCTAGAGATGCTGCTAAACTACAGTCCACAGGACAGTCTCCACAGCAAAGAATTGTCCAGCCCCAAATATCAATAATGCCGAGGTTGAGGAAACCCTGCCACATACACACAGATGCGGGTTAACATTGTTTATTTTACAAAGTGGAATCATTTACATTTTAGCCATTCTGATAGATGAAGCAGTGGCATCTTTTTTTTTTTTTTTTTTTTAGACAGGGTCTCACTCTGTTGCCCAGGCTGGAGTGCAGGGTTGCAATCACGGCTCACAGCAGCCTCGAAGTCCCAGGACCAAGCAACCCTCCCACCTCAGCCTTCCAAGTAACTGGGACTACAGGCACACAACACCATGCCCAGCTAATTTTTTAATTTTTTTGTAGAGACGGGGTTTCACCATGTTGCCCAGGCTCAAACTCCTGAGCTCACACGATCTGCTGCCTTCACCTTCCAAAGTGCTGGGATTACAGGTGTAAGCCACTATGCCCAGCCTCATTTGTACTTCAGTTTGCAATTCTCTATTAATAAATCTAAGCATCTTTTCACATGTTTATTGGTTATTCTGATTTGCACTTCTGAGAACTGCCTATTTGTATCCTTTGCCCATTTTTCTATTGGGTTATTGGTATTGCTTTTGTCAATTTTAAAGAATTGTATTTACTATAGATATAGATAACCTTTTGTCACTTGCTAAACATTTTTCTCCCAAGCCAGGTAAAGAATTCAGCGCAGTCCCTGCATTGTGTAAAACCTTGAGTAAAGATGTTAGCTCTTGGCCACCCAGGCCAGTGGCCACCTTTAGACTTTGGCTAGGGCTTCTGGAGCAGTTTTTTTTGTTTGTTTTGTTCTTGTTTTGTTTTGTTTTGTTTTTTGAGATGGAATCTCTCTCTGTCGCCCAGGCTGGAGTGTAGTGACACAATCTTGGCTCACTGCAACCTTTTCTAAGGTACATAGATTGATTGAAAAAGCACAGCTGGGCATGGTGGCTCATGCCTGTAATCTCAGCACTTTGGGAGACCAAGGCAGGAGAATCACTTGAGGCCAGGAGTTTGAGACCAGCCTGGCCAATATGGTGAAACCCCATCTCTACTAAAAATACAAAAAATTAGCCAGGCATGGTGGCACACACCTGTGGTCCCAGCTACTTGGGAAGCTGAGGCACGAGAATCACTTGAACCTGGGAGGTGGAGGTTGCAGTGAGCCAAAATTGTGCCATTGCACTCCAGCCCAGGTGACAGAGCCAGACTCTGTCTCAAAAATAAAATTTTTTAAAAAGGCAAATTACCTATTGTGATGGATAAGAAGACTACACTTACAGCAGCATGTCCAGTTGTGCTGGAGGGGACTGTGGTAAGAGCAGAAAATTACCAGAAGTCAGGAGCAACATGAAGCAGCCCTGCTGTCATTCATGGCTTCTGCTTGGCTCGCTTACAAATGCAGGGGCTCACTTTGACCTGGAGCTCACCAGGTACAGGCTGGCCCCAGTCTTTTATACCTGTTCATCCATCCACTCCTCACAACCACCCAGTGAGGGAGTACGGTGACTCTCCTCATCTTACAGTAACTCACCCAAAGACATAGTCATCAAGTTGTGGAACAGGTATTTGAAGCCAAGCAGGTGTCTCCAGAGTCCCAGTCCTTAATCTCCTCCCTGTGTCCACCCCCTTTGCTTGGACAGACCCTGAGGATGGGACTTTGTTAGAGGCTGCCCTGCATGTGGTATGGCAGGTAGATGTGAGGGCACCAAATGCCTCTCCAGGCCCCAGAACACCTCTTCTAAGGCATGTCTCTAGGAGCTACAGACGAGACTACTAGGAGGTGGGGTCTGCAGTTTATCTAGTTGGGGAGCTGGCAGCTCACAAGAGATGAAATTAGAGCAAATGAATAACAAGCAGTCACCTTAAGGAACTGAGACTCCCAAGTGATGGCCCAAATCAAAGCACAAGTCAATATTGAAGAGTTTGAGGAAATAGTGGTGGGTTAACCCAAAGGGATCTTCCAGCCTTGGGGCTTTCCTGCGGAGAGGACCTGGCTATGGACTGTACCAGTTACAAAGAACCTCTTCATGATATCATCTCATCAAATCCCCACAGCCCGGCGACACATGTCCTGTTGGCCCCATTTCACAGTTGAAGAAATGGATCTAGTGGTGAAGGGGAGGCCAGGTCTGCTGCCCCTCTTGGAGCTGTGCCTTTGCGTGGGGCACCTCTGGCATCGTCCTCGGGTTCTGACTGGTGTAGGATGACATCTCCTAGGTCGTGCTGATCAAAGTGGCTAGTTCTCTCCTTTGAAAATAGGAGGCTCCTGAGGAATGAAAGCCAGGTCGGCGAGGGAGGGAAGGGAAGGCTACAGAAGCCTGGAGGGTGGATCCATGGGAAGGTGGCCTGCGGGGCTCAGCATGAGGGGCAGAGTATTGAAAAGGGGAAATGGAACAAATTGAGCCAAGGCCACTCCATTGCCCATAGGACGTCTGTCCTGCTCACTGTACTTCTCATCCGCCTTCCATCGTGGCCTCTGAAGGCCTGGCCTGGGCGGGCACAGCCCTGTCGCAGATGCTCTTCCACAAACCGGCTCCTCACCCAGCGTCCTGCCGCCTGGGGACCACCCAACCCCAGGGACAGGGCTGCCCGGGCTCTGCCTGGGCTCTCACAGGACCTGACAAGCTGCCCTGGCCCCTGGCCTGGGACACGGTGTTTCCCTTCCACCCGCAGGCTGACTCATTGGGATTCCTCCGCGTCCGGTCACAACAGGCTGGGGCCCTGGGCAGCCGGCGACCATCTGGCCGGCCCAGCTCTAGACTCTCTGTTATAGGCCAAGACTCTGTCATTTTTTTTTTCTCTCTGTAGTCCCAATTTTAATGCTCAATTAAATATTGGACAAAGAAGGAAGGAAAGGGAAAAAAGAGAAGGAGGAGGGAATCCATGTGTCCACGGTCCTCAAAAATGAACATCTTTTTCTCCTTCATTTTCTAGAGCAGTGGTTCTCACAGTGAAGTCCCCAGGTAAGCAGCAACGGCAGCCCCTAAGAATGTGTTAGAATGCAGGCCAGGTGCGGGGGCTCACGCCTATAATCCCAGCACTTTGGGAGGCCGAGGCAGGCAGATCACTTGAGGTCAGGAGTTCGAGACCAGAAGGCCAATGTGGTGAAACCCTGTCTCTACTAAAGATACAAAAATTAGCTGGGCGTGGTGGTGGGTGCCTGTAATCCCAGCTACTTGGGAGGCTGAGGCAGGAAAATTGCTTGAACGCAGGAGGCAGAGGTTGCAGTGAGCTGAGATCATGAGATCGTGACACTGCACCCAGCCTGGGTGACAGAGCGAGAGTCTGTCTCAAAAAAAGAAGAAGAGAAGGAGGAGGAGGAGGAGCCGGAGCAGGAGGAGTTGTTACAATGCAAATTATCAGGCCGCACCCCAGACTCCTGAGTCAGAAACTGCAGGGTGGAGGCTGTTATCTGAGTTTGAACACTATCCGGGGGATTTTCACTCATGCTCCAGTTTGAGAACCTCGGCCCTAGAACTGTCATGAGGAAGCCATCTTACCTCTAGTCTGCCCTCTTTTTAGCTGTTTCAGCCCCAGAACTCGCCTGGGTGTGTGGAAATAGCCCCAGAGGCCCCCAGCCTCTGCAGACAGCAGCTCCTGTCAGCGCCTCAGTTTGACCCGCAAGCGGGCTGGGCGTGGCAGGCCTACAGCAGCAGCAGGTGCAGAATGAGCCGCCAGCTTCTCTCTGCATCCTTTGCAGGCATTAGTTCATTCAAACTTCACAACTGTCTGTGAGGCAGGCGGGCGACACCAGCACCTCTGTTTTATAGATGAAGGAAAGGAAGACTCAGGTGTGTTATCGACTGTTTTCCCGTGAGAACATTCCGACTCCTTGGGGACAAGGTCTGTGCCTGTGAAGCAGTTAAACAACTGGCAGAGAAGCTTTGTGTATCTTGGATGGGATGCGGGGCTCCCACAGATCCTCCTCCCCAGAGCCAGCTGAAGGGAGATGAACTAGGACATCCTAGGGCCTGGCATCCTCCTGCAGTGCTCCTGCGCAGCATTTTCCCAGACCCCAACGAAGCCCACAGGCACCTTTGTCTTGTATGTTTAAAACTCCTGCCAGGCGCGGTGGCTCACACCTGTAATCCCAGCACTTTGGGAGGGCGAGGAGGGCGGATCACAGGTCAGGAGTTTGAGACCAGGCTGGCCGACATGGTGAAACCCCGTCTCTAATAAAAATACAAAAATTAGCTGGACATGGTAACACGCGCCTGTAATCCCAGCTACTTGGGAGGCTGAGGCAGGAGAATCACTTGAACCTGGGAGGTGGAGGTAGCAGTGAGCAGAGATTGTGCCACTGTACTCCAGCCTGGGCGACAGAGTGAGACTTTGTCTAAAAAAACAAAACAAACAGAAAAACTCCTCTAGAACCAGGAATCCCATTTTTGGGTCTATACACAAAAGGACCCAAAGCAGGGACTCAAACAGATGTTTGTTCACTCATAGCAGCATTATTGACGATAGCCAAAATGGTAGAAACAACCTAAGTATCCGTGGACCGATGCATAAATAAACAAAATACTGTATATACATCCAGTGGAACCTTATTCAGCCACAAAAAGGAATGAAATTCTGACACACGCTACAACATGGGTAAACCTTGAGGACGTTACTCTAAGATAAAAAGTCAGACACAAAAGGACAAATACTGTATGATTTCATGTATATAAGGTACTTAGAACACTCCAATTCTTAAAGACAGAAATTAGAATTGTGGTTGCCAGGGGTTGGGGTGAGGAGGGAATAGGCAACTAATGTTTAATGGAGGCAGTTTCAATTATGAAAGATGAAAAAGTTCTGGAGATCGATGGTGATGATGGTTGCACAATAATGTGAATGTACTGAATGCCACTGAACTGTACACTTAAAAATGATGAAAATGATAACTTTTACATTATGTGTATTTTACCACAATAAAAAAATATTGCAACCCCTTAATAATTCCCCATCCACCCCCAAAAAACCCTGTGGGTGTTGGGGCCATTTCCAGAGAAAGAGCAGCCCACAGATTATTCTGCAAACACTCCACACAGTCATGAGGCTCCATGACTCCACTGTGGCAGGGGAGGGAAGGACTAGGACACTGGGTTTGATTTCCTGGGCCCCACTTTCTGGCCCTGTGACCTTCAGCAAGTGGCCAGCTGATCTCAGACCCCCAGCCTCCTCTTCTATAAAATGGACTAATAATACCTCAGGGTTCTCATGAAGACCAGTCAGGAAACGATTTGAATGCTTCTGGTACATGACAGGTGCTCAACATTGGTGTTATAGTTATTTATGACGTTCCCTCAGCCTAGAATGTTCTGGCCCCTTCTCTACAGAGTAAGCTCCTATTTATCCTTCAAAGACCCCTCTGCTTAAATCCCATCTCTTCTGTGAAGCTGTCTTAGTCTGTAGTATGGTTCACCAGTACCAGCTTCCCTTCCCTGCCAGATGTTGGGCATGGCCATTTGACTTGAATGACTTCTAAGAGTTGCTTAATTCTTTGCCATGAATGACTTCTTTCCCTCTGGCCTGGTCACCAGTGCTGCTCCAGATGGTAGATGCTCTGGCCACCTGGCTCCCAGGCGCAAAGCCCCAGCCAACTCACAGTGCACAGGCTGCATGAGTAAGGAACAAATCTCAGCTATTTAAGCCTCTGACATGTGGGGTTGCTTGTGACCCCAGTATAACCCAGTTTAGGGCCACTCCAAGTGTGATCTTCCTACTGCCAGGATCAGCAGCCCTGGGAGCGTGTTGGAGATGCACACCTTGGACCCCATCGCAGACCTAATGAACCAGCCTCTCCATTTTCTCATAAGTTGGTGCATGCTGAGTGTGGCTTCTCTCCCATAAAAGCACTTAGTGGTGGTGGTCCCCCCCCCAACTCCTCCATGGCCTCTGCAGCAGGCCCTGCTAGTTGCTTCCTCTAGATCTATCCTCTCCTTCTTCCTTACTGAGAATTTGGATTTTATTGGTGGTGTCAGTGTGCTCAGGTTAAAATACTGTTTCCCAGACTCCCTTGCAGCTAGGGATAGTCATGTGACCCATTTCTTTCTCTGGACCCGAGGAAGGCACTGAATGAGACTTCGGGGAAAGCTTGTTCAAAAGGATAGGCCTAGCTAGGTGGCAAGTGCTTCTGGCCTTTGGCTTTGTTTTTCCCTTTCTTCCTGTCTGGAACTTGGATGTGGTGGTGGGGTGTTATGAAATGATCCCAGCGACTTGAGCCTCCTTGTATTCACACCGTCAGGTAGGCCCCACCAGCACTGAATCTGGGCTGGCCTGTGACTAACTTTGACCAACTGAATGTGGTAGAAATAAGATTCGGGGACTTCTGTTCTGTTTGGAACCTGGGACCTGCCCAGGCTTGGGAGTCAATCACATCTCTGTCAAGGGGATAACTATTTGTGCAACTCATCATGATCCAGGCCAGAAACTGGGGAGTCATTCAGCTCTGCCTCTTCATCTGCAGCTAATTGGTGACCAGGCCCATCCCTTCCCATGGCCCACATCTACCCTATGGTTGATCCATGGAACAGCTGCCTCTTGATCTCTTGCCCCTTCATCCCCACCCTTTCCACTGCTCCTCCCCACTTCTACTGATCAAGCTTGCACAGAGCAGTCAGATAGCTCTTTCTAAATGCAAATGTGAAGATCATTCCTCAGTGCTCTTAGGGTAAGTCCCAAGGCCCTGGCATGGCCTGCATAGCCATAGATGATATAGAGGCTCTCGCTCTCTGATTCCATCTCTAGTTACACCCCTCTCTAAATGCCACGGCCTCTGGACACACCATGCTACTCCCCATTTCTGATACAAGCTATGCCTGTTAATACTCCCATGCCTTTGCCCCGTGGCTTCATGATGATTCGATGTCTCAGCCAGTTTGGGTTGCTGTAACAAAATACCACAGACTGGGTGGCTTAAACAACAGAAATTTATTTCTCACAGTCTGCAGCCAGAAGTCCGAGATCAAAATGCCCGCAAGGTAGGTTTTATTCTGAGGTCTCTTTCTTTGGCTTATAGGCAGCTGCCATCTTGCTGTGTGTTCACATGGCCCTTCCTCATTCCTCCACAAGGAGACAGAGAGAGACAGACAGAGGCAGAGAGAGAAGAGAGGAGAGAGAGCACGAGCGAATGGCACACTCTGATGTTTCTTCTTAGAAGGACATTAATCCTATTGGATCAAGGCCCCATCCTAGGACTTCATTTAACCTTAATTACTTCCTTAGAGGCCCCATCTCCAAATACATCCACACTGAGGGTTAGGGCTTCAACATATGAATTTGAGGGGGGACACAGACATTCAGTCCATTATACTCAATTAGGGATGGCTGCCTAGAGAACTCTAAGCATCACAGCAGGCTGTGAGGTAGGGATGAGCCATCAGAGACAATTGAAAGTCTCTTGTGAAGGGTTCACCCTTCTCTTTCCTCCCCCTGTATGGGATATGCTGCATCTGTCTTAGAGATGCTGCACAGATGCCTATACTGGGGTCTGTCTGGATCACAGGCGGCTCTTCCTGCCACTGTCCCCTAGAACAGCTGAGGCTTTTGTCCTTCCTGCCATCTCCACTGCCTGCACCCCACCCATCCCAGCACTGCCACACCACCCTCTGGCTGCCATCACTTTGAATGAGAAGCAAATAGGTTCAGTGACTTCCAATCCTGCTAGAGCAGGGAAGGGATTGATTTGCCTTCTGACTGGAGGCAAGGGGACCCATGTTAACCACTGCAATGTCACAGGCAAATCAAGAGCAGGCAAGGGTGTCTGCGACTGGGGAGCGGGGTGCTGTGGGGAATGGAGAAAAGTATTCAAGACTGAAGTACTTAGCATCATTAAAACCATAAAGATGGAAAGCAGAATGCTGGTTGCCAGGGCCTGGGGGAAGGGGAAATGGGGAGTTAGTGTTTCATGGGTACAGAATTTCAGTTTTACAAGAGGAAAAGGGTTATGGAGATGGATGGTGGTGAGAGTTGCACAGCAATGTGAATGTACTTAATGCTACTGAACTGTACAGCTAAAAATAGCTAAGATGGTCATTTTTATATTATGTGTATTTCACTACAGTAAAAAAATTTTTTTGAGAATAAAAAGGACATGCACTAGCTGTTAGAATGCAGCTCATGTGATTGTAAACATGCATCTGAGTGTGTGTGGGGGCCTGTTCCCCTGCCCCCATGCTCAGCCAAGCTTCGTCCACCAGCAGTGCATGCCACATGGCCAAGCCCCCTGGGGACGGCTGCAGGTGGGCATCCTGCCCTGGCCATGCTCCTGCTCTGGTCCTGCTGCAGCCTCTCCCCATTGGGTGCTAATTCTCAGCCAGTGCCCCCTACCTAGCCCTGTGAGATGTGCTCCTCGAGGCCAATGTGGGCTGCAGGACCATCCTGGGTCGGCTGCATGTTGGGAGGGCCAGAGGGGGGCAACTCTGTCTAGGTGGAAGATCAAAGACAGGCCTTCCAGGTGAGGGGCCAGGTAATAGGCACAGGAATGTGTGAGCATGTACAGGACAGCACACTCTCCCTTTCACCTGAAGTGGATGGTGGGAGCACAGGGCAGAGGGTAGGGGGCGGGGAGACCCAAGCAGGAGTAGGTTGTTAGGGCTGGACTGGATAGTGAAGAGACAGCCCCAGGAGCCTGCTCTCTTTGGCTCGCAGCCTTGAGAAAGGAGCAAGGGCTTCCTGCAGCCGGTTCACACAGGGCTCCCTCTCCTCACTTGGGGACAGTGTCTTACGGTCACTGCTGGAAGAGAAAGGAGCGGGGCCCAGCTCTGCTCAGGACCCAAGAGGGCCTAGAGCCCCACACTCAACAGGGGACTGGCCTTCAGCGAATTTCCCAAGGATGAAGGAAGGCTGGGAAAAGCCTGTGATCATTTCCCAGGCCCCTCACAGGCCTCCCAGGAGACCCACGCAGAGGGCGCTGGCCTCTGCACGTCCCCAGCATTTTCCTGGAGGTCACACTTTCCCAGCCAAGAAGGATGTCGAGTGCCTGGGAGCAGAGTCACAGAGGTGAGGACTTCCTTGGCCCTGCCCAGATGCCAGTGCCCTGGGGGAACAGCTCCCTGCCCAGGAGCTGGTGCCATCAGAGGTGCACTGAGAGGCGGCCAGGTCTACCTACACTCAAAGCCTGCTCTTTGGCATGCCCCAGTCCTGTGAGAAGGATCCTGGGTGACTCACTTTATGAGGCTCCTTGCTCTCCAACAAAGCTGTTTAATGTTTATTGCATTGTAAAAATCGAGCTTTTTCACATATGTTTCCTACCGCCCGCTGTGTCTTCTACAGTGGGCTCCCAGAAGGGGGACTAGGGGGAGGCAGCAAAGGCAGTTGTCTGACATCTCACTCCCTACTTTGCAGCCCCTCTGCCTGCTCTGCCTCCCTTACTGACAAAACCCCAGTTTCAATCAGGCTGTAATATGTTCAGCTATAAGTGGCCTAAACCAATCATAGCAACCCCAGCCCCTGTGCTCTTGACTGGCCAGACCCTTATCAATGGCATGTAAGTAGCTTCTGGGAAAATACCTAGTTACATCCATAGGGAGAGGTCCATCCCCTTCTTCCCTTGCCTCTGTGCACCGTCCTGTGCAGGTGTGGAGCTGGGGCAGTCACCTTGCTGCCACTGGCATGCCTAGAGATTGGCAGAGGGCTGACCTAGGGCCCTGGCATGGTTGAGTGGTTGTGACCCATTTCATTCTGCATTGTATTTTTTTTTTTGAGATGGAATCTCACTCTGTTGCCCAGGCTGGAGTGCAATGGTGTGATCTCGGCTCACTGCAACCTCCGCCTCCTGAGTTCAAGTGAATCTCTTTGACTTAGCCTCCCGAGTAGCTGGGATTACAGGCACCCACCACCAGGCCTGGCTAATTTTTTGTAGTTTTAGTAGAGACAGGGGTTTCATCATTTTAGCCAGGATGGTCTCGATCTCCTGACCTTGTGATCCACCTGCCTCGGCCTCCCAAAGTGCTGGGATTACAGGCGTGAGCCACCAGCCTGGCCTCTGCATTATATTTTAAAGTTGATTTGCTGTCACCACTCTTACATTTTACAAGGAAGACTATCCCTTTCACCATGTTCCTAAATTTAAGAAAACCTGCACAGTCCTCTTTTATAAGGTGAGTAAATGAAACTGAGATCAATGAAGTCAGGTTTAATAATCACCTCAACTGGTAGATAAGATCAAATGCCTATGCCAAACACAATTTGCAGTTTTGTGTGAACAAAAGTTTTCTACAACACACATCCTGGCAGATGTTACTGTAACAAACATATCCTGGTCTCAAGATTGTAAGTCAATCAATGATCCTTAGGACTATTACTATTAGAACTATCACTATTTCAGAAAATCTCTATGCCCTTCTCAATAAAAAAAACTTGGAAACTGAATTTTATGATAAAAATAGGGGGGACAAGGTATAGATTTAACTTACCTTGTTTGGTAATAGGTATGGAAATATTTGCTAACTTTTCTTTGTCTTATAATGGCTGACTCAGAGCTTGTCTTCCTAAAGCATGTATGTCATTAGATGCCCATTCTGTCATTGTTCTTCAATAACTATGGATTCAGACTTGCAGGCTTGAGCTTGGATTAAACTCTTATAGCCAAAGCTGAGTTTAAAAATGTATGGCTTGTAAGTTTTTGTTTCCA
Organism: Pan troglodytes; assembly: GCF_028858775.2. Classification (NCBI taxonomy): domain Eukaryota; kingdom Metazoa; phylum Chordata; class Mammalia; order Primates; family Hominidae; genus Pan; species Pan troglodytes. The sequence continues at coordinate 36,744,040 of NC_072410.2, forward strand.
CAAACTCATGACCCAATCTTGGAACTCCTACTTCTAGGCCTTTGTTATATTAATTATAATATAATTAAACATTTTTATTATTAAGTCTAGTCATTTGGGTTTTCTATTACTTGTGGCCAAATGCCTTCTTTTTTTTTTTTTTTTTTTTTTTTTTTTTTGAGACAGAGTCTTGCTCTGTCACCAGGCTGGAGTGCAGTGGCTTGATCTTGGCTCACTGCAACCTCCACCTCCCAGGTTTTAGCGATTCTCCTGCTCATCTTCCCGAGTAGCTGGGACTACAGGCGCGCACCACCACACCCAGCTAATTTTTGTATTTGTAGTAGAGACAGGGTTTCACCATGTTGGCTAGGATGATCTCGATCTCTCTTGACCTCGTGATCCGCCCACCTCGGCCTCCCAAAATGCTGGGATTACAGGCATGAGCCACGGCGCCCGGCCTCTTTTTTTTTTTTTTTTTTTTGAGTCTCACTCTGCCGCCCAGGCTGGAGTGCAGTGGCATGATCTCGGCTCACTGCAACCCCGCCTCTTGGGTTCAAGCAATTCTCCTGCCTCAGCCTTCCAAGTAGCTGGGATAACAGGCACCAGCCACCAAGCCAGGATAATTTTTGTATATTGAGTAGAGACAGGGATTTCACCATGTTGGCCAGTATGGTCTGGATCTCCTGCCCTGGTGATCTGCCCACCTTGGCCTCCCAAAGTGATGGGATTACAGGCATGAGCCACCGCGCCCGGCCCAAATGCATTCTTAACTAGCACAGTGATTTCCCAGTAAGGAATCCATAGAAACATGTCCAATGAACAAGTTTTCCCTTCTAGGGTTTCCCATCAGAGCTGATTATGCTCAAGCCTTGAAGACATCATTGACCCTTCCTTCACTCACCTCCACCCTCCTAATCTACCAACTACTTCCCCAATATATTTTGAACTGGTCCATTTCTCCCTATTTTTTGCCAGCAGTGGAGTTCCAGCCCCTCTTTTATATCTTGCCTCTGCTACTGCAGTCCCCTCCCAACTGATCTTGCTGCCTCCATGTTCTCCCTCCTTGAAGCAGCCAGAGTAATCTTTCAAGAGTGCAAATATGATTCTTGCTCTCCATCCTTAAACTATTTCATGGATTCTCCTTGGACACAGGGGAAGAGTTTAAAAAATAGCAATTTCTATTTTTTCTTTTCAAAATTTATTATTACTATTTTAAGTTGGGTGCAGTGGCTCATGCTTGTAATCCCAGTACTTTGGGTGGCCGAGGCTGGAGGATTGCTTGAGCCCAAAAGTTCAAGACCAGTCTATGCAACATAGGGAGACCTTGTCTCTTAAAAAAAAAAAGAAAGAAAAATTAGCCAGGTGTGGTGGTGCACACCTGTAGTCCCAGCTACCTGGGAGGCTGAGACAGGAGGATCAATTGAGCCTGGGAGGTGGAAGCTGCAGTGAGTCATGATTGTGCCACTGCACTCCAGCCTGGGCAACAGAATGAGACCGTGTCTCAAAAAAAAAAAAAATAGTATTATTTTAGACTTCAGATCATGAGCATCAAAAAATTATTTTATTTTTACATCAACAAAAATATTGTATGCATTTACTATGTACAGCATGATATTTTGAAGTATATATACATTGTGGAATTACTAAATCTGACTAATAAACTAATGCATTACCTCACATAGTCATCATTTTTGTTTTGTAAGGAACACAACATCTTATTAACTATATTTACTATTATTGCTATTATATTTACTAATATACTATTAACTATATTTACTATTATAGCTACTATTAACATAGTCCCTATGTTTAAAAATAGATCTCTTGAACTTTTTCCTCCTGTCTAACTGAAATTTTGCATCTTTTGGCTAATATCTTCCCAACCACTCCGCTCCCAACCACCACAGCCCCTGCTAACCACCATTTTACCCTCTGCTTCTATAAGATCAACTTTTTTAGAGTCCACATCTAAAAAGGGGGTGAGATTATGCAGTATTTGTTTTTCTGTGCCTGGCTTGTTTCACTTAACATAATAGCCTCCAAATTCATTCACGCTGTCACAAGTGACAGGATTTTGTTTTCTGTTTTGTTTTGAGACAGGGTCTCACTCTGTCACCCAGGCTGAATGCAGTGGCACAATCACAGCTCACTGCAGCCTTGACCTCCTGGGCTCACGTGAGCCTTCCGCCTCAGCCTCTCAAGTAGCAGGGACTACAGGCACATCCCACCACGCCTGGCTAATTTTTGACTTTTTGTAAAGACAAGGTCTCACTATGTTGTCTAGGCTGCTCTCAAACTCCTGAACACAAGTGATCCTCCTGCCTTGACCTCCAAAAGTGCTGGGATTACAGGCATAAGCCACCATGCCTGGGTGATTTTAATACTTTTTTTATAGTCGAATGGTATTCCATTGCATATATATATACCACATTCTTTTTATCCATTTATCTATTGATGGACATTTAGGTTGATCCCATATCTTGGCTGTTGTGAATAGTGCTGCAATAAACATGAGAATGCAGATGTTTCTTTGTCATACTGATTTCATTTCCTTTGGATATATACCCAGAAATGGGATTGCTGGATCATATGGTAGTTCTATTTGTAGTTTTTTGAGGAATCTCCATCTTATTTTCCATAATGGCTGTATTAATTTACATTCCACCAACAGTGTGCAAGTGTTCCCCTTTTCTCCACATCCTTGTCAACACTTATCTTTTGTCTTTTTTGATAACAGTCATTCTAACAGGTATGAAGTGATATCTCATTGTGGTTTCAATTTGCATTTCTCTGCTGATTAGTGATGTTGAGCATTTTTTCATATATCTGTTAGTTGTAGGTCTTCTTTTGAAAAATATCTATTCAGGTCCTTTGCCCATTTTTTAATTGGGTTATTTGTTTTCTTGCTATTGAATTGTTTGAGCTCCTTATGTATTTTGAATATTAACCCTTTATTGGATATATAGTTTGCAAATATTTCTCCCATTCTGTAGGCTGTCTTGTACTGTTAATTGTTTTCTTTACTATGAGAAGCTTTTTAGTTTGATATGATCTCACTGTCAACTTTTGCTTTTATTGCCTGTTCTTTGGGCGTCATATCCAAAAAGTCATTGCCCAGACCAATGTCATAGAACTTTTCTTATATGTTTTCTTTTAGTAGTTTCATAGTTATGGGTCTTACATTTAAGTTTTCAATTCATTTTCAGTAGATTATTGTATATGGTGGGAGATAAGGGTCTAATTTCATTCTTTTGCGTATGAATATTCAGTTTTCCCAACATCATTTATTGAAGAAATTGTTCTTTCCCCATTGTGTGTTCTTGGCTCTTTTGTTGCAAATCAATTGGCTATAAATGCATAGATTTATTTGTGGGTTCTCTGTTCTGTTTCATTGGCTTATGAGTCTGTTTTTATGCCAGTACCATGCAGTTTTGATTACTATCACTTTGTAGTATATTTTGAAATCAGGTAGTGTGATGCCTCCAGCTTTGTCCTTTTTGCTCAAGATTGCTTTGGGCATTCGAGGTCTTCTGTGGTTTCATACACATTTTAGAATTGTTTTTTTCTATTTCTGTGAAGAATGTCATTGATATTTTGATAAGGATTGCATTGAATCTGTAGATCACTTTAGGTAGTGTGGACATTTTAACAATATTAATTCTTCCAATCCATGAACATTGGATATCTTTCCATTTATTTGTATCTTCCTCAATTTCTTTCATCAACATTTTATAGTCTTTAGTATAGAGATCTTTCACCTCTTTGGTTAAATTTATTCCTAAGTATGTAGAAGACCTTAAACCTATAGCATGGTGTATAAGTTTCCTGTTGCTGCATATCAAATTACCACAAATGTAGTAACTTAAAAGAACACACACGTATAATTCCAGTTTCTTAAGTCAAGAGTTTGGGCACAGCTAAACTGGGTCTTCTGGCCAGGACTCCACAAGGCTGTAGTCAAGGTGTGGATGGGGACCATGATCTCATCTGAGACTTGCTCATTTTCAGCAGGTCCCTTGCAGCTATAGGTCTGACACTCAGCCTCTAAAGACTGCTTGATGTTCCCTAACACATGGTCCTCTCCACAACATGGCAATTTGCTCCCTCAAGGTCAAGGAGAGAAAATCTCTGCTGGTTCTTCTGACTCTGACATCTAGACCCTTTTTTAAAAAATTATGGCATAATGCACGTAACAGAAAATTGACCATCTTAATCATTTTTAAGTGTACAGTTCAGTGGCATTAAGTACTTTCACATTGTTGTCTCTGTAATTTTAACTACTTTAGGTACCTCATATAAGTGGAGTCGTACAGTATTCGTCTGTTTGTAACTGGCTTGTAGGCCTTCCATTAAATGGCTCACATCAACTGACCTAATGGTCATCCACCCAAGAAGATAATGTTCCAGGCTGGGCACAGTGGCTCACGCCTGTAATCCCAGCACTTTGGGAGGCTGAGGTGGGTGGATCATCTGAGGTCAAGAGTTCAAGACCAGGCTGGCCAACATGGAAACCCCATGTCCACTAAAAATACAAAAATTAGCCGGGCATGGTCGCACATGCCTGTAATCCCAGCTACTCGGGAGGCTGAGACAGGAGAATCACTTGAACCCAAGAGGCGAAGGTTGCAGCAAGCTGAGACTGCACCATTGCACTCCAGCCTGGGCAATAAGAGCGAAACTCCATCTCAAAAAAATAAAAAAGATAATATTCCTTTTTATCAATTAAAGTCAACTGATTAGGAACCTTAATCACATCTGCAAAATCTCTCTACTTTTGCCGTAAAATGTAACCTATTTACAGGAGTGACATCCCATTATATTCACAGGTCCAACCTGCACTCAAGGGGAAGGGATAATACAGGGTGTGTACACAGGGGGAAGGAATCTTGGAGCTCATCTTAGAATCCTGCCTACCACAGTGGCCTCTAAGGCCTTGCATGGTCTGGCCTCTATGTCTCTCTCCCTCTGACTTGGTCCAAGCCATTGTCCTCATTGTCTGCCCTCCTTTGGCCACACTAACCTTCCTGTGCCTGAAGTATCAACCTCTGAAATAAGTTGTTCCCATTTCTGGAACACTTCCCCCTAACTCTTCACCTGGTTAATTCCTACTCACTCATTCTTTAAGTCTCAACACAGAAGGTCCTCTAAAGTTCTCAAAACTAAATGAAGACCCTACTATGTCCTTTCATGACATCCTGTGCTTTTTTTTCTTTTTTTTTAGACAGAGTCTCCCTCTGTCACCCATGCTGGAGTGCAGTGGTACGATCTCGGCTCACTGCAACTTCTGCCTCCCGGGTTCAAGCAATTCTCCTGCCTCAGCCTCCCACATCCTGTACTTTTAATTCAAACACATATCACAGTATGTAATTCAATATTTATCTGTGGGATTATTTCTTTCATGTGACTCTCCCCACTAGACAGAAATCTCTATTACAGTAGAACCCATGTCTGTTTTGTTTGCCATTGTATCTCCAGCCCCTTGTATAGCACCTGGCACTTGGGAAGCTCTCATTAAACATTGATGGACTGACTGACAGGCTGAATGAATGGAAAAAATTATATCAAGACAGTCATAACCACAAATTGCTTCCCCATTAATCTTTAGAAGCAGGAAGCTGAACAATGTTCTTGGTGGTAGGATTCACCACTCCTTATATTAGTGAAGATACAAGTAAGGTGACAGACACCTCGAAATACAGTGACTACAAAGGCTCAAATAAGATAGAAGTCTATGCCTTGCCTATGAAATTGGTCAGAAGTAGACTGGCAGTAGAAGGTGGGAAGGCCATTTAGTTTAATGAGGTTGTCCACATCATCAAAACTGCTCACTCACCAGCACCATGTCCACAATGCAGTCCACAGAACAGAAGAAAAGTGAAGGACAGGCCATTTACTGATAATAGTGTGATCTGTAAGTTGCACACATCACTGCTACTCACATCCCATTGGCTCAGACTTAGCCACATGATCACATCTTGCTGCAAGCGAGGCTGGGAAATGAAGTCTTTACTTGGACAGCCATAAGCCCAGCTTAATCTGAAGACTAAATCTATTAATACAAAGAAGGAAGGGAGAATCAGTGGTAGTTCCTGCCACCCTCATGCCTGTGTAACTCTTCTTTTCAAATTCACTTTCTTGTCTATTATCTCAATCCCACAGGTTAAACGTGGGCTGGTCTTTGGAAACACATATTCACGTAATAGCTTTGACTCACTTTGCAAGCTTAAATCAAAGTATCTGTTCCGTTTTCCCTATTAGTTGCCTGAGCACCCATTTGCGTATATTAGCAGGGAGGTCTGGCATCTCTTTTTTTGAGATGGAGTCTCACTCTGTGCCCAGGCTGGAGGGCAGTGGCACGATCTTGGCTCATTGCAACCTCCACCTCCCAGGTTCAAGTAATTCGCCTGCTTCAGCCTCCCTAGTAGCTGGGATTACGGTGTGCACCACCATGCCTGGCTAATTTTTCTATTTTTAGTAGAGATGGGGTTTCACCATATTGGCCAGCCGGTCTCAGATTCCTGACCTCAAGTGATCTGCCCACCTTGGCCTCCCAAAGTGCTGGAATTACAGGGGTGAGCCACAGCGCCAGGCCTGGCATCTCTTTTTTGAGGCTTTCCTCTCACTTTTCCCCACCCCATTGCCAACACCATTGCCCAAGGACCCTTAGAGGCTGACCATCCAAAGAGCCCAGTCTGCCCCAGCCACCAGGCCTAGAGAAGAGGCTGGGATTTGGGATTGTTCTTGTTGCTTCTGTTGCCACCATGCTGTGTCTTGGTTAAAAACTAGTCCTGCCCCATATGTTGCAGCTTTGTCCCTTCTACAGTGATGACCTCATTGGCCTGATTCCCCAGGAGCCTCCTGCGCAGGAACTCCAAGTTCACCCTTCTATGCTCAGCCTCAGCAGAAGTTGTGTGTGTCTGAGTGTCCAGGGCATTATTATACTTGTTCTTGTACTTGGCCAGGAGCAGCCTTTCCCCACAATCCTCTAGGCCTTGTTGCCCTCCTTTTCTTTCACGATAATGATGTCCTGAGTAGGGTCTCTTCCAATCCACAAGGGAGGTCCTAATGACAGTGATATTCAGAGAGGAAGCAGTTGGGGGTCTTAATTCTGCCTCCCCAGGAACTTCCTTGTCCCCCAGGCAGCCATCTCTGCATACAGAGGGTGCTGGGTGAAACAGATCTTGCTTGGCTGCCAAGGCTCCTACTATACATTGGCCCTGTGGCAATAGGGGCCCCTTTTTTTGTTTTTGCACAATTCAGAGTGGCCAGTGAGGTTCAGGGGGAGAAGACAACCAAGATCTAATCCAAGGTGACTTTTCCACAGAGATGGAAAAGTTATTGGCAGCTTTTCTCTCTAAATGTACTTACCCCTCATCGAGCCCCCAGTCACATATGGGAAGGAGGCAGAGGCTCAAAGGTATGAACTGGCCAAGGTCACAGAGCCAGCCACCAGACAGACCATGGTGTCATGCCTCCTGGCTCTGACCACCCTGATTCTGATGTGTCTGTGCTTGGGCCCCACGTCTCACCCAGAAGGCTGATTTGTGTCACTTCAAGCACTTTCTTCTGATTAACACCTCTTTGCTTCCAAAGTCATTGCCATTATTTACTTTGAAAGGTTCTTCTCTCTTTAGCCTGCCCTTTGGAGGGACTGATAATGCTGCCCAGGCGTGGCTTCATTTATTGTCTGTGAGTGTTCATCCAAGAACTACCTGGTACCTTGATTCATTCATCATGGGGTGTCCTTCCACTCACATTTCATTGGCCAAAGCAGATTACATGATAGCATCTAACTTCAAAGAAGGCAAGAAAATACAACCTTACTATGGGGATGAGAGGAGGAAAAACTGATTATCTATGCACCACTGTAATGACTATCACAGCTTTTATGAGAGGATTCCTATGTGCTTTGTGGAAACCAATGCATTTCACCTAAAATTCTTCAAATCTATATCTATAGTAAATCTCTAACAGATCAGCTTGTTGACTCTGCGAGAAAAGAAAATGAGATTAATTTGACATGATATATTCTTAGAAAATATATTGGCTTCCAATGATTTGTATTTTTTCTTTTAACTTAAAAATATTCCAGTTTAAATTCTTTTTATTTCTAATTTATATTCTATGTAGTCACAACCTAATGTTTAATGAACCATTCTAGAATTTTCCCAGGGAGAGACAGAAATCTACAAGTTTATGGTTTCTTAACGCATGTGTAATTAATTGCTGCAAAAAATTAATTGCATTATATTCACTGTTAAAATGTTGTAAAGGCCTTTGTTATAGAGGACTCTGTTGCTATGGTCAAAGCAATTGCAACTCAAGATTGAATGAGCAAAAGTATTATGAATCCTCAAAGCTCTGTGTGTGTATGTGTGTGTGTGTGTATGTGTGTGTGTAGCCAAAGATAGTTGAAACCAACTGATGCTTAACCTCAAAAGCAGCAAAGACTTGGACTTTCTATATGGGCAAAAGGAGGCCTGGGGTCCCACAGCATTCACAAGGCCAGGTCAGGACTCCCCATCTGAAGATAGGCAGATTGTGCTGTGAAGGCACCTCCTGGGTGAAGTTCTTCCTGATACTTGCTTAAGGTCCCCTATCTTACCCTTTGATCCAAGCACTCAGATGACACAACCTGGGGCCCCAGATTTTTCTGTCAAGAGAGAGTGACCGGCACTATCACATGATGAAGCCAGAGGACAAAACCAGGTAATGGAGAGGCCTGAAGAGAAGGTGACACTGCCTGGAGCCACAGGGTCTCCCCTTAGCTCCTTTGGGATGAAGTTGGCTATGCATCTGTGCAGTGAGGTGCACAGAGGGTCCTCTGTGTGTCCCTGAATGATATCCAAACAGGACAGTGCAGAGGCTGCAACTGGTGTATGAATATGGTTCTCTTTCTATCAGCTCTTCCTCCTTAATCTCCGAGCACTCCCACTTCAGAATGGCAGGGGTTAACCGTGAGGAGTCACCTCCAGCTGAGTGGGCAGGGAAGGCCTTAGCTGGGATGTGGGATTTGGACAGCATGTTGAAGAACAGATGGAGAGAGTGGGAGCAGGGGTTGGAAGGTCAGTGAGGAAGATCTGATTTGTCAGGTGTAGGAAGTTCCTGAAATAGGAGGTAGACCAGAAAGTTGAGGACTGCTGCAGAAGCCTTGAATGTCAGGCTGAAGTGTTCAGACACTTCAGCAGGAAGCCATAAAATGCTTTGATCTGGGTCTTGACATGTATAGACCTGGGTCAAACCAAGACAAACTTGACAGAGGGCTGTGGAACAGACAGGGAAAAAGAGACCAGAGACAGGGTCACAGGCTATTGTAGTAGTCAAAGCCAAAAGCAAGATATCCATGAGCCAAACTGCCAAAGGAAAGGAAAAGACAGGGATTCCGGTGACTAATCCTATGAATTTGAGAGTGAAAAATACCTAGAAGTTGACAATTTAAAAATATTTTCTGTCCACACCCTGTATGATGCTGAAATTTTAGGCATCTGTGTGCCCAGAAAAAGAGAGAGCCCTGACCAAATTGATAGCATATTTCTGCCTCTTCCCCGCGGTCACATTCTCCCGGGAAAATGAAGTTTTTTACAAAAGAAGTAACTCCACCCAGTGCACATGCATTCTTTTTCACTCTAGCAGAATAATGGGTATCTGCTCAGTTCTATCTTATTGCTAATGTTTATCTCAAACCTAAAGCTCTTCATCCACTTCCTATGGGAGCCGGAGTGGGAGGTGGGGCAAAGAGACAAAGCTGACTTCCCCTTGATCTTATTGCATCAGTCAGAGTCCCAGCAGGAGAGAGATGGCAATTCAAAGTTACAGTTCAGTCGCTGGAGAGAATACAGTGAGCAGACATGGGCAAGATGGAAAAAAATGAACAAGGATGGTGCAGCACCTCTGGGTTAGTAACAGTGGGGAGCCATCACCACCCTAAGCGTGAAGGACCAAGGCGGGAACGTGGCATCAAGAATGCAGAGAGATAGCACTTTGGGAGGCCGAGGTGGGTGGGTTGAGGTCAGGAGTTTAAGACCAGCCTGGTCAACATGGCGAAATCCCATCTCTACTAAAAATACAAAAATTAGCTGGATGTGGTGGCACGCGCCTGTAATCCCAGCTACTCGGGAGGCAGAGGCAGGATAATCACTTGAACCTGGGAGGTGGAGGTTGCACTGAACTGAGATAATGCCATTGCATTCCAGCCTGGGCAACAGAGTGAGACTTCGTCTCAAAAAACAACAACAACAACAACAAAAAACAAAAAACAAACAAACAAAAAAACCAATAACAACAAAAGAACGCAGACAGAGCTATAGCCAAAGGAGGGGCTTGCTGGAAAGGGTGCCATGGCCTTCAGTAGAGGAACCAGACACTTCACCACCAAGCCACCCCCCATGGCAAAGAGGGAGAACAGTAAGTGCCAGGATGGCTCTTTCCTCCTGCCCTCCTATTCCCTGCTGCTGGCCACGATGGGCTGAACTCAACCAGAACCCAGAAGGTGCGGGAGCTCAGTTGACGTGGTTCCTACAGGCCAGTCCCAGGATCAGGGCAAGGTGGAGAAGAAAGGAGAGCGAGTGGGTCTGGAGGGACAAACGAAATCTTCAGCATGCTAATATTGATGTGCAAAACCAAGCAGCACAACAGAAACCCGCTGTCTTTCACTGAGCTCTAACCATGGACCCAGCGTGAGGAAATGATGTCAGGCCAAGGCTGGGGCTCTGAGTAAATGGTTTGTACAGACAGGAGCCTGCCACTGAGGCCCTGAGGGAAGCAAATACCCGAGAACAGGCAGAGACAGAGGGAGAGAAACTGCAAATCCCTTTCCTAATTCCTGATTCCAATTCTCTGAGAGGTTTTGCAGCCTGTTTCCATGAGAGTACCCTGATTTCAGAAAAAAAAAATTTCCGTTTTACACAAGGCAGAAATAGAAACTTCCTCAAGTTTCTAGTATACCCAAAGTTTCAAGTTTCAAGTATACCCAACATTCTTTGGTTATAAGAAATAGAAACTTCCTCAAGTTTCATAGAAACTTATAACCAAAGAATTTTGGGTGTACTTCATCTAAAACAAGAACCTCAAGCATGCTTAATTTCATCTAACCCATAACCCTGTCTCCTTCCCCATGTTAAAGAAGAGGGGATTCAGGATCTGAGTAAGATAAGGTGAACCTTATCCTGGGAGGCGGGACTCACACTCGGGTCTACCCGACTGCAGCACTGTGGAATTTTCTAGGACTCCACAGGCAGGCAAAGCTGGCCAAAAGCAACTTCCAAAGCCAGGAGGGAGCTCCACCCCCAACCAAAACCACTCAGTGAGGAAACTGGTGTCTCCATCTGTTTTTGAGTGACAACACCCTGGAGTTCTGGGGAGCTCGCAGGCGCGGCCACCCAGCACCTAAGTGTGGGACAGGGAGCAAGAAAGGGACTGACCTTGGACCTGTGAAACCGCAACCCAGTTTCCCCAAGTGCTCCTAGGAAAGCAGTGTATTTGAAAGTGCTGTCATTCCTTTGCTAAATGCCAAGGATGGAGTGGGCTGTGCATGGGTGCGCCTCTTCCCCACACAGCCACTGCTCCCAGCCCCAGTGAGAGCCTGAGCTCTTGGAGTGAGGAGGGACCCCTGGCCCCCCTTGGTGGGCTCTCCGGCCTCCCTCTCTCATCCCCACCCCCAGGCCCACACCCTGTCGGCCTCCCACCTCAGAGTGGAAGGTGAGGTGAGGTAATGTCTCCGCTAACCTGCAGTGGCAAGGAGATGAAAAGAATCTCAGAAATGCTATGTTTAATTTAAAGCAGACCCAGCCTGCCTTAGCCAGGCTGTAATTTCACTCAGAATAACCAGATTGTTTTTCTTGGACATTCCGGGCCACCCCCTGTTAAAGCCCAAATGGAATGTTAAGGGGCCCCTTACTGGGGGCCACATGGCTGTCCGAAACTCATTCTCCCTTGGGCCAAGGACTCCTGCTTTGGGGAAGGTCAGGACCTCTCTGAGGGTCACTTAAGGGCCTCCCCTTGGCTCCCTGGCACTCCTCCCCACCCGGCACCCCACCCCTAACTTGGTGCCCAGAGTTCTAAGGGTAAAAGTTTGTCATAGATGAGAACAGCAACACCATCTGTTCACTCTGTGTTCTCTGTGCCCAGTGTTGTGTGAAACTTTCTATCCAATATCTTGCAAAATCCTTATAGCAACCCTATAAGGTGGGTAGAATTTTTTGTGATTCTCCTTCTACAGAGGGTGATAGGGAGGCTGCATAACCTGTCCCAGGTGGCCCAGTTGGGATTTGAGCTCGCTTAGCTCTGGGTGCAAAGCCCAGGCTCTCTGGGCTGCCCATCCCAATGGCCCCTCCCTCCTGGGGCTGAGGAGTTTGGGGGACATTTGTTTCAAGGGAGCTGCCCTTGTTGGCCATCTGGGTATCTGTGGAGGGAGTCGTTATGGGGACACCTGGGTGACAGACAGCTGAAGGGAGGAGGTGCTGTAATCCTGAGCCTTTCTTCTTTCTAGTTGCTGACACCCCTACTTTGGGTAGGGTTGGGTCGGGGCCTTCCAATCTCTATAGGTTTTACTGCTTCCAAAGACCTAGCAGAATCCTGGTTTGTGATGATCAAGTTCCGGGTCAGAGCAGGGAGAAGCAGCCCATGAGGCCGGTGAAATGGTGCCCAATGGAGGGGAAGGCCCTGGCTTGTGATCTTGGGCAAGTCCCTCCTCATACCCAGCTTCAGCTTCTCCTCTATAAAATGGTAAGTGGGGATGGAATGGCAGAGAGATGCGGGGCTCTGATTTCTCAGGCCTCTTCTGGCCCTGACATTCTCTGACTTTATTCTGCCAGGATCTGTGCAGATGGGCCTTGGCCCAAGGAGACATGGGAGGTAGAAGGAAGGGAGGGACTGGCAGGGGAGGGACTTCTGGGGAAGTTTCCAGGACTTGGGGGAGGAGAAAAGAATGAGTGGAGCCTGAAGCCAGAACCAGGCATGGGGTGGGCCAGATGGATTTATTCCAGAGCCTGGCCTTCTTCCTGCAGGCCTGAGGGACACTGTGGCTGGCTCAGGGCATAAGGCTGCCCCAAACAGAGGGAGGGGCCTCTCTCTGCCTGGTGCCCCCTCCACTCTCAAGGCTCAGCGCAACTAAAAAATGAGCTAAAAAATGAGCACTAAAAAAATTTTTAGTGCAACTAAAAAATGAGCTCTCTTGCCTCACTACTGGGGCTGCCTTTGATTTCATGGGGAATAAGGAAGGGGCCAAGGAGTACAGGATCCCAGGTGGTGGATTCTGTGACTGATGAGACCCCTCCAGCTCCCCAGGCCTGGCCGGCAAGAGGAAAGCTCATGTTGCTGCTGGGGTGGAAGCCAGGATCTGCAGGCCTGGGAAGGGGCTGATAAGGGGCTGCTCTCACTGCTCAGGGGACAATGAGCTTAGTGTGAGAGGGCTGGGCTGTTGCTTTCCCTCAGGGCTCCCAAGAGAGGTTTCCATGGCACCCAGAAGCTGACTTGGCCACAAGAGTCAATGAAGACATTGTGTGGGGGTTCTTGAGCCCCACCTCTCTCATGGGGTGGGGAGGAGGGGGTGCAAGGCAGGGGAGTCGTCCCTCTAGTCCTGCAGATGCCCCTGTGTACTGTGCTATGAGATGGGACTGGGGCCTCCAAAGATACCCACCTCCTTCCTCTTCTTCAGGAAAGGGTGGAGCTGTTGGGGGCCTTCCCAGGGCAGACACTATATGAGATCCCGAATCCAGACATGCGTTCCTCAGGAGCTGCTCACCTGGGAGAGGGAGGCAGACAGGTGACACATGCCCTCTTTGTGCCTTTTTCCCACACTGAAGCCAACAGGTTGTGTCTCTCCTCTACCAATTCACCTGTAGGAATGACAAGACTCAGCCGGGGTGACAGAGTGAGACCTTGTCTCTAAATTTATTAATTAATTTAGCTTGGAGACTCTTGCATGCCTCACCTAAACACTGGTCAATCCATGGGTTGGCCAGTGCCCCTTGACCTGGGTAGCTTGGGTCAGACAAGTGAGTGGGGTCATGACACTCTCTCTCTCAGGAATGTGGCCTCCAAGACTCAGAGGGAAATTGCCTCTGGTGGAGACCCTGGTTCCACTTGGACTGGGCACGGTGCTACCCAGACTCCTCCAGGACTGAAGGGCCTGCACCCCAGTGGTTGTCCCTCAGCTAAGCCCTCTTTGGGAGCAATTCAGCCCAAATCCAATGACTGGTCAATATAGAGGCATAAAGGCCAGGTACTCTTGTCCCAACTCAGGGCAGCTGTCAGCGTCCAGCCCAGCTCCAGCGCTCCTCCAGGGCTTGGCCAAGGTCTTTGTTGGGACTGTATCACAGCCCAGTTTCTCCCACTGCCACTCCCTCCTTCTCCTTGTGTGTCCTGACTCCGGGGCACACAATAAACTGTCTGCCCACCTATGTCCATCTTAGAGTGTTTCCCAGGGAACAGGAAAGATGCCACAGGGAGGGCAGGAAAGAGGATGCATAATTAGGCCTCTCACAGGTCTGCCCCTTCTGTCCCAGCTGAATCCTGCCTCTTCTGCAGGGGGTGGGGTGGAAGCAGTGCCTCCACCCCCACCTCTGACCTTCCTGCCTGTCTGTCCTAGAGAATGTTTGCCCGGCTCTCAGGGTCTCCAAAGGAAGAAGTCAAATAAGTCACAGAGAAGCAAGGCCAGACATGATATTGCCTCTCTGGGCCTTAGTTTCTTCATCTATAAAATGGATCACTGCCACTTACTTTGCAGAATTTAGGGGAAGATCCAGAAAAAGAACATAAAGCTACTAGTTTAAGGCTTTCTTATTCTGCTGGGTCTGAAGTCAGTCATTGATGGGCTAGAAAAAAAAAGAGCCCCAATGATCGTCATGTACAGTCCCAAAGATTCCCAGGACAATGGCCATCCACTTCACCATTTCCCCTGGAGTGAGTGCGCTTAAGGACTCAAACACTACCAGTGACTCTCCTTGACAGATGGCATCATCCATGCCAGGCGGTGCCCCGAGCCCTCTTCATCCTCCTTGTGCCCACTCATTCTGCAGAGAAACAACTGGAGGTCAGGGAGACTCAGCTGGGGTCACACAGCTGGTACACTGTGGAGCCAGTCCCCCAAGCTTTGGTTTGGGTAGAGCCACTGCTCTCACTTCCTCCCCATTGCAAAAGGGACTCAAGGTGGGAATCAGGGTCAGCTGCACCCTGAGAGGAACTTACCTGATTTGCAGCCAGGGATGCTCCTCTCATCTTTTGGGGAACTATTGAGAAAGGAAAGACGTGCCCAATTTCCCAGGATTTCTCTGAATTCCTGGATATTTACTCCTCAGATTTCACATCTAGGGGATGCAGTGATGTGCCGAAGCTAGCTCATACCAGCTCAAAAAAGCTGACCATGCTCCTCTCCTCACAGTTCCACGTCCACACCTTCATGTTGGTCACCATGGTGGGAGTAGGGACACCATGAGAACTGGCAATTCTACCCATCAGGGATTTGAGGGCTTTTGTTTTCAGAGAGCTGTGGTTACACACTGCCCAGCACACCCCTGGGTGGGTTCCTTAGGACCCCTAGGGAAGTAGTCCCAGCTACTCAGGAGGCTGAGGTGGGAGGATCGATTGAGCCCGGGAGGTCGAGGCTGCAGTGAGCTGTGATTGTGCCACTGCATGCTAGTCTGGGCAACAGAGCAAGACTCTGTCTTAAAAAAAAAAAAAAAAAAAAAGATGTATTCTCTTTACTATACATGTTACACTTTAAGTTTTTTGAAGGAAGAAAAAAAGAGCATTTTCTTCTGAAGTTATTCACATTTTAGTGGGGATAGAGGCCAATAATGCCACTGGCTCCGATGATAAGAGTTTTATTAGCTTTTCTAGTTTTTTGCTAGTTTTTCTAGAGGGCCCAGGGGAGCCTGGGAGATACCCTTTGGGCTGTGGGGTTTCATTTTGGTCACATGTCTCATTTCTGCCTCTGATTCTGCTAGTTCTCAGAACAACTAATATTCTGCCCTACATGTTAGGGTCTATTTTTAGAACTTCCTCTTGACAGCACCACTCCTATCTTGTGTCCACAGAAGGGGATCCTGACTCAGCACAGGGTTCTTGGGTGTGCCGATCCCAGGCTGGGCCTCTTGAAGACCTGTGTGGCCCTTGAGCCCTCAGCTTACTTTTTTTTTGAGATGGAGTCTTGCTCTGTCACCCAGGATGGAGTGCAGTGGCGCCATCTGGGCTCACTGCAACCTCTGCCTCCTGGGTTCAAGTGATTTTCCTGCCTTAGCTTCCCAATATCTGGGATTACAGGTGCGCCCCACCATGCCCAGCTAATTTTTGTATTTTTAGTAGAGATAGGGTTTCACCATGTTTGTCAGGCTGGTCTGGAACTACTGACCTCAACTGATTCATCCACCATGGCCTCCCAAAGTGCTGTAATTACAGGCGTGAGCCACCACGCCCAGCCCCTCAGCTTTTTTTAAAATTTTTTAATTAAAAAAAATTTTTTTTGAGATGGAGTCTTGCTCTGTCGCCCAGGCTGGAGTGCCGTGGCATGATCTCGGCTCACTGCAACCTTCGCCTCCCGGGTTCAAGTGATTCTCCTAGCTCAGCCTCACGAGTAGCTGGGACTACAGGCACGTACCACCACGCCTGGCTAATTTTTTGCATTTTTAGTAGAGAGGGGGTTTCACCGTGTTAGCCAGGATGGTCTCGATTGCCTGACCTTGTGATCCGCCCGCCTCAGCCTCCCAAAGTGCCCCTCAGCTTACTTTTAAAGACCTTGTTCCAATAACACATCAAACAGCCCACACTGAGTATATGTATGTATATACACATATATGCACACATATGTGTATTATTTATTTGTTTATTTTTAATTGACACATAATAATTGCACATATTTATGGAATACATAGTGATGATTTGATACATTTAATGTATAGTGATCAGATCAGGATCATGTGTATTTTTAATATTGCAAAATATTTTTAAATGGTTTTGATAATTTTTCTTTTTAAAATAATAGTACATGAGCAACTTGTTATTTCTTGGCAATCACCATCCTCAAGAATTCTTGCAAAGGAGGAAATGCTACTTTCAATTTGTTTTGCAAATGTAATGAAATTTTTAAAAATACTGAATGTATCAATTAAGGAAGCTGACATAGTGTTCCACTTTGCAGACATTTAATTAAACATTTATTCACTTTGATCATGCAGTTTTCTTTTTATATTTTGGAAGAAATTAGTTTTTTTTTTCTCATAACTCAGACTTTTCCTGTAAGGATAGTGGCCAATCGATCAACCAGGTCTGGCTGGGAAGTCAACTTTTTGGCCAAGTGGGTGGGCCTGGCCAGGACATTTGGGATGAATAGCAGAGCCACAGCTGGGGTATGCAGGAGAGATTGTGGGCAGAGAGTAGATGGTCTCAGAAAAGTCAGCCGTTCCCTCAGGAATTAATGACTGTCAGGCTGTTTTCCAGTTTTTGGTGATGGGGAGAAAATCTTTGGGTCAGTCTAGAATACCCTTGGAATCATGAACTTCATTTGAGCCTGACCCAAAAATGTGTCTGATGAGTCGTCTTTTTTTTTTTTTTTTTTTTTTTTTTTGAGATGGAGTCTCACTTTTGTTGCCTAGGCTGGAGTGCAATGGCACGATCTCAGCTCACTGCAACCTGCGCCTCCCAGGTTCAAGCAATTCTCCTACCTCACCCTCCCAAGTAGCTGGGATTACAGGTGCCTGACACCATACCCAGCTAATTTTTGTATTTTTAGTAGAGACGGGGTTTCGCCATGTTGGCCAGGTTGGTCTCGAACTCCTGACCTCAGGTGATCCACCTGCCTCAGACTCCCAAAGTGCTGGGATTACAGGCATGAGCCACTGCGCCCGGCCTGATGAGTCATCTTAAAAAGTCCTCTCATCAGACAGATTTTTATGAACTGACGAGAAAAGATGTCCCAGGTAGAGTCAAGTGAAAGAGGCACAGTGAGTAACAGATAGCACAGTGTGGGTATGCGCACACTTGGCCACACACTTGCACAGAAACACAGACGAAATCTGGAAGAATGTACTAAGAACTGGAAACACCGAGTGTATCTGGAAAGCAAAATGATGTGTGAATTTTTGACTTCTAAAATAAGAATGCTGGCTGGGCATGGTGGCTCACACCTGTAATCCCAGCACTTTGGGAGGCCGAGGCAGGTGGATCATTTGAGGTCAGGAGTTTGAGACCAGCCTGGCCAACATGGTGAAACTCTGTCTCTACTAAAAATACAAAAAAGTTAGCCAGGTGTGGTGGTGCGCACCTGTAATTCCAGCTACTCGGGAGGCTGAAGCAGGAGAATTGCTTGAACCTGGGAGGCAGAGGTTGCAGTGAGCTGAGATCATGCCACCGCACTCCAGCCTGAATGGCTGAGTAAGACTCTGTCTAAAAAAAATTAAAAACTAAAAAATAAAATGAAATAAGAATGTACATCCATCTCTTGATTTATGTGGTCAGTCCTAAAATGTGTCCATTCACTCAAAATGCTTACTGCAAAACTTCAAAATGAAGATTCTCATACAAAATACGGAAAACGTGAGTGGTATGTTCCAGTTGATGGAAAACAACATATTCAGACTGTCCTTTTTGTCATCTATTAAATGTAGCCAGTAAACAACCCATAAAAATATATATTAATGATTATCAGGAAACAAAAAGGTCCCCAGGCAAAGACTAATGAAGTGGCAGGTGGTGTGGCCAGGCTATGACCACGAACTATGTGTTCCTCTATTTTCTCCATTTTAGAAAATCTTGTTTCCAAAATGTTTGTCATGGGTGACGTTTCAGTCTTTGTCCTTTTAAAAATGTTGTGGCTCTGTTGTTTGATAAAGTGACATTTGATTGAAAGATGAAGACGGAGGCCATTTCTCTAAGGGCTGGCAACTTCTGATGATAAATATTTGGCCATGTATTCACCCAGGGCCTCCCAAGGGTATGACTTGCTAGTTGCTAGTCACATAGCCCTACAAGGTAAACCCTGAGAAATGCATGTCACAGAGTGTCATCTCAGACCACCTGGAGGATGCAGTACCCAGGCTAACGAAGCCCAAGGCTGGCTGAGAGTTCACTTCACATCACGTGGTACATTTGCTTGTCTCCAGGTCACATGCCTGAACTTCCTGGTCAGAAAAAGGCCCCAAAAAAGTGGGCAGGCAGGTTATTCCAAAACAAGCTTCTATATCTTTTATTTTATTATTTATTTATTTATTTTCAGAAAAAGCCTCGCTCTGTCGCCCAGGCTGGAGTGCAGTGGCGCGATCTCGGCTCACTGCAACCTTCGCCTCCCAGGTTCAAGAGATTCTCCTGCCTTAGCCTCCCGAGTAGCTGGGAATATAGGCATGCGCCACCACGCCCAGCTAATTTTTGTATTTGTAGTAGACACAAACACCATGTTGGCCAGGCTGGCCTAGAACCCCTGACCTCAAGTGATCCACTCACCTCGGCCTCACAAAGTACTGGGATTATAGGTGTGAGCCACCGCCTATATATTTTAAAGGAATTAATTTCTTTAATCATTTTTTTCTAAAATGTGTATACATTAATCTTGAGTGAACTGGTTAATCAGTAACAGTCCTACTTAACAAAATTTTAAAAGGAGAAGCTCAGGCTCCTGGGTGTCCATGTTTTCATTAGTTGATTTGTTCATTTAGTCACCCAGCTTTGGCTCATTACTGACTGTGATGCTCTAGACCCCATCCTGGAAGGGTGCAGAAGGCATGATGGCACGTAAGCCAAGGCCCAAACCACCAGCACACGCTTCATCCTCTCATCGACTCACAAAACACAAACTCAAAGAGAAAATCATTAAAAATTTCAAGATAAGCCAGGCACAGTGGCTCACGCCTGTAATCCCAGCACTGTGGGAGGCCAAGGCGGGTAGATAACCTGAGGTCAGGAATTTGAGACCAGCCTAGCCAACATGGTGAAACACTGTCTCTACTAAAAATACAAAAATAGCCGGGCATGGTGGCAGGTGCTTGTAATCTGAGCTACTTGGGAGGCTGAGACAGGAGAATTGCTTGTACCTGGGAGGCGGAGGTTGCAGTGAGCCGAGACTTTGCCATTCCCCTCTAGCCTGGGCAACAAGAGCGAAACTCCATCTCGGGGTAAAAAACATTCAAGATAATCAACTCAGAGCATTAAACCCCAAATGTGAGGCCTTTTAAGTGAGGGCCTCACACTGGTCTCAAACATGACCAGCCCTGCTTTATGTTATAATTATCCTTGCACATTGTGTAAGTCAAACCTCCTCAATATAATCAGTGTTTCCCTGAAGGCAGCTCATTCCAGGGCTGGCCCACGAGATGCCGTTTGGTGATATGTGAACAGGCATTTTAAACATTTTAATAGTTTAGTATTGATTTTGATGTGCATTAGAAAAATATGTGATTATCACATTCCATCTATTAAGATAATTGCACAGGGGTACATAGACTCCCTTAGGAGCAAACTTACTGCAGGTAAAAAAAATTAGTTACTCTAAAGAAAAATATTAAGTATTTGCTGGGCACAGTGGCTCATGCCTGTCATCTCAGCACTTTGGGAGGCTGAGTCAGGAGGATTATTTGAAGCCAGGAGTTTGAGGCCAGCCTGCGCAACAAAGCAAGTTCTTGTCTCTAAAAAATGTTTAATAATTAGCCAGACATGGTGGCACATGCCTGTAGTCCCAGCTACTCTGGAGGCTGAGGTGGGAGGATCGCCTGAGCCCTGGAGGTTGAGGCTGCAGTGAGCTATGATGGCACTATTGCATGCTAGCCTGGGCGACAGAGTGAGACCCCTTCTAAAAAATAAAAGTATTAAGTAAATGATAGTACCTGTAGCAAAATATGGGAAGATGATACTCAGAGTTTGAGAAATACTACCCAAGACTGTGAGTTCTTTAAGGTGTGGAAGGCATGCGGGCAGCTTAACACTATGCTTGGTGGGTCAATCAGCAGGGGTAGACCTCTTGCTCACCCCTGATCCAGCATCCCAGCGCAGAAATGGTGATATCCCTGGGGGTCTCCCGTCCCCCGTGGGTTGGGGCAGCAGGCCCATGGAATAGGGAGATGCCCGGCCCAGCACACTGACTCAGCAGCTATAACTCAACATGCTGACCCAGCAGCTATAGTGGGAGGGGATCAGGGCAGCCAGTGGTCTATGGGCTCCGGGGTAGAGGGTGGGGGCCCGGGTGCCTGTGAGGGTCTGCACTCATATTGGTATCCTCGTGCCTGATGGAGCATGGACGTCAATAGAGAACAAAAAACAGGATGACATGCCGAAAGAGAGAGACCGTGGAGGAAAGGAGAAAGCTTTACATTTTAGCACTTTCAGCAACACATTTTTCTCCCTTTTTAAACAGGGTGCCCACGGTTTCATTCTGCACTGAGCCCCACAAGTTATGTAGCATGTCCTGACCCAAAGCAGCATGTGTCAGGTCTCACTGGGGACATGTCAGGTACGGTTTCCAGGAAGCACTAGAGGATGTGTCTCCTGGTGGTTTCAGGATCCAGAGAAGCTTTGTGGTAGATGCGGCGCCTGTGTTGGGCTTTGGAGCCAGAGGCGATTAAGACCTGCAGGGCTGGGAGAAGACACACCTTGTGGAAATGCCTGGGGTGGGACACTGAGGCTCTGCCTGGGGGATTGCCAAGGTGTGGTCTGGTTGGAGCACAGGTGGGAGATGGGTCAGGAGGTGGGGATGGGAGAGAGGCCCAGGAAAAATAATCCAAAGCTGGGACGGGGCAGGATTTGGCTTCTCATGGTGTTCATACAAGTAACATGTAACAGATTCCTTTCTAAACTTTTAGAGGCCAGGGACTGAATTTTCGCAAGACATAATTTATGAGAAGAGAGTGAGACAAGCAGAGCAGGGTGTGGGGAGAGTTAAGAGCAAGCAAGGCCAGATGCGTTATCCAGGCCAAGAAAGGAGGATCGATTGCAGTTGTCTCCAAAGTTTTTTGGTTATGCACTCATAAAATATTTTTGAGCACACACCCTAATATGTGTATCTGCTTCTGCATCAATTGTATACTTGCACAACATTATTATTTCTGATGGATGTTATAAAACAAAAGCAAAAACAGAACTTGTAAAAAGGTCATTAAAAATGAGCATAAAAGGCCTGTCAACCATCCTCCCTCTGCCTGGCAGTGGACCGTCAGCTCCTGCCTGTTGGGGATCTCCAGGCTGGCGTTGTGTCTGGAGGCAATTTGCCTGTTTTTATGTCCCCTGTGGCAGCTCAGGACTCTCTTCCCAGATCTTCTCAAGTAGATTGAGGCTGGGTCTCTGGGAAATTTATGTTTTATATGTGTGTGCAGAGCCAGGCAGATGCAAGACAGGGGTGGGGGAGGCAGATGCTGAGTTAGCTCAGTGTCAGGGAAGATCTCAGAGGGGAGTATCAGGGGACCCTCGCAACAACCCAAATGGCAGGAATTGTTGCCTCTAGGTTGTTAGGGGATGCTGAGAAATCCAGTAACTTGCCAAAGTCACACAGCTGGAGCCAGGATTTGAACCCAGGTTTGGCCAACTCCAGAATCTCCCCTTGTGAACTTTGGGTTCAGTGCCACTGTCAGTGCAGAGCTGGCCATTCCTGGATGAGGCAGGGCCCTGGGACTTCTGGAATTGGCACCCTGTCCAGGAGTGCACAAGGGTGTCTCCCACAGCCACCAGGACCTCCAACTCAGGGCTCACTGTGGGGTGCTGGCAGGCTGGGGAGCATGGCAGGATAAATTGTCCCTCCCTCTCCCCTCAGGTGGAAAACTCTGAGGGGAGAGGGAGGGACATTCCCTGTCCTCTCTCAGAGGTGCTGCCAGGTGGGCTTCTGTAACTTAGTGTGAACCCACTTATTAGCACCCCTGTATAGGCTTCTGTCTCTTCCCTTCTATCCCTTCCTTTTCCCACTCCCCACTCCTGGTATCCCTTCTTTAAAAACTACTTGCACACAAATCCTTGTCCTGGCGTCACCTTCTGGGGAGCCCAATGTGAGCAGCCTGCCTGGGAGGGAGCCCTGGGTCTGGAATTCGACCATGGAGCTTGCGTGCCCTGCTGTCTTCTCCTAGACATTACCAATCAATTGCAGCATTGTTTTCTGGAAGCCCAGAGTTCTCAACAGGGCACTTCAAATAAATAAATAAATATATATATATATATATATATATATATATATATATATATATTTTTTTTTTTTTTTTTTTTTTTTTTTGAGATGGAGTTTCACTCTTGTTGCCCAGTCTGGAGTGCGATGGCACTATCTCAGCTCACTGCAACCTCCGCCTCCCAGGTACAAGCTATTCTCCTGTCTCAGCCTCCCAAGTAGCTCAGATTACAGGCATGCACCACCGCCTGGCCAATTTTTTTTGTATTTAGTAGAGACAGAGACCGGTTTCACCATGTTAGTCAGGCTGGTCGCGAACTCCTGAACTCAGGTGATCCATCCACCTCGGCCTCCCAAAGTGCTGGGATTACAGGCGTGAGCCACCACGCCTGGTCCAAACCAGTATTAAACAATTGTTTGGAGGTGAAAAGTGAGTTGAAACCTATTTGCCAGGGACAGAGTCTAACTGGAATGCCTGCAGAGGAATATGCTCCTTGATTCCAGCACTTAGTGTGAAGTGAACTGATGCCCAGGTTAGCAGAACAGGGTGAGGTGAAGAGGAAAGAGGAGGGTTCTCCTCATGCACAGAGTACCCCTCCCCAGACAGCTTTGGTGACAAGTCCCAGCAGGCCACAGGAATGGAGAACGGCAGTTAGAGGTGACATTAATACCATGCATTAAGTGTCTGATGAGCTAGGCCTTGGGCTGAGGCCCCTTATGTCATTATCACCAATCCTCTTGCCAACGATTCTCCTGGGTCCTCAGTAGGAGGGGACAGTATCAGATGCGAACAGAGGGCTATCTGACGTGAAGCCTCCGTTCTCCCCACCGCACCGCGCTGGGCCTTGAAATTCAGCCCCCAGATTGACCAAACTTCTTCTTATTCAGCATCACACCTTCGGTGACCATATAGCCCAGTCTATCCATGGTGGTCTAACTCTCACAGAATTTCCTGCTTTTCAGTCCAGCATTAGGGCAAGAAGCGTATACAGCCAGCAGCATTTGCTGGATTTTCAATATGAATACAATTGCAAACCAGAGAAACAGCATTTGTGAGACTATGTGTCTGATTCTTTTTTTAATTGACAAATGACAAATGATATTTATGCTTTCCAACATGAAGTTTTGATATAAGTGTATATTGTGGAATGGTTAAATGAAGCTAATTAATATATTTACCACCTCACCTACTTATTGTTATGATAAGAACATTTAGCATCTACTGTCTTGGCAATTTTTGGACATACTATACATTCCTATTAACTATGGTCACCACACTATACAACAGATCTCTTGAACTTGTTCCTCCTAACTGAACTTTTGTGTCCTTTGACTAATGTCTCCCCAGTACCATCCTACCCCATGCCACTATTCTACTCCTAATTTCTATTAAATTATTTTTTTAGATTCCACAAAGAAGTGAGAACATGCAGTATCTGTTTCTCTGTTACTGGCTTATTTCACTTAACATCATGTCCTCCAGGTTCACCCCTGTTGTCACAAATGACAGGATTTCCTTCTTTTTAAAGGCTGCATAGTATTGCATTATAAACACATATCACTCGCCAGGCGCGGTGGCTCATGCCTGTAATCCCAGCACTTTGGGAGGCCGAGGCAGGCGGATCACGAAGTCAGGAGATCAAGACCATCCTCACTAACATGGTGAAACCCCGTTTCTACTAAAAATACAAAAAGATTAGCCGGACATGGTGGTGGGCACCTGTAGTCCCAGCCACTCGGGAGGCTGAGACAGGAGAATGGTGTGAACCCAGGAGGTGGAGCTTGCAGTAAGCTGAGATGGCACCACTGCACTACAGCCTGGGCGACAGATGAGACTCCATCTCAAAAAAAAAAAAAAAATCACCTTTTTAAAATTCATTCATTGATGGCATGTCCTGGTTTTTAAACTTAGAGACTGTGATCATCCTTAAGTCTGGGCTTCTGTAGGCCTTTCTGGTGGGGTCTTCTTCTTGTAGGGTTGAGATAGCTAGGCCTTGAGAGTATAGAATTGCTTCCTATCTGGAAGGTGAGATATACAAGCTCAACGCATTTGCATGTGTTCTCTCTGCATCGAAAGCATTTCTGGTAAGTGCTTTTTTTTTTAATATTTAAGTGTTTCTGCATTTCCATACAATTTGAATTTATTAGCACTCAGCCCAGCTTGTAAGCAGCTCTGTTTCCTCTGCTTGGGGATGCTGCATCCTAGGCAAGAGAGGCTCCTGGGAGAAGCTGCAGGCACCCACCAGAAACCAAGGCTCACTGCAGAAGCCTTGCCCAATCTCCCCTCCACTCTCCCACGTGGCAGTTCCCAAAAACCCAGCTCTATGTAGACATGGCTTTCGCCTTTGTTTGTTTGTTTGTTTTTGAAATGGAGTCTTGCTCTGTAGCCCAGGCTGGAGTGCAGTGGATCGATCTTGGCTCACTGCAACCTCCACCTCCCGGGTTCAAGCGATTCTCCTACCTCAGCCTCCCAAGTAGCTGGGACTACAGGCATGCACCACCACGCCCGGCTTATTTTTTGTACTTTAGTAGAGACTGGGTTTCACCGTGTTAGCCAGGATGGTCTCGATCTCCTGACCTCGTGATCCGCCCGCCTCGGCCTCCCAAAGTGCTGGGATGACAGGCGTGAGCCACGGCGCCTGGCCAGCTTTTGCCTTTGTAAGGACAGGGAATCTTTCCAGCATTCCAGATTAAAGGCACACCCTTAAACGCCCCCTGGAATGATGACTAAAAGATCAAGCTGGATGCCCCCCAGGACTAAGAGAGAGGACAGCCAGAGGCTCCTGGAACACAGTTCCTTGTGTTTGGCACACTCACAGCTCACTGCAGCCACAATCTCCCGGACTCAGCCCCCTACCCAAGTAGCTGGGACTATAGGCACATGCTGCCATGCCCGGCTAATTTTTTAATTTTTTTCCTTGTGTTTGGCTGTGCTGGCTCCACTAGATACTATTCTCCCTCGGGTGTCACTTCACACCTCTCTGGCCTTCCATCCCACTCCTAGCCCGAGATGGCCATATTTGAAGTTCTGGTTTGCCATTAGAGAAGTCTTGGTTGACCTCATCTGTAAAGTGGGGATTCAGGCCCCTCCTTCTTAGAGATGATGTGAGATTTAATGAAATGGGAGAGAACCTGGGAGAGCTCTCCCAGTGAGGCCTGCCCTCGGGGTGGGGGAATGGGCTGCCCCAGGAGGGGGGGCAGAGGCTGATGGCATGTGTTAACTGCCTCAGTGTTAACTGTGAATGGGAACGGTTGTATCTCCTTCACAAGGTTTTCTCGTAAAATGCAGATAAAACCAGCCTGACCAAGATGGAGAAACCCCATCTCTACTAAAAATACAAAATTAGCTGGGTGTGGTGGCGCTTGCCTGTAATCTCAGCTACTCGGGAGGCTGAGGCAGGAGAATCACTTGAACCTGGGAGGTGGAGGTTGTGGTGAGCTGAGATTGCACCATTGTACTCCAGCCTGGGCAACAAGAGTGAAACTCCATCTCAAAAAAAAAATGCAAATAAAAAACTCTACGCAGAAGAATCTGCCCAATAAATGGAGGCAATTAGTTTTCCATTGCTGACAATTGCCCTCTGTCATCCATTCATTCACTCGGTGACATTTATTGAGCTCTTACTATGTGCCCCGTCTCTGTTCTAGGCTCTAGGATGCAGCAGTGAACAAAACAGACGAGTCTACAGAGTTGACATGACATGCAGGGGCCATGGAGAAGGCGAGAACTGTGGAAACGTCGTTGTTGAGTATGTCAAATGGTGATGTGTGCTGTAAAGAAGGAGTGAAGCTGGACTCAGAGCGGACAGGAAGACAGGGGTAGGGGTAGGTCTGGGCTTTTGTACAGGGTGATCTGAGAAGGCCACTTTGACAAGGTGACATGTAAAGTGAGGACACAAGCCCTGTGACTATGTGGGCACAACTCTCCTAGGAAAAGGGAGCAGCAAAGTGCACGGACCCCAAAGCAGCAATGAATATGCTCAGTGAGTCCAAGGAAGAGCCAGGACCAGCAGAGCTCAAGTGAGTGAGTGTGGGGAAAGAGCGGACCCGGTCAGTGGGGTGCTGGGGACCAGACAACGTCATGCCTTGTGACCATCGCTAAGGATTTGGGGTTTTACTTTGCATGAGATGAAAAGCCACAGGAGGGTTTTGAATAGAGGAGTAGAATGATTTGACTTGAGTTTTTAAAAGGTTTACTCCAGCTGCTTGGTGGAGAGTGGATGGTGCAGGTGAGGGCAGAGGCAGGGAGACCAGTTAGGAAGCTGCTGCAGTGACGTGGGAGAGGACTGTGGGTGGTTTGGGCCATATTAGAAGCAGTGGTAAGAAACACTGAGGTCTGGATGTGTTCTGAAGGTATGCCAACGTGATTTACTAACCGATCCATGAAGGGCATGAGAGGAAGAGAGCAATCAAAAATGACCCCCAGGGTTTTTGTCTGAGCAACTGGAGTTGCCCTTATTTGAGAGTTAGAAGACCAAGAGGGCCGGGTGCAGTGGCTCACGTCTGTAATCCCGGCACTTTGGGAGGCCGAGGCAGGTGGATCACTTGAGGTCAAGAGTTGGAGACCAGCCTGGCCAACATGGTGAAACCCCGTCTCTACTAAAAATACAAAAAATAGCCAGGCATGGTGGTGGGCATCTGTAATCCCAGCTACTCAGGAGGCTGAGGCAGGAGAATCGCTTGAACCCGGCAGGCGGAGGTTGCAGCAAACCAAGTTCGTGCCACTGCACTCCAGCCTGGGTGGCAGAGCAAGACTCTGTCTCAAAACAAAACAAAACAAAAAACAAGAGGAACGCATTAGGTGGATAGGAGATGTCGTTTGGGTGCGGCCAGGCTGGGTGGCTCACACTTGTAATCCCAGCACTTTGGGAGGCCCAGGTGGGAGGACTGTTTGAGCCCAGGAGTTGGAGACCAGCCCGGCTAACATAGCAAGACTCCATCCCTACAAAAAAATTAAAAAATTAGCCGGGCATGGTGGCATGTGCCTGTAGTCCCAGCGACTTGGGTGGGGGGCTGAGTCCAGGAGGTTTTGGCCGCAGTGAGCTGTGATCACACCGCTGTACTCCAGCCTGGGCATTAGAGCAAGACTTTGTCTTAAAAAAAAAAAAAAAAATTTGAATTGCCCATCAGACATCCAAGTAGAAAGGTCGAGTTTTAAGTTGGGTATAGAAGTCTGGAGTTTGGGGTAAAGGTCTGGGCTGGAGATCTAGCTTTAGGAGTCCTTCAGTCCTAGAGAGAGGGTGAGGTCAGGAAGGAGTGACAGAGGAAGCACCCAGGCCTGGACCTTGGGACCCTCCAATGTTCACGGGCAGAGAGAAGTGGGGAGTGGCCAGTGAGGCAGGGGAGACCCCCTGGAGTGAGTGTCAAGAGGATGGAGAGAGCTACTCTGTCAAAGACTGCTGCTCATGGGCCAAGTAAAATGAGGTCTGAGAACAGCCCATTGCATTTGGCAGCTGGAGGTCCTCCAAGGTCTTGACATGAGCTGTTTTGGTGGAGCCAGGTAATAAAAGTTAATGGGTAGGAGTTAAAGCAAGAAATTTCTTTGACTTTTGTCACCTGGCTCCACTGAAACAGCTCACGTCAAACCTCTGAGGAAGGGAATTGGAGACAGTAACTGGAACACTCTTAAAGTTCTTTAGGCTGGGGACAGTGGCTCACGTCTGTGATCCCAACACTTTGGGAAGCCGAGGTGGGTGGATTGCTTGAGTCCAGGAGTTTGAGACCACTCTAGACAATATGGCAAAACTCAATTTCTACTGAAAATACAAAAAATTAGCCAGGTGTGGTGGCCTGCGCCTGTGGTCCCACCTACTGGGGAGTTGGAGGTGGACGGATCACCTGAGCCTGGGAGGTGGAGGCTGCAGTGAGTCCTGATTGCATCACTATACTCCAGCCTAGGAAACCAGAGTGAGGCCCTGTCTCAGGGGGAAAAAAAAAAAGAATTATCCAGCCTGGGCAACAAAGTGAGACCCTGTCTCTACAAAGAAATAAAAATAAAAAAATTAACTAGGTGTGGTGATGCACACCTGTGGATCCAGCTACTTGGGAAGCTGAGGTGGAAGGATCACTTGAGCCTGGGAGGTCGAGGCTGCGATGAGCTGTGATTATGCCACTGCACTATAGCCTGAGTGAGAGTGAAATCTTGTCTCCAAAAAAACAGTTTTGTCTACAGGTGAGCAGAGCAGGGAGCAATGGCTAAAGCAGGATGAGAGATAAAGGAAGAGAACTAGGTTGTTGTTCTGCTTCCCATCTTGTTATTCCAGGTCAGACATGGTGAGGTTCACCAAGGCAAATCCAATAGTGGGAGTTGGAATGTGGGCAAGGAAGTTCTGTCATGATCAACTGTGAATCTACATTGGCTAAGGAGCGAAATGAGGCAATTAAGGGGCTAATGATTCATGAAGAGGTGGTTGGATCATAGATTCTAAGTCTCAGCTGGTAGAAGGATTATTGAAGTCTGGATAAGAGAAGGAGTGAGCTGGAAACCCAGGGCACAGTGGTTGGAGAGTGGGACATAGAAACTGAGATGACTAGGCTGGACGTGGTGGCTCACGCCTGTAATCCCAGCTACTCAGGAGGCTGAGGCAGGAGAATGGTGTGAACCCGGGAGGCGGAGCTTGCAGTGAGCCAAGATCACGCCACTGCACTCCAGCCTGGACGACAGAGCAAGACTCCCTCTCAAAAAAAAAAAAAAAAAAAAAAAAGAAACCAAGATGACAGACAACTGCAGCCAGAGAGAATGACAGTTCTAGGGTGTGACCGTGGGAGTGAGAGGTTAGGGTGGAGGTGACCAGGTGGACAGTAGGACACAGAACTGAGAGGCACAGAAGGATCTTCTGTGTGGATATTGAAATCAGTGTGAGATAAATATAGTGCTGGAGAGAGTGAGAATGAACTCAAAGTCCTCAAGGATCGAGATGAGAAGTGACCTGGGTCAGCAGGTACCTTCAAGAAGGAGGGGGTCGGCCAGGCACAGTGGCTAACGCCTGTAATCCCAGCACTTTGGAGGCCGAGGTGGGTAGATCACCTGAAGTAGGAGTTCGAGACCAGCCTGGCCAACATGGTGAAACCCCATCTCTACTAAAAATACAAAAATTAGCCAGGCGTGGTGGCGGGTGCCTGTAATCCCAGCTACTCAGGAGGCTGAGGCAGGAGAATTGCTTGAACCCAGGAGGCAGAGGTTGCAGTGAGCCAAGATTGCGCCACTGCACTCCAGCCTGGGGGACAAGAGTGAGACTTGGTCTCAGAAAAAAAAAAAAAAGAAGGACAGGGTCAGTGGTATAGTTTGATGAGATTCGAAGGGAGATTCAACCCAGTGGTTGTTTAGGAAGGAAAGAGCAAATGGTTTGGGATCAGCAATCAGTACTGAAGAGGTTATTGACCCCACCCTAGGGCTGAGGTATGAGGGCAGGAGGGAGAACAGCTACCACTTGAACACCCGAGCTCAGGTGATCCACCCACCTTAGCCTCCCAGGTAGCTGGGACCACAGTCTGGAAAGGGGATGTAACAGCTTCACTAGGACATTTTTGAGTCTTGAACTCAGTTTCTCAGATTACATAATTTCACTTCCTCCTAACTTGTTTGAGAGGCACCACTTTCTGAACCTGCATCTGATGCTGACATTGGGAATTTTAACCCAAACCACAATTAACCATTCAAATAATATTTGGACAGTTTTCCTCCCATTTACCCAGGAGATATATATTTATAATCTTCAAGTTGCATTTTAAAATGATTTTAAAAAGCCTTATTTACAAAAACATGCAACTCTTTTCATTGTGAGGTCATATCCCTAGGGAGACTTACTAAATCTGTGTTCAAATTTCTTTGCCTATTTTTTCACCACTGTCATCAGGTGACCTTTATAAACATACAAAGTAGCATTGACTGAGGTCATTTCAGGTGACGGCATCTCAGACAGCTGTCATTACTTAAAAAGATGAATAAAAAAAGCGGAGGGAGGAAAGGTGAAAGAGAAATGCAGAAAGAGAAAAAAGAAAATAAAAGAGAGGAAAAGAGAAAGAGGAAAGAGTGAGAATGAGAGAGAGAAAGAGAAGGAAGGAAAGAAGGAAGGAAGAGGAAAGAGGGGAAGGAAGGAAAAAAGGAAGAAAGAGGAAAGGGGAAGGAAGGAAAGAATAGAGGGAGGGAGGGAGGGAGGGAGGGAGAGAGGAGACTAAGCTTTCTAATATAAGACTACATGGAATTAGTCTTTTCTGAGGGATAATTTTCAGAAAAATAAACAAACAAAAAAAAACCCTTGGCTCATATTCAGTCATCTCTGGTGCCATCTTTTCAGTCATAGTGTCTAGAACAGTGCCAATGAATGTTTCTGGGATGAATTAACTGATTGCTATTGCTTTCTAGCCCTAACAAAGATTTCTCCATGACCCTTAGATCCTTGGACCCCCAGTCCTAAGAGAAACATCACCCACCTCATGCCCCCATGCCTGGCTTTTGCTTGGCTACTAAGCTCCATCTTGCTTCTTTTTTCTTCCAACATGTGTATTCAGAAGCTCTTGGCTTTTATTAAATGCAACTCTGCTGCTAATACATTACAGAATTTAATCTTGTGCTAGCCACACCCTGGCACTGAACCCAGCTGGGCAGGGGGCCAGATTTGAAGTGAGGTTCTCCCTGCCAGTGATTAAGTTTGGTTAAGAGGTGAGATAGTCACTGCCAGATGCAAAAACTCCAGGAGGCATTTCCAGCTGCATGTAGAACTCTGTAGTTTCTGCCTCTGGTGATGGAGTTTGGGGGTCATCTGAATGGGAAGTGATGAGAGGTAGGAGCTGAAATAGAAAGATGCGGCTGGGCGCGGTGGCTCACGCCTGTAATCCCAGCACTTTGGGAGGCCGAGATAGGCGGATCACGAGGTCAGGAGGTTGAGACCAGACTGACCAACATGGTGAAACCCCGTCTCTACTAAAAATACGAAAATTAGCCAGCCATGGTGGTGTGCACATGTAATCCCAGCTACTCGGGAGGCTGAGGCAGGAGAATCACTTGAACCTAGGAGGCGGAGGTTGCGGTGAGCCAAGATCATGCCACTGCACTCCAGCCTGGGTGACAGAGTGAGACTCCATCTCGAAAAGAAAGAAAGAAAAAAGAAAGATGCAAATAAAACAGAGGTGAGGACAGCAGCGGGTGAGGAGTGGGTCTTCGATGTTGGTAGAAACTTCTCTAATCTTTTACACCTCTAACTCTATCTCCCTCCTGAAAGCCCTCATCTGGCCTGGAATTGGCTTTGAGGGTTGTACCACTATGCATTTTGATAACACATGATGAGTTTTTAGATCAAAGCACACTAGGGTAGTTGTTGTTGAATACATGCATGGCTAATTCTAAAGCCTCCTGTGGGGTCAGGTTACCCCCAAGCCCTGTGCCTCAGCCATGGGACACATGGCGATGGTTGTGGATGGATCCTCACGCACCATTCCCTTAGCTCTTGTGTTCGTAATAGAATCCTTATTTGAGAACCCGGGTCCCTATCAGTACAAGTAAAAGGAAAAGAAGAAACACCCAGAGTGAGATTCTTCAGGTAGCTTTGAGGATGCCCAAGGTGAAACATTAATCAATCAATAACAACATGATGGAGAGGCAGGTGTTCCCTCTTCTGTACCCCCTTTCCTGGAGTGTGGGAACTACTGAGGCTCTCACAATGCAACTCAAGGCTAGGGAGGAGATAGATACCATTTTGTTTTTGTTTTGGTTTTGAGACGGAGTCTCACTCTGTCGCTCAGGCTAGAGAGCAGTGGCATGATCTCGGCTCATGGCAACCTCCGCCTCCCAGGTTCAGGCAATTCTCCTGCCTCAGCCTCCCAAGTAGCTGGGACTACTGGTGCCTGGCCACCACGCCCGGCTAATTTTTGTAGTTTTACAGAATTTTTTTGTAGAGATAGGATTTCATCATGTTGGTGAGGCTTGTCTCAAACTCCTGACCTCTGGTGATCCACCAACCTCGGCCTCCCAAAGTGCTGGGATTACAGGTGTGAGCCACTGCACCTGACCTAGACATATACCATTTTTGAATAACAAGGTATAGTAGAAACGCCAGCGGGAAGTTTACTCTTCATAGGTTGAACACGTGATGTTGCAGATGCATTACCTCAATGCTGATCACCATGAGGGCTAATGAAATCCAAAGGAACTTTCTGCCAGCCCACTCGTCACTCCCCCTGCCCACTAACCAGTCATGCAGACAGAAATGGCTAAAAAGGCCCCAACATCCACACCAAAGACTGGGCACAGAGGCTAGTGCTTGAAAAGGACCAAAGGGCAGAGGTGCAGAGAGAGTGGGAAGGAGAGAACCTGGCGGAGCGAGGGTGATCTTTGCTAGTCAAGGTGGCCACACACTTAGTCTTCCAGATGGGTACATGGTCACGGAGACACATTCAACAGGGCAGAAGAGCCACAGCAAACCCTGGCTGTGTGGGTTTTCTGTGGAGAGGGCTTGAAGCGAGGCTTCTGGGGGTCCCCTGTGTGACCAAAAGACCAGCTACCAGAAAGGCTGCTTGGCATGGGTCTGGCACTGCCTTCCCTTCCCAACAAGGGTCAAAGGAGGGGCTACTCCAGCCTATGCTGAATGCTTCCTAGGTGCCAGGTGCTTGAACGCACATAATCCCCTTGGCAGAGAGAGCCCAGTCACCATCCAAGGTCCCAGGGATTAGACACCAGGCCTGTCTGACTTGGGTCTGTGGTCTTCCTATAACACAGGAAAATGGCAGCAGCTGACAGGCTTCTTGTTTTAAGCACTGGCTGGGGTCCACCTCTCTTCTGAGGCTGCTTCAAGCCCTGCCAAGGTCCTCCCAACAGAGCTCGGTCATGCCAGATATGAATTCGTTTCACACCCCTCTGATCTTTTCCACGCTGCCAAACACACTGCATCCCTCATTTTCACTTAGGCATTCTGTTGAAGGTGAAAACAACATGTTGGAAGAGGGCTGTGAGAAGAATGAGGGAACACTTATTTTAAAATGAGATTTACCCTGTTCAGCCCTACTCAGTCCTTGGAAATTAACTTCAGCACAGATTAGAGGTCTCTTTTTGGAAAATGGCAAAATTACAGAGACTGGCCCACTCCTATGTCCTCTTACTGGTCCCTTGGAATAATACTTTTCAAACTTTACTGTGCCTAAGCATCCCCTACAGAGCTTCCTAAAACTCATATTCTTGGGCCCCATCCCCAGAGACTCTGATTCAGTGGGTCTGGGTGGGGCAGAGGCAGAATTGTCATTTTTGACAAGCTCCCAAATGATGCAGATGCGAATGGTCAGCGAAGTGTGTGTGGAGTGCCCCTGCCTTGTGGATGTCACAAATGAACCCTTTCTAGGCACTGGCTGGATTTGTCTGCCAGTGCTGGAAGAGTGGGGAACTTTCTAGATTGCCCTGAGGGCCCCTGGGAAGTGTGGCTCCCTCGAGTGTTACTATCACCCAGAAACATCAGACGGTCCCCAACTTTCTCTTCCTCCCACTCACTTGGTGGGGAGAGAAGGACAGAAGATTGGAAAGAGATGAAGGAAGCACTAAAATAAACTTTGCCTACTGGTGATTGTGCTGAGACCATTCCCGCCAAGAGAATGACTAGAAACAATATTTGCGTTTGATCCAGATTTGAAGATTTGAGGTTGGACATGCATATCAGTTTCCTTATTTGTAAAACCCGGAAAAAACTACAACCTTGAAGATTCTTGTGAGGAGTAGAGTCACAGCTGGTGAGGGTAGCACTAGAGCCAACATCTGGTTTCTCAGAATCTCAGGTCAGTGCGCTCATGAGCACACCAATGACAGTGGTGCCCACGGAGTGAGCGCCCACCAGGTCTAGGCATTGCATAAATGGCTCCACAGATGATGTTCCAGTGAAACCTCACAATACCCTGACAAAAAAGATATTGTTCTTCTCATATTACTCCTGAAGAAACCCAGTATTAGAGATTAAATAACTTGTCCAAGGTCACAGGGCCAGAGGTGGGATCCAGATCTCACTCACACTGTGGCTGTTACCACCTCACAAACCCCAGGAATCCTCCCACCAGTGCCCTCAAAAAACCATCAGGTTGGCTGCAGCCCAAATAGGGCTGAGAGTGGGGAGAGCTGGGGTGTAGAACCTGCTGTCATGAAGCTATGTGGACTAGGGCAAGCCATTTTCCCTATCTGGACCTCAGTTTCCTCATCTGTAAAAAGGTGTCTAAGTGCCCTTCCAATGCTGATATATAAGGACTCCACTACTTTTTCACTAGGGCATTGGTACCAAGTTGAGTTCCGTTAAGATTCTCTCATTGCCAGCATGCCATCTCCAGGGTTCCAGCAGTCAGTAAACCAGGTCCCAGGGAACCACTTAGACTCTTGTACTCCCTCAGGCTTAGAGAGGAGGGGCCTCTATAGATCATCAACAAAGACAGCTGCAAGTCAGAAAGCAGGAAGGTCCAGGTGAGCTGCTGGCTCAAACTAGGCAAGTACATGGGGTGGGTCCTGTCATGTCTTTTCCTTGACATTTAAAGAAGGGAATATGAGCACAGTAAGGTATGTACTCTGTACAAAAATGTTTCAACACTATTTCTTTATAGATGAGATAGTTAAAGAGACTGGATCCAGCTGCCAGGCTGAGTGCATACAACCATTCAATGTCAACACAACCTTCTTACAAGGCAGAACAAAGATTTTATTTTAATTTAATAGAGAACAACCGCCATTAGCATGACATTTACCACTAACACTTTACTTGCTTTATCACATATGTATTCATCTAGCCATTCACTAATCCATCTTATTTTTGATGGATTTCAAAGTAAATTGTGACTTCAGTACATTTCCCCCTAAATATTCAAGTATACAGATCACTAACTAGAATTCAATATTTGATATATTCTCTTTGATGTAAAATTTATATACAATGAAATGCACCAATCTTGCCTATGTGTTAGCTGAATTTTGTCAAATGCATCAAACCTGCACAATGCAAACCCCCATGAAGAAACGAAGAATTCCCATCACCTCAGAGTGTTCTCTCAAGCCCCTTCCTGTCATAGATTCTTCTCGTTCTTCATTAAAGATTCGTTTTACCCAGGACAGGTTTTTAAATTTAGTTTTATCGAGTTATAGTTTACATACAATGAAATTCACCAATTTTGTTTTTCTGGATGAGTTTTAACAAAGTTGTGATACAGTTGTGCAACCACCACCAGAGCCATGACATAACATATTTCCATCACCACAAAACTTTCCCTCATGCTCTTCTGCAGCCAATCACCTCTCCCTCACACCTGGCCCCTGGAAACTGCTGATCTGCTCTCTGTCACTGTAATTTCGCCTTCTCTAGAATGTCACATTAATGTTACAATATAGTATGTAACCTTCCACATTTAGCTTCTTTCAGTCAGCCACATGCTTTTCAGACTTCTTACCCATGTTGTTGTATGTATCAATAGTTCATTCTTTTCTTACTGAAAAGTAGCATTCCATTGTGCTTGATGTACATAATTTGCTTATCCATTCACCTGTTGATGAACATTTGGATTATTTTCTGTTTCTGGAACTCAAATCCCAAACGAATACAATATAGAAATGATATGGAGTAAGTCTTGGCTGGAAAGAATTAATCTCTGTATTAACTCTTGTATGGGGAGTGGGGATAGACATCTAGACCAAGGATCAGCAAACTTATTCAGTAAAGGGCCAGATTACAAATATCTTAGCCTTCGTGGGCCATACAGTCTTTGTCTCAACCACTCAACTCTCCCATGATAGCACAAAAGCAGCTACATATATAAACAACTATATATATATATCTAAAGACAATATAGAAACAAGTAAGTGTGGCTGTGTTCCAATGAAACCTTGCTTACGGACACTGAAATCTGAATGCTATATACATTTCATGTGTCATAAAATATTATTTGTCTTTTGATTTTTTTTAACCACTTAAAAATATAAAGGCCAAGTGCAATGGTTCATGCCTGGAATTCCGGCACTTTGGAAGAACAAAGTGGGAGGGTCACTTGAGCTCAGGAGTTCAAGACCAGCCTGGGTAACATAGCAAAACACTGTCTCTACCCCCTAAAAGGAAACAAAAACAAAAATTAACTGGGCATGGTGGTGTGTACCTATAGTCCCAGCTACTCAGGGGGCTGAGGTGGGAGGATCTCTTGAGCATCAGAGGTCAAGGCTACCGTAAGCCTTGATTGTGCCATTGCACTCTAGCCTGCGTGACAGAGTGAGACCCTGTCTCAATAATAAATAAATACAAATACAAAAAAAAATTCTTAGCTTCTAGGCTGTGCAAAAATGTGGGATAGGTGGGATTTTGTTACCAAAATACCAGGGGTTCAGTCTAGGTCCTGCTGCTCACAGCACAGAAAGCCAGTCACTGAGACAACAAGCACTGCCAAGGAAGAAGGCTTTAATTGGGTGCCAAGGAGATGGGAGCTCAGTCTCAAATCCATCTCTCTGACAAACTAAAACCTGGGGTTTATATAGCAGGGAAGAAATGTAATGATGTGTAAAGAAACAGGAACCAGGGAGGGGCAAGGAAGCAATCATGATGAATGAGGGGTCAGGCATGTCATTGTCTGAATGTGGTGATCTGGGGAGTTTCAGTTCTTCGCTACTTTCTTGAGAGGCCTGAAGGTCTTTTCCTGAGGAAGGAACTCAGATAAAGCAAATGTAAACTTCAAGCTTTAAGATCAGAAAAGTCAATTTCTATGTTTATCCAAAAGAACAGTCTATGGGACTATTTGGTTGGTTTCAACTTGGCTCATAGGCTGTAGTTTGTTAATAGTCTAGATTACTTCAAAACATTTTAGAAAATTGTGTTCAAGTACATGTCATCAAAATTTAATTATAACCACAAGAGGAATAGAAATAGGATATATAACTGCCAATCCATAAAAGGAAAAACAATGGAATAACAACAATGATCATCTGAAGAAAAGATTAAAAAGGAAAAGAAACAAAAGAAGAAAGTATGATAAATAGAAGACAGAAAATAACATGATAGGAATAAATCTAATCATATATGTAATAACAGTACTCATGAATAGGTTAAATTAGCCTATTACAAGACACAGAGTTTCAGTTTAGGCAAAGAAAATTTAAAAAATGAGCCACTGTTGTTGCCGAAAGTTATATCTAAAATGAAATTATACAGGATATTTGAAAACAAAGGTATAGAACTATATATGCTACCTAAATGCGTATCAAATATTATGTAATTGCTTCAAAAACAGGTAAATTGTTGTTTATTACATAATAAACAGCGAACACTAGGTAAATTGCTAGAAAAACAGACTTATCAATATTAACACCAAAAACAACAATTTGAAATAAAAAGCATCAAGGCCAACAGGCAGAGTTCATATTGATAAAAGTTGTAGTCCACCAAAAGGATATACTAATCATATGCTTCAGTGTACGTCAGAATAGAATTCTGAAATCTATTGAATGTATATATATCAATAGAATATTATACTGGATAAATAGAAAGTACCCATTCTTTCAAGCATCTACAGTCCTTTTACAAAATGAGTCATGTATTTGACCACAAGGAGAATTCCAATACATTTCAAAAAGCATAAGTTATACAAACCTTCTTTTTTGGCCATTACACAATAAAATTAAAAATTAAAAAGCAGCAGCCAGGCGTGGTAGCTCATGCCTGTAATCCCAGCACTTTGGGAGGCTGAGGTGGGTGGATAACTCAAAGCCAGGAGTTCAAGACCAGCCTGAGCAACATGGAAAAACCCCATCTCTATCAAAAATACAAAAATTAGCCAGTCTCATGACCTGGTCTCAAAAAAAGAAAAAAAATTAAAAAGCAAAATGAAACATACAAGATAACAAACATATACATATATTTTATATATATATATTTTATATATATATTTTATATATATATTATATATATATTATATATATATTATATATATATATATATATATATTTTCCTCCAACTGGAAGTTCTAAAGCAACCTCTAATGCAGCAGTCCCCAACATTTTTGGCACCAGGGACCAGTTTCAAGGAAGACAATTTTTCCATATATGCAGTGAGAGGGCTGGTTTCAGGATGAAACTGTTCTACCTCAGATCATCAGGCATTAGATTCTCATAAGGAGCATACAACCTGGATCCCTCACATGTGCAGTTCACAATAGGGTTCGCACTCCTATGAGAATCTAATGCTGCTGCTGATCTGACAGTAGGTGGAGCTCAGGTGGTAATGCTCATTCTCAGGCTGCTTGCCTCCTGCTTTGTGCCCCAGTTCCTAACAGGCCATAGAATGCTCTCGTCTGCGGCCTGGGGGTTAGGAACTCCTGCTCTAACATTACTCTTAAGTTAACATTACTCTTAAGTTAAAGAGGAAACTGTAAACTAGAAAGAAGTGACCATCAGAAACCCTGTTTCAGGGGCTTGTGGGACATGGCCCAAGTGGGACTCAGGATAAGTTTATTAGAAACAAGTAGGGCTAACACTAAATGAAAAAGCATGAAATCAATAGTCTAGAATGAAAAGGCAGCAAAATAAACTCAAAGAAAGTAGAGGGATGGAGTATAAAAATCAGCAGAATTTAATGAGGTAGAACACTCACACAAAAATATGAACTTAGTTAATAAAACAAAATCTTGATCTTTGAAAAGACCATTACTATTTACAAATCTAGTTAAAATTCATTTTAAAATATATTTAAATTTAAAAGATAATTAATGTTTGAAATGGGCAAGAAAATACAACTATGGATATTTTTTAAATATTTCCAAAGATGACCAAAAAGAAATTGTTAATTTAAAAAATTGAAAACCTAGATTGAAATACAAAATTGTCTAGGAAAGTGTAAATTACCAATTTTTTTTTTTGTAGGGACTATGCAATGAGATTTTGCAGCAGGGAAGAGAGATTGGGTTCAACTCTCAAAATTACCAAAATGAACACAGGAAGAGACAGAAAACCTATATAGGTCAATAAACACATAAGAAATTAGAACAATTGTCAAAGTTCTTTTTCTAAAAAAACACCCAAACAGACTCAGATGGTTTTATTTGTGAATTACATCTAATTTTCAAGGGTCTAATACTTTCTATGATATATGAATTCTTCCAGAGTATAGGAAATAATCAGAAATCTACAAAGCTAAATACCAAACTGGAAAGCACAGCATATGTGCCAGTTGGGTGCCACGAGAGGCAACTGTTTTTTTTTTTTCTGTCTTTTTTTTTTATATACTTTAAGTTTTAGGGTACATGTGCACAACGTGCAGGTTTGTTACATATGTATACATATGCCATGTTGGTGTGCTGCACGCATTAACTAGTCATTTAGCATTAGGTATATCTCCTAATGCTATCCCTCCCCCCTCCCCCCACCCCACAACCATCCCTGGTGTGTGATGTTCCCCTTCCTCTGTCCATGTGTTCTAATTGTTTAATTCCCACCTATGAGTGAGAACATGCGGTGTTTGGTTTTTTCTCCTTGCGATAGTTTGCTGAGAATGATGGTTTCCAGCTTCATCCATGTCCCTACAAAGGACATGAACTCATCATTTTTTATGGCTGCATAGTATTCCATGGTGTATATGTGCCACATTTTCTTAATCCAGTCTATCATTGTTGGACATTTGGGTCCTATTGTGAATAGTGCTGCAATAAACATACGTGTGCATGTGTCTTTATAGCAGCATGGTTTATAATCCTTTGGGTATATACCCAGTAATGGGATGGCTGGGTCAAATGGTATTTCTAGTTCTAGATCCCTGAGGAATCGCCACACCGACTTCCACAATGGTTGAACTAGTTTACAGTCCCACCAACAGTGTAAAAGTGTTCCTATTTCTCCACATCCTCTCCAGCACCTATTGTTTCCTGACTTTTTAATGATCACCATTCTAACTGGTGTGAGATGGTATCTCATTGTGGTTTTGATTTGCATTTCTCTGATGGCCAGTGATGATGAGCATTTTTTCATGTGTTTTTTGGCTGCATAAATGTCTTCTTCTGAGAAGTGTCTGTTCATATCCTTCGCCCACTTTTTGATGGGGTTGTTTGTTTTTTCTTGTAAATTTGTTTGAGTTCATTGTAGATTCTGGATATTAGCCCTTTGTCAGATGAGTAGGTTGCAAAAATTTTCTCCCATTCTGTAGGTTGCCTGTTCACTCTGATGGTGGTTTCTTTTGCTGTGCAGAAGCTCTTTAGTTTAATTAGATCCCATTTGTCAATTTTGGCTTTTGTTGCCATTGCTTTTGGTGTTTTAGACATGAAGTCCTTGCCCATGCCTATGTCCTGAATGGTATTGCCTAGGTTTTCTTCTAGGGTTTTTATGGTTTTAGGTCTAACATGTAAGTCTTTAATCCATCTTGAATTAATTTTTGTATAAGGTGTAAGGAAGGGATTCAGTTTCAGCTTTCTACATATGGCTAGCCAGTTTTCCCAGCACCATTTATTAAATAGGGAATCCTTTCCCCATTGCTTTTTTTTTTGTCAGGTTTGTCAAAGATCAGATAGTTATAGATATGCGGCATTATTTCTGAGGGCTCTGTTCTGTTCCATTGGTCTATATCTCTGTTTTGGAACCAGTACCATGCTGTTTTGGTTACTGTAGCCTTGTAGTGTAGTTTGAAGTCAGGTAGCATGATGCCTCCAGCTTTGTTCTTTTGGCTTAAGATTGACTTGGCAATGTGGGCTCTTTTTTGGTTCCATATGAACTTTAAAGTAGTTTTTTCCAATTCTGTGAGGAAAGTCATTGGTAGCTTGATGGGGATGCTGTTGAATCTATAAATTACCTTGGGCAGTATGGCCATTTTCACAATATTGATTCTTCCTACCCATGAGCATGGAATGTTCTTCCATTTGTTTGTGTCTTCTTTTATTTCATTGAGCAGTGGTTTGTAGTTCTCCTTGAAGAGGTCCTTCACATCCCTTGTAAGTTGGATTCCTAGGTATTTTATTCTCTTTGAAGTGATTGTGAATGGGAGTCCACTCATCATTTGGCTCTCTGTTTGTCTGTTATTGGTGTATAAGAATGCTTGTGATTTTTGCACATTGATTTTGTATCCTGAGACTTTGCTGAAGTTGCTTATCAGCTTAAGGAGATTTTGGGCTGAGACAATGGGGTTTTCTAGATATACAATCATGTCATCTGCAAACAGGGACAATTTGACTTCCTCTTTTCCTAATTGAATGCTCTTTCTTTCCTTCTCCTGCCTGATTGCCCTGGCCAGAACTTCCTACACTATGTTGAATAGGAGTGGTGAGAGAGGGCATCCCTGTCTTGTGCCAGTTTTCAAAGGGAATGCTTCCAGTTTTTGCCCATTCAGTATGATACTGGCTGTGGGTTTGTCATAGATAGCTCTTATTATTTTGAGATATGTCCCATCAATACCTAATTTATTGAGAGTTTTTAGCATGAAGAGTTGTTGAATTTTGTCAAAGGCCTTTTCTGCATCTATTGAGATAATCATGTGGTTTTTGTCTTTGGTTCTGTTTATATGCTGGATTAAGTTTATTGATTTTTGTATGTTGAACCAGCCTTGCATCCCAGGGATGAAGCCCACTTGATCATGGTGGATAAGCTTTTTGATGTGTTACTGGATTCGGTTTGCCAGTATTTTATTGAGGATTTTTGCATCAATGTTCATCAAGGATATTGGTCTAAAATTCTCTTTTTTTGCTGTGTCTCTGCCAGGCTTTGGTATCAGGATGATGCTGGCCTCATAAAATGAGTTAGGGAGGATTTCTTCTTTTTCTATTGATTGGAATCGTTTCAGAAGGAATGGTACCGGCTCCTCCTTGTACCTCTGGTAGAATTCGGCTGTGAATCCATCTGGTCCTGGACTTTTTTTGGTTGGTAAGCTATTAATTATTGCCTCAATTTCAGAGCCTGTTATTGGTCTATTAAGAGATTCAACTTCTTCCTGGTTTAGTCTTGGGAGGGTGTATGTGTTGAGGAATTTATCCATTTCTTCTAGATTTTCTAGTTTATTTGCATAGAGGTGTTTATAGTATTCTCTGATGGTAGTTTGTATTTCTGTGGGATTGTTGGTGATATCCCCTTTGTCATTTTTTGTTGCGTCTATTTGGTTCTTCTTTCTTTTCTTCTTTACTAGTCTTGCTAGCGGTCTATCAGTTTTGTTGATCTTTTCAAAAAACCAGCTCATGGATTCATTGATTTTTTGAAGGGTTTTTTGTGTCTCTATTTCCTTCAGTTCTGCTCTGATCTTAGTTATTTCTTGCCTTCTGCTAGCTTTTGAATGTGTTTGCTCTTGCTTTTCTAGTTCTTTGAATTGTGATGTTAGGGTGTCAATTTTAGATCTTTCCTGCTTTCTCTTGTGGGCATTTAGTGCGATAAATTTCCCTCTGCACACTGCTTTGAATGTGTCCCAGAGATTCTGGTATGTTGTGTCTTTGTTCTCATCGGTTTCAAAGAACATCTTTATTTCTGCCTTCATTCCGTTATGTACCCAGTAGTCATTCAGGAGCAGGTTGTTCAGTTTCCATGTAGTTGAGCGGTTTTGAGTGAGTTTCTTAGTCCTGAGTTCTAGTTTGATTGCACTGTGGTCTGAGAGACAGTTTGTTATAACTTCTGTTCTTTTACATTTGCTGAGAAGTGCTTTACTTCCACCTATGTGTTCAATTTTGGAATAGGTGTGGTGTGGTGCTGAAAAGAGTGTATATTCTGCTGATTTGGGGTGGAGAGTTCTGTAGATGTCTATTAGGTCCACTTGGTGCAGAGCTGAGTTCAATTCCTAGATATCCTTGTTAACTTTCTGTCTTGTTGATCTGTCTAATGTTGACAGTGGGGTGTTAAAGTCTCCCATTATTATTGTGTGGGAGTCTAAATCTCTTTGTAGGTCACTAAGGATTTGCTTTATGAATCTGGGTGCTCTGTATTGGGTGCATATGTATTTAGGATAGTTAGTTCTTCTTGTTGAATTGATCCCTTTACCATTATGTAATGGCCTTCTTTGTCTCTTTTGATCTTTGCTGGTTTAAAGTCTGTTTTATCCAAGGCTAGGATTGCAACCCCTGCCTTTTTTTGTTTTCCATTTGCTTGGTAGATCTTCCTCCATCCTTTTATTTTGAGCCTATGTATGTCCCTGCATGTGAGATGGGTTTCCTGAATACAGCATACTGATGGGTCTTGACTCTTGATCCAATTTGCCAGTCTGTGCCTTTTAATTGGAGCATTTAACCCATTTACATTTAAGGTTAGCATTGTTATGTGTGAATTTGATCCTGTCATGATGATGTTAGCTGGTTATTTTGCTCATTAGTTGATGCAGTTTCTTCCTAGCCTTGAAGGTCTTTACAATTTGGCATGTTTTTGCAGTGGCTCGTACCGGTTGTTCCTTTCCATGTTTAGTGCTTCCTTCAGGAGCTCTTTTAGGGCAGGCCTGGTGGTGACAAAATCTCTCAGCATTTGCTTG
The DNA here is from genome assembly GCF_028858775.2 of Pan troglodytes. Taxonomy (NCBI): domain Eukaryota; kingdom Metazoa; phylum Chordata; class Mammalia; order Primates; family Hominidae; genus Pan; species Pan troglodytes. Next base: position 36,788,491 of record NC_072410.2, read on the forward strand.
TCTGTAAAGTATTTTATTTCTCTTTCACTTATGAAGCTTAGTTTGGTTGGATATGAAATTCTGGGTTGAAAATTCTTTTCTTTAAGAATGTTGAATATTGGCCCCCACTCTCTTCTGGCTTGTAGAGTTTCTGCTGAGAGATCAGCTGTTAGTCTGATGGGCTTCCCTTTGTGGGTAACCCGACCTTTCTCTCTGGCTGCCCTTAACATTTTTTCCTTCATTTCAACTTTGGTGAATCTGACAATTATGTGTCTTGGAGTTGCTCTTCTCGAGGAGTATCTTTGCGGCGTTCTCTGTATTTCCTGAATTTGAATGTTGGCTTGCCTTGCTAGATTGGGGAAGTTCTCCTGGATAATATCCTGCAGAGTGTTTTCCAGCTTGCTTGCATTCTCCCCGTCACTTTCAGGTACACCATTTAGACGTAGATTTGGTCTTTTCACATAGTCCCATATTTCTTGGAGGATTTGTTCATTTCTTTTTATTCTTTTTTCTCTAAACTTCTCTTCACGCTTCATTTCATTCATTTTGTCTTCCATCACTGATACCCTTTCTTCCAGTTGATCGCATTGGCTACTGAGGCTTGTGCAGTCATCATGTAGTTCTCATGCCGTGGTTTTCAGCTCCATCAGGTCCTTTAAGGACTTGTCTGAATTGGTTATTCTACTTATCCATTCGTTTAATTTTTTTTCAAAGTTTTTAACTTCTTTGCCATTGGTTCGAACTTCCTCCTTTAGCTCGGAGTAGTTTGATCTTCTGAAGTCTTCTCTCAACTCGTCAAAAGTCATTCTCCATCCAGCTTTGTTCCATTGCTGGTGAGGAGCTGCATTCCTTTGGAGGAGGAGAGGTGCTCTGATTTTTAGAGTTTCTGGTTTTTCTGCTGTTTTTTCCCCATCTTTGTGGTTTTATCTACCTTTGGTCTTTGATGATGGTGACGTACAGATGGGTTTTTGGTGTGGATGTCCTTTCTGTTTGTTAGTTTTCCTTCTGACAGTCAGGACCCTCAGCTGCAGGTCTGTTGGAGTTTACTCGAAGTCCACTCCAGACCCCGTTTGCCTGGGTATCAGCAGCAGTGGCTGCAGAACAGCAGATATTGGTGTATCGCAAATGCTACCGCCTGATTGTTCCTCTGGAAGTTTTGTCTCAGAGGAGTACCCGGCCGTGTAAGGTGTCAGTCCGCCCCTACTGGGGGATGCCTCCCATTTAGGCTACTCGGGGGTCAGGGACCAACTTGAGGAGGCAGTCTGCCTGTTCTCAGATCTCAAGCTGCGTGCTGGGAGAACCACTACTCTCTTCAAAGCTGTCAGACAGGGACATTTAAGTCTGCAGAGGTTAGTGCTGTCTTTTGTTTGTCTGTGCCCTGCCCCCAGAGGTGGAGCCTACAGAGGCAGGCAGGCCTCCTTGAGCTGTGGTGGGCTCCACCCAGTTTGAGCTTCCCAGCCACTTTGTTTACCAACTCAAGCCTTGGCAACAGTGGGCGCCCCTCCCCCAGCCTCGCTGCCACCTTGCAGTTTGATCTCAGACTGCTGTGCTAGCAATGAGCGAGGCTCCGTGGGCCTAAGACCCTCCAAGCCATGTGCAGGATATAATCTCCTGGTATGCCATTTGTTAAGCCCATTGGAAGAGCACAGTATTAGGGTGGGAATGACCCAATTTTCCAGGTGCCATCTGTCACCCCTTTCTTTAACTAGGAAAGGGAATTCCCTGACCCTTTGCACTTCCTGGGTGAGGCGATGCCTCACCCTGCTTCAGCTCACACACAGTGTGCTGCACCCACTGTCCTGCACCCACTGCCCGGCACTCCCCAGTGAGATGAACCCGGTACCTCAGTTGGAAATGCAGAAATCACCCATCTTCTGCGTCGCTCACACTGGGAGCTGTAGACTGGAGCTGTTCCTATTCAGCCATCTTGGCTCCTCAAGAGGCAACTGTTGACTTGAAGTTAGGAATGCAAACAGTTTGTCACACCTGCAAAAGAGAAAAGGTAGGCTCAGGATTAGGTAAGAGAAGCTGTCAGACCAGGATACATATCTGACCAAGTATTTGCCAGGCCAACGAGAAGCCCCAGAGTTCTAGAAGCCATGCAATAAAATTATAAATCAAATTAGAGGCTGGGTACAGTGGCTCACGCCTGTAATCCTAGCAATTTGGGAGGCCGAGGTGGATGGATCACCTGAGGTCAGGAGTTCAAGACCAGCCTGACCAACATGGTGAAACCCCATCTCTACTAAAAATACAAAAAATTAGTTGGGCGTGGTGGCAGTTGCCTGTAACTCCAGCTACTTGGAAGACTGAGCCAGGAGAATCACTTGAACCATGGAGGCAGAGGCTGCAGTGAGCCGAGATCATGCCACTGCACTCCAGCCTGGGTGTGACAGAGCAAGACTCCATCTCAAAATAAATAAATAAACAAATAAGTGGAGGCTTGTGTTCAAGGAAAATGGCTGGGCCCTTGTTCCTTCCTCACTCTAGCTTAGTCATTACCTGAAAGCATTCTGAGAAAAGCATGACCTTGTGTCACCACAAAATATTAAAAACAAAAGAAGAAGAAGGAGAAGAAAGAAAAGAAAACTAGGCTGGGCATGGTGGCTCACGTCTGTAATCTCAGCATTTTCGGAGTCTAAGGCACAAAGATTGCTTGAGCCTAGGAGTTTGAAACCAGCCTGGGCAACATGGCGAGAACCCCATTCTACAAAAAACTACAAAAAAAATAGCTGGGCATGGGGACATGCACCCGTAGTCCCAGCTACTTGCAGGGCTGATGTTGGGTGAGGATCATCTGAGCCCAGGAGGTGAAGGCTGCAGTGAGCCATGATTGCGCCACTGCACTCCAGCCTGAGTAACAGAGCAAGACCCTGTAAAAAAGAAGAGATAGAGAGAGAGAGAGAAGAAAGAAAAAGAAAGGAAAGAAAGAAGGAGAGAAAGAAAGGGAGAAAGAACGAGAGAAAGAAAGAGAAAGAAAGAAAACTATGGGCTAATCTCACTAAAAACTTAAAGGCAACGATAATAATAATAATAATAAACCTATTAGCAAGTTGACTCCAGTGGTGTTTTAAAAGGATTATATACAAAGAATATAAAGATAGCTTTAAGCAGAGAATCTATTAAGATAATTTGCTACAGGAGTAGATGAAGGGCAGAAAAGATATTCCCATCACAATAAATGCTTTCATGAATAGATTTGATAAAATGTACGCCTATTTCTGAATTAGAACCTAAAATTCTCAGCAATCTAAAGGTAGGAGGAAACTTTCCTTGCTAAAGGCTAACAAAAACTTGTAGCAAACCTCCTATTCAGTGGCAAAAAATTAGACATTCCCAGAAAAGTCAAGAACAAGACAAGATGGCCCACTGCCACCATTACTACTTTATTTAATAGTCTGCTGGTGATCCTAACCAATTCAATAAGAAATAAAAAGAGGAAGGAGAAGAAAAATTATGAATTTAAAAGTTGCCATTCCTTGTAAAATGGACTGTGGTTATGGTTGCCCAACTCTGAATATATAAAAACCATTAAATTATATCCTTTAAATGGGGTGAATCCTATGGTATTGATGGCAGGGGCAGGCCATCTGAAGCAGCTGCTGTCATCGCACTGGCTGCAGCAGTGAGGCATGGCTGGGGCTGCACTCTCTATTGAGCCAGCAGGAGCTAAGGACAAGTGGGAGACCCACTCTCCTTCTGAGTTGGGGCAGGAGCTGCCTGGATGCTGTTGCAGCTGCCCAATCCATAGCTGTGGACCTGGGCATCCCTGTACTCTCGGGGTTGGGAGCAGGCAGGAGACCCACTCTTCTGGGTGTAGCTGCAGCTGCCAAAGTTGTCATTGCAGACCTGGGCCTCTGGCTCCACAGAGCAGGCAGGAGTCCCACTCCCCAGGCACAGCTGCAGCTGCCCCAACTGCAACTGCTGACCCAGGCATCGCTGCACTCTTGGGGGCCCAGGAAGGCACACCCAGCCCTCTCAGGCTCAGAAGTGCCTGCTCCCACTGCCTGGCTTCTCTCTGCTGTCAGTGCCTACTCCGATCTTGGAGCAAAGTTGGGCCCGAGCCTGGGTGATGTCTCAGCCAGGCTGGGTGTGCGCATGCTTGGGACAGTGTTGACACACCAGTCCCCTGCTGTCTCAGCCCCCTCCAGACTTTGGTCACCAACGAGCATAGGAGGGAAGCTGAGTGGGAGTTGAGGGCAGCTTGGTGCTGGCCTGCAGGCACCCCTTGGCAACTACAGCCTGGATGCCGTGAAAGGCAGCAGGAGGCAGACAGGTTCCTGGGTGGAAGGGGGTGGGTCCCCAGTGGCCCCACCTTTGGGCCAAGGAGGGCCTGAAGGCTGGCGGGCTAGGGGCCAGGCTGCCAGTCCCACAGACCAGAGTGGGAACTTGTGATGCCTTTTCTGGTCCTGCCCAGGGCTGCCCATGGACCAATCAGCATGTGCTTCCTCCTCTCTGAGGCCCATAAAAGCTCAGGGCTCAGCCAGAGCTGAGCAGACATCAGGATGACCAGCTGCAGAAAGGAGCTACCCACTCCAGGGCCTCCTCTCTGCTGAGAGCTGCAGAGATGATGGGATGACCTGTCTGCAGAGAGAAGCTTCCCACTCCAGGGTCTCCTTTCTGCGAAAAGCTGAACACTTGTCAGGACACCCTGGCTGTGGAGAGGACTGTGGGTCTCCTCAGAGCTGTTCTATCACTCAAAGCTCCCCTTTGTCTTGTTCACTCTCCACTTTTCTGTGTACCTCATTCTTTCTGGTCACAGGACAAGAACCAGGACCCATCAAATGGCAGGGCTAAAACAGCTGTAACACAAACAGGGCTGAGATGTGTCTTGCTCACCACGTTGCAGGTGAAGAGGAGAGAAAGCTGTGGCCCTTCGGGGAGCCCAGACCTGGGAGCTCCCCAAGCCAGGGCTGTGACTCCCTCTTTGGGGCCCTGTGGTTCTTGGCATCTCCAAGCTTCCAGGCACCACATGTTCCCTGGTGCCAGCTGTGGAAACTGCTTGTAGTGTGCCTGGTGCAGCCATAGCCTTGCAGAGAGCCCACACTGGCACCTGGAACTGCCCACCCTGCTGCAGCAGCCGGCGTGTCTGACTGCTCAGTAGCCAGACCCCATGCTCGCTCACACACCCCTCACCACTCCATGCCTGACTTGCCCTTGGCAGGTGTGGGATCCAGGCTGGTAGCATGAGCTGAGCGCAGTTGCCAGGCCGAGTGGGCAGAATGAGCCCAGCAGGCCTGAGAAAAACTTGGGCAAAGGCACCCCCAGCCACAGAGGTTTCTGGCAAGAAAAACGACACTCCACAGATCCCGTAACAGTATGTGAATTGTATTTCAATATAGCTGTTAAAAAAATTATCATTATCAGCTCCATGATTATCTACTAAGAAAATCAAGGAGAATAAATTTTAAAATGAATTAAAAGTGAGAGCATAGAAAGTTGCCAAGTGAAAAATCAACATACAAAATCACTTTACAGTACACCAGCAATAGCCAATTTCAAAGCATCCCAGAAAAGAAATCCCATTTACTGTACACAGAAAGATCAAACATCTACAAATAGGTCCAATAAGAAATGTGGAAGGCTTAAACTGTAAAAACAATAAAGCTTTACTGATTGATATGAACTGAGGCAAAAAAACTGGGCTGCCAAGCATTTCCAGCCCCTTGTCTCCCTTCAGGAATGGCCAGGGGGTCAGGGGGATTCATTGTAGAACAGCCTTGGGGATGTCACGGGAACTATGGAGAAGGTGACTAATGAACTATTTTAAATGCTTTGCACCAAGTCTGACACGTAGTGAGCAGTCAACAAATATTAATCCATTTTCCACGTATATTCCATGTGCAGCCAGAACTTGGGGTCACAGACATTGAAAATCAGACTGGATCCTGTGGTGTTAGCTGGTTGATTGGGATGGCAGGAAAGCTTAGGGAAGAGCGTGACAATTCCTGAAATTAAAATATGCCACTTAGAGGTGAGGGGATCTGAATGGACATACAAGCTCACAGGAAAGCAAGTTGTTACAGTTCAGAGACAGAACACACTCAGTGTGTGTGTTTAGGTGCAAGTGGGGAAGCTGTCTCACTTGGGGTGACCAGTGAGATATGGGGCTCCCTCATGTTCGTCCCCGAACACCCCAACTCAGGGGTCTGCTAGAGCTCGCTCTGTGGGGTGTTTTAAGCTCAAGCTCCTCTTTAGCCATTCAAGACTTCCACGGTCTGGTCCCACTGGTGGACAATGCTGGTGCTCAGCTTGGACCTCCTTCCTTCTTAAAAATTATTTTTGTCCTCCTCCTCCCACCCGTAATAGCCAGCAACTGCAGCTCATTCTCAAAGGATTATCCTCCGCCTAATGGTGTTGGAAGTGCCTGAGAATGTACTTTCCCCAATTACAGTAATGTCTAAGGAAAACGATGTAAAAAGAAACCAATTTTCCCAGAGGCTAATTGACTAAACAGAAGTTAAGTTCCTACAGCCTACTTCCGGTTGTAAAAACATCACTAAACTTCTAAATAGAGACCAAAACACTTCTAATATTAACCATTGAAATAAATGTGAACTATACATACATTTAAAAAAGATTAATAAAAACAAGCAAGATAATGATTTACCAACTTATTCCATTCAAGGTGGGGGTGTGTCAGAGCCCATCGCAGCAGCTCAGAGCACCCGGTGGGGACCCGCCCTGGACAGGACGCCAGCCCATCTCAGGGCACACTCACACAACCCACACTCTGGAGTACCCAGAGAAAACCCACGGGGACGTGAGGAGAACCTGCAGGCTCCACACAGACAGTGGCCTGGCTGGGGATCGATTTTTTTCTCATCAGTGTTAGAACAAAACCACGTTGAACTAAATGACATTATTCCAGGACCTGCTGTCCTAGGGTGGTGCAGGCACTGCGGGGGTCTCCAGGCTTCTGCTTCCGCGCACCAGCTCACCTCGGTTCTAACAGTGGGGGTCTGTATTAGTTATGGTAAAGCTGGCTGCCATAACGAAAACGTACCGTGATTCAAGGATAAAAGCAGCTTGTTTTTCAGATAAAGTCTAAAATGGGTATTCCTGATTTGTGGGTGGATCTCCGCTAAGAGGGGATTTGGGGTCCAGGTTCCTTCCCTCTTATGTTCTGTCAACTGCAACACATGTCTTCCAGAAAGTTAGAGGCTGGCCTGAAAATGGCATGCATCACTTCTAACAGTAAGGAGGCTGGAGAGCTGTCAACCCAAGGAGAAGAGGAAATGGGTTTGGTGAGCAGCTAAGCAGTCTCTGTGTTGTACCTGTGCCATATGAGTTGTGAAATCTTTTGGATACCACCCCTGGTCAGAGACATGGATTTGAGGCTTGACCCTGCCTTTTTTTTTTTTTTTTTTTTTTTTTTCCCAATCAATGGCTGCTGCCTAGGCTCTGCCTCTTTTTCCTCTTTTTTTTTTTTTTTTTTTGAGATGGAGTCTCACTCTGTCGCCTATGGCCAGCTAATTTTTTTATTTTTAGTAGAGATGGGGTTTCACCATGTTCGCCAGGCTGGTCTCGAGCTCCTGACCTCATGATCCGCCTGCCTCAGCCTCCCAAAGTGCTGGGATTACAGGTGTGAGCCACCGCACCCTGCCGGCCCTGCCTCTTAACAGTTGAGAGAGGATAGCCATGGTGGCTCACGCTTGTAATCCCAGTACTTTGGGAGGCCAAAGCAGGAGGATTGCTTGAGGCCTGCAGTTCAAGACCAGCCTGGGCAACATAGCAAGACCTGCCTCTACAAAAAAATATTTAAAAAATTAAAAAATTAGCTAGGCATGGTGATGAGTGCCTGTAGTCCCAGCCACTTGGGAGGCTGAGGTGGGAGGATCACTTGAGCCCAGGAAGTCAAGGCCGCAGTGAATTATGATCATTCCACTGCACTCCAGGCTAGGCAACAGAGTGAGACCCTGTCTCAAAAAACAAAGAAAAATAGTTGAGAGAACTTGAACAAATTGTTTAACCTCTCTGAGCCTCAGTTTTTCCATATGAAAACAGAAATGCTAATAATTATAATAAATAATACCTTCAGGGTTACTTGGAATTATAAAAAAGATTATGTTTGCCAAGGGACCTTATAAACTATTAAGTCTCATGGAAATGCTCTTCTTCATCCACCCTGCCTGGAATGAACTTCCTTTTCCCTTCCTTTATCTAATTTCTATCCACCTTTCGAAGTCTGAGTACAATTCCCTGTTAAGAGGGCCAGAATGCTCTATTTTATTAAATAGCAACTGTGACCTCTTGGGGTCCTGACACCACTAAAAAGAAGAAAAAAACATTGGTTTGAAATAGCTTGGGAATTTTACTACCCTGGGGAAGCCTGAGAGCAATCCCCACAACTGTAGCACTTCCCCCTAACTCAGAAATGTTTGTTTCGCCTCCTGGTGAGCTTGTAGCAAGTTGTGACATTCCTCCCCAAAATACTAGGAATCAGGACCTTCCTCTTGGACCATTGGTATCCAAACCCAACAACCTAAAAGATTAAAAACTCAATTTAAGGGAAATTAGAGGCTTATAACATTGCTTCATACCGCACCAGCTATGATATCAGACCCCCAAAATGTAACTGGCAGAGCCCAGAACAACTGACTAACCCTCATACAAATCCCCTTAACAATCGCCTCTTTTAGAAAATATTCTCAAGCGTTTCCAGTCTATCTACGACATGTTCTATTATTCCCAAAGGATTGCATTTCATAAATGCCACCAGATTCAGATGCCACTTAAACTTAAAATCCTTCTTTCGCTAGTTTTGCCTCTCACACTGATGTTCAGTCGCTTGAGACCAGGGACTGGGTCCTTTGACTCCACACTAGAGACATGGCAAACCATCACTAAAGACTGGTTAACCAAGGACTTCCCGTGGGGAGTGTCATTTCATGGAATGGGATAGTCATGCTCCATTATCATGTTAAGCATCCAATATAACCATTACAATATTGGGATTCTTGAAATCTGGTGTTCTTGGGCATTCATCTCCCCAGGTTCGCATTGACCCAACCACATGGCACCACTCAGTGATAGGAAATGGGTGAATCACAGAGGAGTTTCCATTCATTCATCTGACAAATAATTATTAGATTCCAAAACCGTTCTTAGCACCTGCAAGGAGTTTCAAGAGAAAAGGCATATATATATGATAAAGACCCACTTTCTAGTCTAGTACAGTGACACCAGGTTATAAGCAGACCAATAAAGTTGGATAAAGAAGCAGGCAAGAGATTTAGAAATAAGGTCCGAGGAGGCAACATTAGGGACAGGCATGTGGGAACATGACCCAAGGGAGGCCCAGAATTGAGAACAGGTTTCAACAGCTGTCTCCACTTATCAAACTGGCAAATGTTAAAGACTGACACCACCAGGTGTTGCTAGGGTGTGCAAAGCAGACTCCCACGTATTGCTGGAACGGTGTAAATTTGCACCAACCTATCTGTGGGGCAATCTCACAAAATGTACCAGCATTGAAAATGTATATATGTATAACTCGGCAATTACAGTCCAGATATTTATCTTGTGGTAATAACTGGGCAAATGAAAACTGACATTGGTACCACTGTAGCCTATTCATTGTGTCACCGCTTGGAGAGGGTAAAATTGTAATCATTTGACCACGAAGTTGTCCCTGAACCAATCACAACGGCCAGAGGGATCGAGTCTTTTGCTTGGCCAGGCCTCAGTCACACATCTCTCCTCTGTTGTCAGGGGATAGAGGACTGTGATTGACAGCTGAGCCATATGGATTAGGATTAGAGAAAAGACAATTCCCTAAAGGAAAAAAAAAGGAGGAACATTGTTACTAGAGGACTGAGAATGGGAAAGCCAAATAAAATCTGTAACTAGGGCCGGGCACGGTGGCTCACGCCTGTAAACCCAGCACTTTGGGAGGCTGAGGAGGGTGGAGAACTTGAGGTCAGGAATTTGAGACCAGCCTGACCAACATGGTAAAACCCCGCCTCTACTAAAAATACAAAAATTAGCTGGGCGTGGTGGCATGTGCCTATAATCCCAGCTATTCAGGAGGCTGAGACAGGAGAATGGCTTGAACCCGGAAGGTGGAGGTTGCAGTGAGCCAAGATCGTGCCACTGTACTTTAGCCTGGGTGACAGAGCAAGACTCTGTCTCAAAAAAAAAAAAGAAAAAAAAAAAAATCCTGTAACTACCCCAGTATACCATAGCAGGAGTCACTGGTGCAGGGGCAGAACTGCTTCAGGCAGACGGACTAGATTATTTTTTACAGAGCCTTTACAGTCTGTGATGAAACCACCTCCAGAGAGGAGGAGGAGGAGCGGAGAAGGCCACCCCTGACGAAGGAGACCTAGACTTGTAAATCCAGCTCTATGAATAATTGAATAATTTTAAAGACATGGTTGAGGCTGTGAGGTAGTTGTAAGAAACATATAAGCAAACAAGACGAATGAGGATGCTATGGGCAGAGCCAGGAAAGGTCCCTGACCATGGATGGGCCCATGTGGTACCCACACATGTCAGCGAGACATTGGCTAGCACTGTGGGTACAACTTGCTGCCAGGCGACCTGGGACAAATGACTTAACCACTTAAGACCTCAGTTTCCTTATCTCTGAGATTGAGAGAAGAAACCGATCTATGGGCTGACTGTGAGAATGTCACGAGCCTGTGCAGGTAGAAACACCTCTGTGCCAGTCATTGTGTACACAACCTCAGCAAGGAGAAGGGCAGGGCATAAATGGCCCTCCAATTTAAACAGAAGAGAAAAAAGTAAACAGAAGAGATGAAGGATGGTGGCTCCAGGAAGTCTGAAAACTAGGGGTTTATTCCAGGGCAAAGGGAGCCCTCAAATTTAAGCTGGTGGCCATAATGAGGGTTACAATGGCACTTTCAATCAGAAACTATGTTGAAAAACTGGAACTTGCCCCCCTCCCACAAGTCCTTAACTGTGTATAAGTGGAACGACTGTTTACTTGTACATTTTTATTCTCCATGGCTCACTCTCACTGGCAATTGAAACACTTCAAAACAGGAACCTCTTAAACCCCCCAAGACCAGGTTAGGGCACCCTGCCACCACCACCCTGTTCCTCCATTTTGCCTTGTGCCAAGAGCACCACAGGCCTGCTCCTGTCTCAAGTGCCTTTCCCTGGGTCCGACGGGGGACAACGTGTACTGTGGTTGCCTTGAATTTCCTCACCTCAAATTCAGATCTAGTGATGCTTGCACCATCAAGGTGGCAAGCATGCATTGCTCTGTCTGGGAGGGAAGGGGAGATTGACACCATGAGAAGGTATAAGCGCGGAGAGAGCACGAGGTGGTCCCACTGCTCCTGACCCCCATGAGGTCCAGTCTGTGTGAAAAACAGCATTGACCCAGAAACACAAAGGCACCCCTGTTTGTGTGGTATTGGGCAAGCCTCTGGCCTCTCCAAGCCTGTTTCTTTATCCTTAAAATTGTGGCAATTCTATCCTCTGAGGGCAGCCATGAAAAATGGGGAAAATCTTGCAAGAGCCTCATAGCCTCCTAAGCAGCCATGCCCTGAGAGGTCTGTGTCTTTTTTTCCCCCCCCGAGACGGAGTTTCACTCTTTCACCCAGGCTGGAGTGTAGTGGTGCCATCTCAGCTCACTGCAACCTCTGCCCCCCGGGGTTCAAGCAATTCTCCTGTCTCAGCCTCCAGAGTAGCTGGGACTACAGGTGCCCACTATCACGCCTGGCTAATTTTTGTATTTTTAGTAGAGACAGGGTTTCACCATGTTGGCCAGGCTGGTCTCGAACTCCTGATCTCAGGTAATCCACTCGCCTCAGCCTCCCAAAGTGCTAGGATTACAGGCATGAGCCACCTTGCCCCACCGGTGTGTCATTTTCACTCTTCCCCATCTCAGAGGATTTTACGGAGTGTCAGAGCCGTGGTCTGTGCCCTGAGGTAAGAAGTAAATGGGTCAGATAATGAGGCATGAAAATGAAGCCAAAATGAAGCAGGTATTTCAGAGAGGCTCGTCTTGGAGTTTTCCATCAGGAATCCAAAGTGTTACGGCTACTGCAGACATCTGGTGTTGCTTGGCTGTGGCCAGAGGGAGATGCGATGTGTCAGCCAGGAAATCTCAGAGGTGCCTGTGAACAGGAGGGAGGCCACTCAGAGGCGGTGTCCACGGGGCTGTGAAAGGGCAGGAAGAGAACGAGGAAGCAAGGAAGCAGGCAGAAGGTGCTTTCTTTCCCTTCCCTGGCTCCTCATCACATGCCTGGGGGCCCAACCAGCTCCGGTATCAGAGCATAGCCACCCTCAAATGGCTTCATGTCACCCCCCACCCCCAACTGTGAGATCTCCCTAGACATGAGGCAGAGACTCTAGCAAAAGGATGGCAGTGCTCTATAGCAAACACAGCCATTCCAAATGGCATTCATGAGACAATGCCTTCATTCTCTGCTCTGTGCTCGGTGCTTTGGAAAGAAGCAAAAGACATTGAAGCTGCAAGCTGCTCACAATAAATAGCTGTATTTGCACAGCCAGCCCTGTAGGCCTTCCCCAGGTCTAAGCCACCTAGGACCATAGATGCCACTATGGCTCTTCTGTAAGCACATCACTGGTCACTGATGTCCAGTCCAGATGACTGGAGTGACAGGAAGGTGGGGGTATCTGGGGGTGTGGTATGGACCCCAGTCAATGTCGAGAGGCACTCTGGAGGCTGGGTCAGGTTACTCAACCAGAGAGAAAACACCGGATCAGGATGGCAGATTCAGCAAGGGCAAGGCTGTGGCAGGAACCCAGGTGACAGTAGCAATGGCTGTGCTTCCCAGGGAGCTTCAGACAGGGAAGCTCCCTGACCAAGTTCAGGCTGCAGGTGTGGTTAGGACGATAAAGAGAGGCAGCTCACTTAAGGAGGTTCCTGAGGATGAAGCCTCCTTGTTTCCCTCCCCTTTTCCTCCCCTTTTCCTCCCTCCCTGTCTCCTCCTTCCTGCCTTTCTTCCCTTGACTTAGCAACTTTACACAGGATTATTTCCAAACAGCAGGGGTTCTTGGGACTTTTACTACTCTAATGTGCATTGTGAGTCTAAAAACTACCTGACTGCTCTTGCTTGCCCATATTTCCTGGTTCTCACAAACACATTTCTTCCTAGGGAGCAGAGCAGCTCTACAGTCCGAGATTAGCTAGTCTGCGGTTAGAAAACGTCTCTCCAGCATCAGGTGAACTTTGGGTACACATCCCCTTGTGCAATGTAGGTAACTCCCTGGCCTTATCAGCTGCATGGTGGCCATCTCTTGGGTGGACTGTTTCCTCAGAAGGGCCACATGCTTCTTCCAACTCTCTTGAGTATTGTTCCAGAGCTCAGGGACACATGATTTTATCTTTCCTTCATGCAGGCCACAGACCTCACTTAGCCTATAGGCCCTCTCGAGACACTGCACCCCCACAGGTAAACAGGCAGGCAGAGAACTCATGAACACAGATTGCCTGGAGCTTTCGCCTCACCAGGGTGGGACCTTCCCTCTTCTCACTTCGGCCTGGGACACTCAGCCCATTTGAGTTCTCACGAGACGCTGGTGCCCAGGCACGAGATCTGAATGAAATCTTTCTAGGCAACAGGCACCTAACAACCAGGCTCCCTAATCCCACCAGCCACCCTCCCTGTGATGCTGGCCAGAACCATTTTAAACACCAATGTGAGCCCTCCCTGCAGGTAAAAATCATGTCTAATCTCGCCATCACCTCCCCAGCCCCAGACACCCTTTGCTCTCCTCCACCTGTCCTGCTGCCCATGATGCACCCATACCCCACTGCCAGTTCCTGAGGACTCCATGCTTTTAAATAGCATGGCTCTCCTGGAAAATCATTACTCACGCTTCTAGAGCTGGAGCAAATGTCAATGCTCTGTGTACCTTCTCCTCCTCTAGGCAGTTTGCTACTCTGTTCTCTGAAGCCTGTTGCTCCAGCTTGCGTAATAGGGTTACTGCCCTTAGGCTGTTGACACTTGCGTCTCTCCCATCTCTGCTAGAGCAGCTTGAAGGCAGGGGCGGGACACAGTGTCTGGCGGGTGCTTCCTACGGATCTATTGATGAAGACTGGACAGACATAAGAAGCTCTAGTTAGGGAAGAAGAATAGTGCACTGCGTACCTATTGCATGCCAGACACTGTTCTAAGTTCATTTAATACAACAACCCTGCGGGGCAGGTGCTATTGCCACCCTCAGTTTACAGCTAAGGAAACTGAAGAACAGAGTGGTTAAGTAACTTACACGAGGCCTCTCAGCTACTAAATAGTAAAGCCAGGATGGATTTGAACCTGGAGCCTCTGCTCTTAACCAGTATACCTATTGCCTTTCAAACTAACAGAAATGAGACCAAGAGTTAAATTTCAAGGTTAGAGGCATCAGCATCAAACAGCCTGGATGCAAACGTTGGCTCTGACCTTGATCGTACTCAACCAAGCTGAGCCTCAATTTTCTCAAATGTGAAATGGACATTATAATAATATTTGCCTCATCTTTCGTTTGGTCGATTTTAAAACTCTATGGATCTGTTGTAATCCATAACGTCAATGCCTGTGTGCTGTGACCTTGTGAATCTTTCAGATTTGAACTGCTGCTGTCAACCCTAATCTCAACCCTGTGAGAAATGACATTCACAGAGGATTGCCTGGAGTGTATTTAATATATCTCCTCCTTTAGATTTTTGACGGAACCAGACCATCAACGCCTGTGCTCTTGGAATTCTAACCTTCCCTGCAAGTATCACATTTGCTTTCATTGCCCTTGGGTGTTGGGCCCTCACTGTATGTTTCATCTGATTGGGTTTATGGTGGGCACGTTGGGGTGGATGTGACTCAGTTTCCTTTACACAGGATTGCGGGGGCGAAAGAGCACTGGAATTGTCTTCATCCCTAGAAAAGTGCCATAATAAAAGGAAACTGTATTATTTTAATTGCTGGGAGTAGAATTTTTCTTAGGCAGTAAATGGCTTTTGTTTGGGAAAACATTTCCATAAGCTGTGAGTGGTGGGAGTAGGAAGCCAAAGCACTGGATGTTTCTACAAGTAACTCAAAAGAGATAGTCTGTTCTGCCTGAGACAAAGAGGGGAATTTGGGCTCTAAGAGGCTGGAGAGAAAATTCAGAGAAGCCAGGAGAGGAAGGGAAGGGATGCCTATAAGATAGTGTGGGGAGTAAAGGCCAGTGGCAGAGGGCCAAAGGCAGTGTCCTCCATCTCCCCAACCTTGACTTTTTGTGAACATCTTCACTATTTTGTGTGAGTAGAGTCTTTCATAGAAGTCAAAGAAAAGGCTAAGCTTCACACCTGCGAGCAATGTGGTGTGGAAAGAGGTAGCCTTTGTAAGATCAAGAGCTCAGAGAAACTTGGCCCTCAGGGGAACAGAAGAAAACTCAAGACATGCTCTGAACCTCCCCCGGCCCTGGAGACCCCAGCCAGCATCTGGCTTACATGACTGATTGTGTTTTCTTATTGGCTTTAGTCACTGGGAAACTCACTAGGTCATTGAGTATATCGGGGTCCCTTATAATAAATGTTTGGGAACTTATTGGCTTTCATTGTTGGGAAACTCAGGGTATATCGGGGGTCCCTTTTAATCAATGTTCAGGAACTTATGCAGAGTTGCTTCCCACATCTTATCCTACTATTTGGCCTTCATTTCTCTTGCTTGTCCAGAATGAACCTTGTCTTCATCTGCCTGGCATCCCTTCCTGTGACACATATTGTCCCACTCCATATGGTCCCTACAGAGCTGCCAATCAGAGTGTTCAGCCCTACCTCTGTCACAGGGGTGGGTACCTGAATGCTGGCAAAAATGCCCCACCCACCTGGCCACAAGGATGGCCACAGAACTCAAGCTGGGTCAATCAGAGAATCGTCTAAGGTTGATATGAGGAGAGAATGTTCTCTCAGCTGCTTGCTAATTTGAATGAGTACAAATTTGAGGAGCTCTCTTGCCCATCATATGAACACAACTTTATTTAGCCTGGTGCCAAGTGGAGGCAAGCAGATCTGAGAGACAGAATAAAAGACAGAGCACTGACAGTATCATTTGGGCCCCAAAATCTAGCTATACCTTCAGCTGGAGCCATCCCTGGATCTACCTGTAAATTGAGCTAATAAATTCTCTCTTTTTTCACCGTGCACTGGGATACAGGCTGGAGGCGGAAGTCAGATTAGCTTTGTTCCCATTTCAAGTCCAGAGGAAGTCCTCAATTTGGGCATAAGGCCAAAGGGGCTGTGCTTATCCTTAAGTGTCAGAAACTACAAGGGAAAATTCAGTTCAAGAACCATGACCAGGAATAGATTTCTGAAGTTAGTTACTAGTTAACAAAAAATCGAACGGATCACCTCCCCAGTAGGATTGTGGGAAAATAAAATTTCCAGAGAACTCCAAGCTTGGCAAACGGTGATCTGTGATTGCTCAAATGCAAGGGCAAGTCCCAGGCCCTGCAGTTATGCTGAGAGGAGGCGGCCATTAAAGTAGCACCCCAATGAGGAGTCTTTCCCTAAGTCCTTCTCAGAAGTGGCCATGGAAAACCCTAGACAGGGGGTGTCCTTGAAATAGGAAGGCAGTTGGGGTCACCTGGGTTGGCTGACCTGGAAAGTGACTCCCCTGCCTGGGGCTGTCCCAATTCCTTCCCTGTAGACCATGCAGTATACAAATGGGACATTTTATTGCAGTGTTTCTTTTTTCCCTTTATCATTGGGGCCTCCCTATGTTGGACATGATGGTGACGGCGGTTAAACTTTTTTTAAAGCTATAGTCTACCAAATCCACAGAAGGTTGTTTCAAAACCTAATGAAGAAGGAGAATATATCACCCAGAAGCTCTGGGCCTGGGACTGGATCGGGCAACTAGATGTTGATTGGTTTTTAAGTTTTTATTTATATAGTCATTGTATTATGCCAGGTGGGGGCATTCAGAGAATTGCATTTATGGAAGAAGGGTGATTTTCTTGCTCTAGCTTTCCTCCCAGAAGAGACGTCTTCTCTGACCCCATGTAGTTCTGGAGTTTCTAGGAGTCAAAATACCCCCACTCTTATTCCATCTCCACAGAAGTGGGACCTAGCCCATACTAAGCAGAGGGAGGCCCGCCATCTCTCTATCCATTGTGATTGGTTCAGTTGTGGGCATGTGACCTAAACACAGCCAATCAGGATTGACAAACGAGCACTAAGGCCGCCTTTACCCAAAAAATGCTAAAGAAGTCAATGCAGCTTCAAATTCAACATTCGGTTCTCTTTTCTTAAAGGTTCTTCCTTCATCCCAACATTGAGATTTTCCACTGTTTTACCTCATGAAAGTTTAGAGCCTCAGACCATCAGTTTTCTTTTAACCTATGACATGAGTTATTTAGACAATATGTTTTAATTTTCAAACCTATAGATTTTTTGTTGTTTCTGATTAACTTTATTGTTTTTATTAGAGAAAGTGATTTATATAAATGCCAATTCTTTGAACTTTATTTAGACTTGCTTTATGTACTAGCATGTGTCAGTTGTTGTAAAACATATGTTGGGTGCTTGAAAATAATGTTTTCCTAAATTAATTGGTGCAAAGTTCTATGTAAGTCAATAATTATTAGTGATGTTCAAATCATTAATATTTTTATGAATTTTTTTCTATCTACTTGGTCTGTAAATCTCCCATTATAATGATGGATAAGTTGATTTCTCCTTGTTATTCTAATTTTTACCATCTTTTAAAGGCATGTCAGTAGGTATTTGCAAGTCTGGAACTGTTAAATCTTCATGTGAAATAAATTTTGTAGCAATATGTGTAACTCTCTTTATCATTAGTATAATTTTTAGCCGTAAAGCCTATTTCATCTGTTATCAGTCTGGCTGCACCAGCTTTCTTTCAATAAAATTTGCTTAGTGTATCATTTTTTCATGCTTTTATTTTCAACTTTTCAATGTTCTTATGCTTTATCTTTGTATCATATAGGCAACATGTAGTTGGGTTTTTTTTTAATCCAATCTGGTAATCTCTGTCTTTTAACTGGAGATTTTGGTCCACTTAACATTTATTACAGATGTCCAAAGTTAATGTCTTAATTTGGATTGCCTCAGAAGCAGACCCTGAGGTAAGAATTTGAATGAAAAGTTTTATTTGGGAGGTAGCTTGAGAGAACACTGATAAGGGAGTAGGGAGATGAGACAGGGAAGGGAAGGAAGCCAGTAAAGTATGTCTCATTTGGTTACCAATGTGGACAACTAGGGCTAAAACCCAATAGGTAACTCTACAAGACAGTGCAGAACAAACCAAGGAATGAGGGTGAGGGAGCTGGAGTGTTTATCCATTAATTTCCACACATTATTAGTTGAGGGCTGCTTCTGGGGACATTAACTCCTCAGCACTTCCAGCTTGTCCTGCACACATGCAGGGGAGACACAGTGGTCAGAAGGAGCCCTCATGCAAAGAGCCCCAAATACTGCCAGTTAGAAGTTCGGAGAAAGGCCAGAAAATGCTAAAATCCAAGGCTGTATGGGCAGGGCACTGATAGCATCTGCTATCAGTTAATATCTTTACCCTCCTTCTGCAAAACACAAAAATCTTAACTCAAACTACTGTCATCCAATTTATACAGTATTGTCTAGAATTTTAGTTCTTTTTAAGCACACAAATCATTATTTTATATAGTCAGTATTTGCTTAGATTTCACCAGACGTCTACATTTTTTTCTTGCTCACTTTTCCTTTATACACCTTAGATTGCTCTTCTGGAATCATTTTTATTCTTCCTGAAATAAATCCTTTGGAGTTCTACAGTAGGAGTATGTTGGACTTAGCAGTCTTGCCTGAAAATGTCTTTATTTTATTCTTGCTCTTGAATGAGAATTTTCCTGGATAAAAATTCTACACTGACAGTTATTTTCTCTATTTTGAAGATATTATTAAGCTGTTTATTGGCTTCTGTTCTTGTGTTGATAAGTCAACTACTAGTTTGTCATTCTTTGGTAGGTAATTTGTCTTTTCTGCCTGCCTGCCCTTAAGATCTCTGTCTCGAGTGTTCTGCAATTTTGCCATGGGTGTTTAGGTATAAGTTTCCTTTTTTTAAATTTTTATTTTATTTTTTTTAGACAGACTCTTTCTCTGTTGTCCAGGCTGGAGCACAGTGGCACAATCTTGGCTCATTGCAACCTCCACCTCCCCTCCCAGGTTCAAGCGATTCTCGTGCCTCAGCCTCCTGAGTGGCTGAGATTACAGGCATGTGTCACCACACCCAGCTAATTTTTTGTATTTTTAGTAGAGACAAGGTTTCACCATGTTGGCCAGGCTGGTCTCGAACTCCTGGCCTCAAGTGATCCACCCACCTTGGCCTCCCAAAGTGCTGGGATTGCAGGTGTGAGCCACTACACTCGGCTTTGCTTTTATTTTTATTGCATTGAATTTGTTGGGCTTTCTGAATCTGACAATTTATGTCTACACCATTTAGAACTAAGTTAAACACATGTGACAGAAAACTCAAAGTAATGGTGGTTTGTAAAGGACAGAAGATTATTTCTCTCTTGCATGCAAGTAGTCAGATGTTGGACAATCCTGGACTGTTAAGGGTCTTCTAGCTCACTGCTCCACTGCCCTATAATGGCTTCCTTTCTCAGGGTCTGAGCTGGCTTTTGGAGCTCCAGCCCTCACACCTGTGTCCCAGTCAGTAGGATGGTGCAAGAGAAGGAGGGCTTGCCCCTTTTTCTCTAAAGAGACTTCCCAGAAGTCTTAAAGACTTTTGCTTATCCTTCAATGCCAGAATGCAGTCACATGGCCACACCTAGCTAAAAGGGAGGCTAGAAATAATAGAACTTTAGTAGGTTGCATTGCTACTATAGCTTGGATATTTGATCCTCCAAACCTCATGTTGAAACTTGATCCCCAGTGCTGGAGGTGGGGCCTAATGGAAGATGTTTGGGTCATGGGGGCAGATCCTGTATGAGTAGCTTGGTGTCATCTTCATGGTAATGAGTGACTTCTGGCTCTATTAATTCCTGCAAAAGCTGGTTGTTGAAAAAACCTGGCACCTTTCCCATCTCTCTCTTGCTTCCTCTCTTGCCATCTGATCTCTGCACAGGCCAGCTTTGCTTTGACTTCCACCATGAATGGAAGTGGCCTGAAACCCTCACCAGAAGCAGATACTGGCACCATGCTTCTTGTACAGCCTGCAGAACCATGAGCCAAATAAACCTCTTTTCTTAATAAATCGACCAGCCCCAGGTACTTTTTTATAGCAACACAAATGGACTAAGACAATTACCATTCCAAAAGAATTTGTGGTTCTGACATCTGGAAGAGGAGGACGAGTGCTATTGGAATAGGCAGCTAGCAATCTTTACCACAGTCTACCTTTTGGCTATCAGACATCCATTTTACACTCCATTCCCACATTTGGAACATGTTCAGCCTCCAAAAGAGAAACCTTGAAATTCCCATCCAGTTACTACATCTAGGTCAAAGTTCAGTATCTTTGGGTAACACAAAGGTCTTCCCATCAGGTCTAGATGTAGCTCTTTATGTTCTGGTGACTTATAAAATAAAAGACAATCCATCTGATAAACAATGACTGAATAGGTTAACACAATTATAGCTCTTGTTCAGCAAAGGGGAATATGAGAAGCATGCAGTCATCACTGGTCCATAGTGGTCACCAAGTCCAGTTGGGGAGGAGGAGTGGAGGCTTCCAGCCCTAGCAGTGGGGAAAGCTGCCTGGTTAGTCCATCTGGCAGCCCCAGGTTCTTCCTTCTGGGAGGAACATCCTAATCTATTGTCCGTTGTGACCATCACTTTGCCTTCTCTGAGGCTCTTCCCTATCCCTTGTCCCCCGTGGTCACATCTGAGTGGGCATAAAAATTATGCTTCTTGGAGCTGCATAGCATTTACACTCTGTTTCCTGCTGATGCTGATTTAGGGCTTGGGTATGCCTTAGGGAGTTTAATTGTCACAGATCCAATATTCCATTGTGTTAATATTACCACAAATTATTTATCCAACACACTGTTTGATGGGTGTTTTGGGGTAGTTACCAGTTTAGGGTTAGTACAAATAGCGCTGCTATGAATATTTTCAGGTTTGTCTTTTGATGAATTTACATTTCTGTTGGGTATTGTTCCAGCTACCTATTACTGCATGACAAAGTGTCCCAAAATGTAATAGTGTCAAACAACACTCATTTTATTATACCCATGAGCCCTGTGGGTGAGGAACTTGAATGGGGCATGGAAGGTATGGTTTGCTCTGCTTCACCTTGCCTGGGGTCTCAGTTAGGAAACCCGGATGGCTGGGGATGATTTGAATGCCAGGGCAGGAGTCATATGGAGACTTCTTGCTCACAAATCTAGTGTCTGGGCTGGAATAAGTTGAAGCCTGCACTTACCTGGGACTAAACCTCAGGATCCCTCTCCATAGCCTGCCCCTGTGACTTAGGCTTCCTCACAGCAGGAAGGTCTTGATATGGTCAAACTCCCTGCCTGGAGACTCAGGAATCTAAGAGAAATCATTCTAGAAAGAGAAATGGAAGGTGTAAGGCCTCTTATGATCTTTTTCTGTCTGCAGAGTCTCATAGTGTCACAAACACCACATTCTATTGGTTGAACTGTCAAGCTCTCCATAATTCAAAGGCATTTGATGTAGATTCTGCCTCTTGAGGAAAGATGTGTAAAAGAATTAGACACATCCTCAGGAGTGGAATTTCTGGGCCACAGAGTATGCACATACTCAGTGTTGGTGCTGCCAATCAATTTGACAAAGGAATTATATCAGCATAACCCCCATGAACAGTGTATGAGAGCTCTGCTTGGTCCTGCCTTTTTCATTTTAGCTATTCTGTTGGGTGTGAAGTAGCAGCACATTGTGACCTTAATTTGCATTTCCTTTAGGTTTTCCTGATGCCTAATAATACAAGCTGTAGTGGGCTGAGTGGTGTCCCCCAAAAATATCAGATGCTTTAATTCCTGAAAGCTGTGAATGTTGCTTTATGTGGTAAAGTTTTTGGAAGTGTGATTAAGTTAAGGATTTTGAGATAAGTAGATTATTCCAGATTATCTGGTGGGCCCTAAAAACCATTACAGGTTGATATGGTTTTGCTCTGTCCCCATCCTAATCTCCTCTTTGTAGCTCCCATAATCCACACATGCCAGGGGAGGAATCTAGTGGGAATCAATTGAATCATGGGGCAGGTCTTTCCCATGCTGTTCTCTTGGTAGCGAGTAAGTCTCATAAGACCCGATGGTTTTATAAAGGGGAGTTCCCCTGCACATGTGCTCTTGCCTGCCACCATGTAAGATGTGCCTTTCTCCTCCTTTGCCTTCTGCCATGATTGTGAGGCCTCCCCAGCCATGTGGAACTGTGAGTACATTAAACCTCTTTTCTTTATAAATTACCCAGTCTTGAGTATGTCTTTAGTAGCAGTGTGAGAACAGACTAATACAGTAAATTGGTACTGGTAGAGTGGGGTGCTGCTGTAAAGATACCCAAAAATGTGGAAATGACTTTGCAACTGATTAACAGACAGAGGTTGGAAGAGATTGGAGGGCTCAGAAAAAGACAGGAAGATGTGGGAATGTTTGGAACTTCTTAGAGACTTGTTGAATGGCTTTGCCCAAAATGCTGATAGTGATATGGACAATAAGGTCCAGGATGAGGTGGTCTCAGATGGAGATGAGAAACTTGTTGGGAACTGGAGTAAAAATCACTCTTGCTATGCAAGGAGACTGGTGGCATTTTACCCCTGCCCTAGAGATCTGTGGAACTTTGAACTTGGGAGAGATGATTTAGGATATCTGGCAGAAGAAATTTCTAAGCAGCAAAGCATTCAATAGGAAGCACAGCATAAAAGTTTGGAAAATTTTCAGCCTGGCAGTGCAATAGAAAGGAAAAACCTATTTTCTGGGGAGAAATTCAAACCTGCTGCAGAAATCTGCAAAAGTAACAAAGAGCCCAATGTTAATTACCAAGACAATGGGGAAAATATCTCCAGGGCATGTCAGAGACCTTTGTAGCAGCCACCCCCCATCACAGGTCTTGAGTTCTAGGAGGAAAAAATGACTTCCCGGGCCAGACCCAGGGTCCCGCTGCTGTGTGCAGCCTATGGACTTTGTGCCCTGCATCCCAGCCATTCCAGTCATGGCTAAAAGGTGCCAAGGTACAACTCAGGCTGTGGCTTCAGAGGGTGCAAGCCCTAAGCTTGGCAACTTCCACATGGTGTTGAGCCTGCAGGTGAATAGAAGTCAATAATTGAGGTTTGGGAATCTCCACCTAGATTTCAGAGGACTTAGGGAAATGCCTGGATGTCCAGGCAGAAGTTTGGTGCAGGGGTGGGGCCCTTATGGAGAATCTCTGCTAGGGCAGTGTGGAAGGGAAATGTAGGGTTGTAGCCCCTGTAGAGTCCCCACTGGGGCACTGCCTAGTGGAGCTGTGAGAAGAGGGCCACCATCCTCCAGACCCCGGAAAGGTAGATGCACCAACAGCTTGTACCGTGCACCTGGAAAAGCCACAGACACTCAACACCAGCCTCTGAAAGCAGCCAGGAGAAGGGCTGTACCCTGCAAAGCCACAGGGGTGGAGCTACACAAAGCAATGGGAGCCCACCTCTTGCATCAGTGTGGCCTGGATATGAGACATGGAGTCAAAGGAGATCATTTTGGAGCTTTAAGATTTGGCTGCCCCTCTGGATTTTGGACTTTCATGGGGCTTGTAGCTCTTTTGTTTTGGCCAATTTCTCCCATTTGGAATGGGTCTATTTACTCAATGCCTGTATCCAGGAAGAAGCTAACTTGCTTATGATTTTACAGGCTCATAGGTGGGAGGGACTTGCCTTGTTTCAGACAAGACTTTGAACTGTGGTCTTCTGAGTTAATGCTGAAATGAGTTAAGACTTTGGGGGACTGTTGAGAAGGCATGATTGGTTTTGAAATGTGAGGACATGAAATTTGGGAGGGGCCAGGGCAGAATGATATGGTTTGGCTGTGCCCCCATCCAAATCTCATCTTGAATTGTAGTTCCCATAATTCCCATGTGACATGGGAGGGGCCGAGTGGAAGGCAATTGAATCATGAGGGTCGTTCCCATGCTGTTCTTGTGATAGTGAATAAGTCTTATGAGATCTGATGGTTTTGTAAAGGGCAGTACCCCCATACATGCCCTCTTGCCTGCCACCATGTAAGACGTGACTTTGCTCCTCCTTTGCCTTCCACCATGATTGTGAGTCTTCCACAGTCACAAAGTACTGTGAGACCATTAAACATCTTTCCTTTATAAATTACCCAGTCTCAGGTATGTCTTTATTAGCAGCATGAGAACAGACTAATACACTAATACAGACTAATAATTTATAAGAATACACTAGTGTTCTTTTAAAAGAGAAGCAGAGGGAGGTTAGACATTCACATTGGAGGTGAGGGCAAGATGGAGGTAGAGGTTGGAGTGATGCAGCCACAAGCCAAAGGAAGCCGGGAACTGCCAGCAGCCCCCAGAAGTGAGAAAAGCCAAGGAATGGAACTTCCTCAGAGCCTCCAGAGGGAGCATGGCCTTGCCAATACCTTGATTTTGGGCTTCTTACCTCCAGAACTTTGAGAATACATATCTGTTGTGTTAAGTTGCCATGATTAGGGAATTTGTTACAGCAGCCCCAGGAAACTAACACAAATGTATTTTTATTTGTTTACTGGCCATTAGCATATCTTCTTTCATAAAGTACTCATTCAGGTATATTGCTCATTTTCTATTGGGTTGTCTACCGATTTGTTTATTGATTTTAGGAGTTCTTTCTATATATGCTGTTTCTTTTCTTTTCTTTTTTTAAAATATATTTTATATAAGTTGAACTGGTTTGTGTTCCCTGAGAAGCAGAGACTGAGGTGGTAGAAGTGTAAAAGGCTTACTGTGGAGTACACTATGAAAGAAAAGGAAAGAAGATGGGATTGGGTAAGGGGAGCCATCGATCTGCAATACAGCCCTGGTGGCCTCTGATAACCCCATAGGGAGCTCTGAAGCAAAGACCGCCCATCAAAGGAGCCCTGATTCAGGTGGAAATAGCTAGGCCTTTGTATCACTGCCTTCTTTAGTCACTGGCTGGAGCATACTCTGCAAAGAGCACGGTTGGTTACCTTTGCCTTTCTGAATTATTGGCCGAGGATGGCCTCCAAGAAGAGCATGACCTTGGCTCAAAAGCTGATGTGGACCTGAAGCATCCTGCCAAAAGCAGGACGTTGTGAGTTCATTACGCTCCTCACAGCTCCACAGGGGGTCCTTTCTTAAAGGAGGACCTGAATGGTGCATTCACATTGCCATGAGTCCTATATTGTAAATGTCTTCTCCCAGTCTATGCTTATCTTTCCCAGTTTAAATGATGTCTTTTGATGGACAGCAGTTCTTGATCTTAATGTAGTCCAATTTTTCTTTTTTTCCTTTATAATAAGTTATTTTTATGTCATTGTAAGAAACATTTGCCTACCCCAAGTTTTCTTCTAAAAGATTTATTTTTAAACCTTCCACATTTAGACCTACAATCCATCTGGAATTTTTATGAACAATATGTGAAGTAGGGGTCACAATTTATTTTGTCCATTTGACTATTCAATTGCTCTTCAAAAGACCATCTTTGCCCCCTGCCCCACCATACTGTAGGTGTCATCTTTCCCATCAATCAGGTGAACATATATATTTTGATTGGCAGCTCCTCAATGGCTAATGATGTTGAGTATCTTTTCATGTGCTTATTGGCCATTTGTATATCTTCTTTGGAGAAATGTCTATTAATATTCTTTGTTCATTTTAAAATTAGGTTATTTATCTTTTTATCATTGAGTTGTAGGAGTTCTTTATATAGTCTAGGTACAAGACCTTTATCAAACGTATGATTTGTGAAAATTTCCTCCCATTCTGTGGGTTGTCTTTTCACTTTCTTGATTATGTTCTTTGAGGTACAAAGAGTTTAAATTTTGAGTAAGTCTAATTTGTTTCTTTTTTTCTTTTGTCACATGTTTTTAGTGTCATATATAATCCAAGGTCATGAAGATGTATGCCTATGTTTTCTTCTAATAGCTTTATAATTTTTTAGCTCTGACATTTAGGCTTTTGATCCATTTTGAGTTAATTTTTGTATATGGTATAAGACAGAGGTCCAACTTCATTCTTTTGCATGTGGATATGCAGTTGTTCCAGTACCATTTGCTGAAAATACTATTATTTTCCTCATTGAATTGTTTTGACACCCTTGTTGAAAATCAATTGATTATAAATACGAAGATTTGTTTCTGGATTGTCAATTCTGTTCCATTGATCTATGTCTGTCCTTATGCCAGTACTACCCTGTCTTGGTTACTGTAGCTTTTTAGTAAGTTTTGAAATTGAGAATTGTGACCTCCAACCTTGTTCTTTTATCTCAACATTGTTTCGGCTACACTGGATCCAAGATGAACAAAGTGTCCTATTGCATAACATACTCCCTTCTTTATAAGACAGTTGTGGTTGAACAAAGGTTTTGTTGCCTTCGGTTAGCCTTACCACAGGTGATTTGACAATGATCAGTCGTTCTCAGCTGGGGACAATTTTGCACCTCCCTTCCCTCCAGGGGACATTTGGTAATGTCTGCAGAGATTTTTGGTTATTACAATTGAGAAGAGGGTGCTACCCACCTAGTGGGGAGACACCAGGGATGTTGCTAAACATCCTGCAGTACACACAACAGGCCCCCACACCAAAGATTATCTGACCCAAAATGTCAATCGTGACAAGGTTCAGAAACCCTAGACAATAATTATCATGTCTTTTTTTAAAGCTTTCTATGGAAGTCCTGAGTACATGTGTGACTGTTATTTCTTTGAACTCCTTTAGCTTAGAAATACATTTTGAAAATGTTTATTTGTCAAAAATTAATGAAGGAGAATGAACATTGCTACCATTTATTGAAGTCCCTTTCTGCCTTAGACACAGTGCTTAACATGTTAATGAGGCCACCAACAGTCATTTCATTATTTTCTCCAGAACTTTTCTGCTTTGGGTCAAAGGTTGATATAAAGCTTCCGGAGGAAATGATGAGTACACTGCAATTTTCAAGTAAATCACATAATTCAAAGCAGAAACTATTTAGATTGAGTCTTTAGGCATGAAAATATGTAACATTTCAAAGTTGGATTTTACTCAGATGAACACGTCACATTGTGATTGATAGGAGTACAATAATTTTTCCACCCACTTTTGAAAAAGCTGGAGTCCAAAAGCAAGCCTGGTACTCATCTTCCAGCATCTAGACTCAGGCTGCCAGTAAGAACATTCCCACGATCACTCCCCTGGCCCCCAGTACAGACTCTCCCTGTCTCAGCTTGTGCTATCTTCCCTGCAGGTCTAGGGATTGAACAATGACTTGAAATTTTGAAAAATAGCATCAAGCTCACTTTCCCGGCTACAGAAAGAAAACAAAGATAATAAAAATCCTCATAAATGTATAGGGCCATTTGACTCAAGGAGTCCGATAGCATTGTCCAGGGATCGGGGAAGTGGATAGGGATGAAATAAGCAGCTAGAAACCAGAGATGGAATAAGGGTTTTGTATTGTTAGCAAGGTCAGTGTAGGGTGCTGAGCATGAGTCTGAGGCAGTGTCCATATCCAATGGGAGAGAGCACAGCTCTCAACTGAGAACTGGCAAATGCCATATTTGCTATGCCTGCTTGAATGTCTTTTTTTTTTTTTTTGAGACTGAGTCTTGCTCTGTCACCCAGGCTGGAGTGTAGTGGCACGATTTTGGCTTGTTTCAGCTCATTGCAACCTCTGCCTCCCAGGTTCAAGTTCAAGTGATTCTCCTGTCTTAGCCTCCTGAATAACTGGGATTACAGGTGCCTGCCACCATGCCCAGCTAATTTTTTGTATTTTTAGTAGAGTCAGAGTTTCAACATGTTGGCCAGGCTGGTCTCAAACTCCTGGCCTCAAGTGATCCACCTGCCTTAGTGTCCCAAAGGGCTGGGATTACAGGTGTAAGCCACCGCATCCAGCCAAATGTCTTGCTTTCATTGAGAAAGGCATATTAATGGGGGAAAGTTATTGGCTGTAGTTTATGTCATTTATACAGGGTTAGGACAGAGGTCATCTTATCCTTATTGGCACACACAGTGGGAAAGGGTGCACATCCAGGTGCATGTTGGCCTATGTCACCAGATTTCCACCACACCCACCTCCCCATTGTCCTGTAACACTTGGCCACTGTCTCATCTTTCCCAGTTCTCCCATCCTGGTTGGCTCAGTAGATTAGTTGATTCTCTTTTCAGGTGCCGTCTTTGAATTTTCCACACTCTTGGCGCGTGCGCCTCAGCTCCTTGGACATCACCCTGACATTGAGCCCCTGGTGCTGTGCTTGGGACTGAGGGTAAATGACACAGTCAGTGTCCCCAACCCCACCGCATGGCAAAACAAATGCTGACACTTCTAATTGCCTTTTATCAGCCGGGGAAGTGTTGAATATTATCAGGATTTCAGGCAAAATGACTGGGTAAGAGATGACTTGATATCTGACTTAAAAGAGGACACCCTGATGGGCAGAGCCCCAACTCTGACTTTGCTCTGGCTTGAGACAGTCCTCAGACAGTTCTCTTGGGTGAGGCTGCCAGATAAAACACAGGATGCCTAGTTAAATTTTAATTTCAAATAAACACGGATTTCTTTTTTAGTATAAGCAGGCCCCATTTAGCACAAGTATGTCCTATATTTTTATTTGCTACATCTAGCAACCCTACTCGCGAGCTAATATTGGGTCGGTCACCAAGTGTACCTGACACCTTGCCGTGAGCCAGGGCTGGGCAAGAGTCAGCTCCCACCTCCCGGTGCCCCGCTACCAGCCCCGACCAGACCTGACTGCACATGTGCACTGAGCAGTACAGGCCTGTGTTGAGGGCCCACGGAAGGATACCGGGAGAATGGGCGCAGTTCTCTGGCTTCTGCATGGGGAGGGCCTCCACCTCTGTCAAGGTCCTTGTGGTGGGACTTTCCACAGCTGGGTTTGCGGTACTGCCAGGCAGCTAAAGAGAGTGACCAGCAGACATAGGTTTGAAGATTACCCCAAAGGCATTGCGCAAGGTCCGGCCTGGTACACCAGAACACGGCAGCAGCTGGCGCAGCCAGGCACCGAGGAGGGACCTCCCACTCCTGCCCCTTCCCGCGTGCTCTGAGTGACCCTGGGATAGAGAGAGAGGGAGAGGAGAGCCCTTGCTTCTTCCCACCCCCAGCCCACTGGCCACTCAGGAGGAACCCTGAGATGGGGTCAGAACAGGGCTAAGTGGACTCTCTTTGTTCTGCAAGTTTCCTGTGACCCA
Organism: Pan troglodytes; assembly: GCF_028858775.2. Lineage (NCBI taxonomy): Eukaryota > Metazoa > Chordata > Mammalia > Primates > Hominidae > Pan > Pan troglodytes. Next base: position 36,817,727 of record NC_072410.2, read on the forward strand.
GCCCCAGCCACACCCTTCTCCCAGGGAAAGTGTCTCGTCCCGCCTGCCTTCCTAACAGGGACCCTTCTTCTGCCACTGGCCTTCCCTGTCTACCTACATGGCTGATGATTTTCATTCCTTATGAAAATAAAGCTGGCTTTAACTTATTTGTAATGTGCACACTTGATGCACAGATTCTAATAATGCCATCCTCCAATAAAAGAAACCAGGGCTCCTTGGAAATGGCCACTAAAGAAAAAAACAAAAACAAAAACAAACAAACAAACAAAAGCCTTTAGACAATTAAAGTTAGTATTATTCAGAGTCTTACAGAGGAATCCAACCCCAGAGGGGTCCTTCAGAGCGTTTCTGTTACACTGCTCCAAAGCAGTATTTCAGTCCACAGCTTATATACGGGTGATGGAGGTTCTCTGCTTGTGTTCACAAGTCACATTACAGCAAAATCTCATCAAAGTTTGGGTGGGTAGATTACAGAGGCACAATCATTAATCTTGTCAGATGTTATCAGGCTCATTCCCAGGAACTTACCTCTCTTGGCAGGGGGAAAGAATCTTCTTATTGCAGGCAGGCCAGATTGCTAGCAGCATGGGGTAGGTCACAACACAAGGCTGCATGCCATTCTCCTGAATAATGATTCATCTCTTGTCAGTGGGCGACCAGTACTTTGGCCTTAGCCATTGAAGAATAGTTGTCCAATTTTGAAGAATTTAGGTAGAGAGAAAGGTAAATGTTTTAATTTTGTTCACAAAAGTAAACTTTATCCAATTGTTGTAAGATAAAAATAGCTCAAAAGAAAAGAAGCATTCTTCACTTTGGAAAACAAAATATAAATAGAATCAGCAATGTTTCAAACAGAAGTCATAAAAATCACTGTAACCTTCCATCAGTTCAGCCCCATGAAAATCGTTTTAGTTCTCCATCAGTTCAGTCTCATGTAATTCTTGTTCTGATTGTTGTTTGGCAATCTTCATAAATGCTCTCATTAGAGTTCTGGAATTTTTTGTTTAGTCCATTGATCTTTTGTGTGTGTGTGTGTGTGTGTGTGTGTGTGTTTTTATTTTTATTTTTTTATTTTTTTTATTTTTTTATTTTTTTATTTTTTAGTCTTTTTTTTTTTTCTTTTTTATTGATCATTCTTGGGTGTTTCTCGCAGAGGGGGACTTGGCAGGGTCACAGGACAATAGTGGAGGGAAGGTCAGCAGATAAACAAGTGAACAAAGTTCTCTGGTTTTCCTAGGCAGAGGACCCTGCGGCCTTCCGCAGTGTTTGTGTCCCTGGGTACTTGAGATTAAGGAGTGGTGATGACTCTCAACGAACATGCTGCCTTCAAGCATCTGTTTAACAAAGCACATCTTGCACCGCCCTTAATCCATTCAACCCTGAGTGGATACAGCACATGTTTCAGAGAGCACAGGGTTGGGGGTAAGGTCACAGATCAACAGGATCCCAAGGCAGAAGAATTTTTCTTAGTACAGAACAAAATGAAAAGTCTCCCATGTCTACCTCTTTCTACACAGACACAGCAACCATCCGACTTCTCAATCTTTTCCCCACCTTTCCCCCCTTTCTATTCCACAAAACCGCCAGTGTCTTCATGGCCCGTTCTCAATGAGCTGTTGAGTACACCTCCCAGATGGGGTGGTGGCCGGGCAGAGGAGCTCCTCACTTCCCAGTAGGGGCGGCCGGGCAGAAGCGCCCCTCACCTCCCGGACGGGGCGGCTGGCCGGGCGGGGGGCTGACCCCCCCCACCTCCCTCCCGGACGGGGCGGCTGGCCGGGCGGGGGGCTGACCCCCCACCTCCCTCCCGGACAGGGCGGCTGGCCGGGCAGAGGGGCTCCTCACTTCCCAGTAGGGGTGGCCGGGCAGAGGCGCCCCTCACTTCCCCGACGGGGCGGCTGGCCCGGCGGGGGGCTGACCCCCCCACCTCCCTCCCGGAGGGGGCGGCTGGCCGGGCAGAGGGGCTCCTCACTTCCCGGTAGGGGCGGCCGGGCAGAGGCGCCCCTCACCTCCCGGACAGGGCGTAGTCCATTGATCTTAAAGTTACTAGACATCTGTGTTCAAGAGTACTTGTTAAGGCCAGTCACAGTGGCTCACATCTGTAATCCCAGAACTTTAAGAGGCCAAAGTGGGCAGATCACTTGAGGTCAGGAGTTCGAGACCAGCCTGGTGAAATCCTGTCTGTACTAAAAATACAAAAAAATTAGGCAGGCATGGTGGTGCACGCCTGTAATCCTAGCTACTTGGGAGGCTGATGCATAAGACTTGTTTGAAGCAGGGAGGTGGAGGTTGCAGTGAGCTGAGATCTCACCACTGCACTCCAGCCTGGGTGACAAAGCCAGACTCTGTCTCAAAAAAACAACAACAAAAAAAGAGTACTTAGAGAATAATTCAAAACAATAACTGTGGATGACAAAAACTTATAATAGCCATGGTTAAAATCTGATGAAAGTTCTCAATTGAAGAAAATGTAGTTCTTTCTATTACATATAGTATTTTAAGATAACAACCAGAATGATGACAGACAGTGGCCCATCAGGACCATCAGACTTTTATAAATTTTATTTACTCTTTAGAATGCTCACATTAATAACATCCATACTTTGGAAATGTAACTTTGGAAAACATTTAACATTACAATCAAAATTATTTGACAGATAACATATTAGAATATTTTTGAATTTGTATAATTATAGAACATTTATATCAATAACATACCCATAAATATAACTGGAAGACCTAGTATCATTTATGATTTGATAATGCTTTCCTTATAATTTACCAAATAAGTCTAATCATTTAACATCTATGCAAGATGACAGATGCTTTTTTTTTTTTTTTTTTTTTTTTTTTTAGGTTTTTCAGCAACCCCAACTGGAAAATCTCAAAGTTATGTGAAGCCAAAAAAAAAAAAAAACCACTTAATTTAGGATTTTGATCCTGGGGAAACCTGCCAAAGATGTCAAAAGGTTAAAAACATTTAATTGAAACAGAATTGCCGGTCATTGTTAAGTAATAATCATTTAGAAGTTACATTCGGGCAAAATCTCATCAAAGTTTGTGTGTAAGAGTACATCTGGTTATAGATTACGGAAGCATAATTCTTCATCCTGTCATTGTCTTATGTACAGGAAAAGGCGAGGGCTAGAATCATTGAACTTATCTTTTCTAAAAATGTGGTAATCAGGCAAGAGATATGGGAACCTATTCTCTATCCTGCTTATCATGGTCAAAGCATTCTTCTAGAGGGCTGTGCTCAGTCACTGAGTCAGAGGTTTCTGAACGAGCAGAAGGAGCAAACGTGGCTTTTTTTTTTTTTTTTTTTTTGACAGGGTCTTACTCTGTGGCACAGGCTGAAGTGCAGTGGTGTGATCATGGCTCACTGCAGCCTTGAACTCTGGGATCAAGTGATCCTTTCACCTCAGCCTCCCGGGTAGCTGGGACTACAGGCGCATGCCACCAAGCCTGGCTAATTTTTTTTTTTATATATAAGTTTTTGTGCAGAGCAGTGGTTTCATGTAACCCAGGCTGGTTTGGAACTCCTGGACTCAAGTGATCCTCCCTCTTTACAGCAAGGGCCAACTATGTGACTAGTCAGAGGCAGATGTTCGCTATTTTTTCTCATAAAGGAAAGATTGATTTTAGGACAGGCAGGAAGTGTACAAGATGAGATGAGCCTGGAGCATCATGTAGTGCCAGAAAGTAAGGAAGTGTTTTATACACACACACACACACACACCAACTCACATTGATGGGAAGAGGTCAAAGGAGCACAGGAGCCAATTGAAAGAGCTCCTAAAGGCCAAAGCTGGAACAATTTGAGCAACAAAATAAAGTAATATGGGACTATAACCCAAAGTGTGAGATAAATATTTATGAGTTATACTAATAAAAATAAATGATTGAATTTTAAAATGGAGAAGTGACAGATCTCCCAGCAGAAAAGTCTAAATAACTTATGTAGATAGTTCATCCTCAAGAAGGTACAGGATAACTCTTGCCTCCTCCATGTGGGCTCTGCATAGTGACTTCCTTCAAAGCATACATGTGTGTGAAACAGGAAAACAAGAATAACTACAGTGGAGAAACTTCACAAACACTACTTCAGCCAGGTGATCAAGGTTAACATCAAGTGATAAGTAATGCTAATAGTATGCACTCTTGATATGATGTGACGAGAATGGCCCTTTACCTCTGTAGTCTTTCTCCGAATAACCCGTAACCCCAGTCTAATCATGAGAAAAACATCAGACAAATCCCAATGGAGGGGTAATCCACAATCTACCTGAAAAGTACTCCTCAAAACTGTTGGCTGGGAGCGGTGGCTCATGCCTGTAATCTCAGCATTTTGGGAGGCCGAGGCAGGTGGATCACTTGAGGCCAGGAGTTCGAGACCAGCCTGGCCAACATGGTGAAACCCCGTCTCTACAAAAAATACAAAAATTAGCCAGGTGTGGTGGCATGCGCCTGTAATCCCAGCTACTTGGGAGGCTGAGGTATGAGAATCACTTAAACCCAGAGGCAGAGGTTGCAGTAAGCTGAAATCACTCCATTGCTCTCTAGTCTGGGTGACAGAGTGAGACACTGTCTCAAAAAAAAAAAAAAAAAGAGAATAAAAATTAAAAAAAATTTAACTGTCAACATCATCAAAAACAAGAAAAAGACAAGGAAAGCCTAAAGAAACATGACAACTAAATGTAATCTGATATTCTGGATGGAATCTTAGTACAGAAAAGGGACATTAGGTAACAACTAAAGGAAATCTACGGCTGGGGGCAGTGGCTTACGCCTGTGATCTCAGCATTTGGGAGGCTAAGGTGGGTGAATCTCTTGAGCCCAGGAGTTCGAGACCAGCCTGGACAACATGGTGAAACCCTGTCTATACAAAAAATACAAAAATTAGCAGGATGTGGTGATGCATGCCCATAGTCCCAGCTACACGGTAGGCTAAGGTGGGAGGATCGTTTGAGCCCAGGAAGTTGAGGCTGCAGTTACCTGTGATCACACAACTGCATTTGGGCAACAGCAAGACCCTGTCTCAAAAACAACGATAAAACTGAATAAAGCATGTACCTTAGTTAATAATGCATCAATATTTGTTCATTAATTGTGACAAATGTATCATGTTAATATAAGTTGTTAATAATAGGGAAAGCTGGGAGTGGAGTATATAGGAACTTTGCACCATCTTTTCAAGTTTTCTGTAAATACAAAACTATTCTAAAATGAAAGGGTTATTTTTTTAAAAAGACAAAGGTAGGGGGAAGCTGGCTTTATTGAGTTTTCTGATTATGAAAATAAATATGCAAATTCAAGCAATACAGAAAATACAAAGGCAAAAGTAGCAATTACTTGAAATCTTAGCCTGCCTTTAACATTTTGGTAACTCCTCCCAGTCTGTGTCTAATGTCCACAGAGTTGAATGTGAAAATTTTTATGTAAATCAGATCCTACATGAATTGCTATCCTATCACCTGGTTTTTTCTCCACACAACAAAACATTTGTGTGTATTTAAAGGTTATCTTTAAATGCTAGTATAGAGCTACCTCATTATTTTAATAGTTTATAGTATTCTATAATATTATAATCCACCTGAGAAAGCTTATTTGCCATTTAAGTGTGTTTATTTTCTCCTCTGAACAACACTGCATTCACATGCATATACAAACATCCTTGAACCTGTCCTTTGGTATTCATGGGGGCTTGGATCCAGGACCTCTCATGGATACCAATATTCCTGGATCTTCAAGTCCCTGATATAGAGTAGCAAAGTATTTGCATATAACCTATGCACATCCTCCAGTGTACTTTAATTCATCTCTAAATTACTTATAATGCCTAGTACAATGTAAATTCTATGTAAATTGTTGTTATACTGTATTGTTTAGGAAATTACAAGAAAAGAAGTCTGAATATGTTCAGAACAGACAGTTTTGTTTGTTTGTTTGTTTTTGAGGCAGTCTCGCTCTTTTGCCCAGGCTGGAATGCAGTGGCACAATTTTGGCTCACTGCAACTTTCACCTCCCCAGTTCAAGTGATTCTCTTGCCTCAGCCTCCCGAGTAGCTGGGACTATAGGCGTGTGCCACCACACCTGGCTAATTTTTTGTGTGTTTGTTTTTTTTTAGTAGAGATGGGGTTTCACCATGTTAGCCAGATGGTCTCAATTTCTTGACCTTGTGATCCACCCACCTCGGCCTCCAAAAGTGCTGAGATTACAGGCATGAGCCACCGTGCCTGGCCACAGTTTTTTTTTTTTTAAGTGAATGTTTTTGATCTGAGATTGGCTGAATCTACAGATGCAGAACCCATGGATCTGGACAGCCGACTGTACTTACATAAACTCCTGGATCTGGAGAGCCAACTGAACTTACATAAATTCCTGGATCAGGGAATGAACATTTACTGTCTTGGTAGAGATTGCCAGGTAGCCTACAGCAGCATTGCTTCATTTTTCACTCCCATCACCAGTGCATGACAGTACCTGTTTCCCCACACCTTGCCAATATTGCATTCTTGACAAATATGCATTTGTCATTCTTCTTAATATTTGTCAATCTGATAGTCGAAGATAGCTGCTGATTTCCATCTAGTGTGGCTGGCCTATCTTTCAAGCCTGTGTTCCCACATTTCTGTTGTGAAATTACCATACTTACTCCATGTTCTAGCCTTTAACTGGCCCGTCGGTCCAATGGTTGAGTCCCCGCCACTAGAAAAAGATCTTGGAAGTCAGGGCCATTATAATTCAAGATTTCCTTTCCCTTTCCAGGGCCTCAAGTATTCTGGGAAGGTACAGGGCAGCCAAAAAAAATTATTGTTGAAATGAATGGCCCTAAGCCAATGACTGCATGGAGGGTGAGTGTGTTGTTGGGGCCTGAGTAGCTGGGAATTGAGTGTGTTCAGCAGGGTGGCCCTTTGTAGACCAGGCTCCTTACTTGGGAGGGGCTCCACAGCCCCCAGGAAGATGGTGCTGCCTGAATGGACATGTTTTCCTGGGGGACCCATTCCCTGGTCACAACTGATTGAACCAGACGAGGGAACTGATCCAAGCTGAGCATTCAGATTCTCTCTCTGGAATTTGAAATAACAGACACAGAAACCAGTTAAGTAATGTGGGCCATTGGAGTCGTAAGATCAGGGAGAGTTGAGGCCATTTTTGGTACCATGGTAACCCAAAACAATGAGTTATTGCAGATTAGGAGATTTTCAAGGCCATAAAACAAGCTAAGAGAGGCAGAAATGAGGAACACGGGGAGGGAGGGATTGAGAGACAGAAAGAATCAGAGAATAAAAAGCTGTGTGGCTTCCCCAAGTCCTGTGGGCCCTGGCTATATTTCTTGGAGGTGTGCTCCCTGGGGTTACCTTGTGTGCATCTTCACAATAAATTATTTCAGGAACTCATCCTTAACCAAGACCAAAATAATTGCTCAAGTCCAACAACTCTTTTTGCTTATTCTTCACAGTTTCCAAACAACTTTCATATAAACGAACTAAATCCTGATAAACTAATATTATATGGATACATATTTGTAAGTGTATATTTATCCATTATAAATGCATGGTTAGCAAGTAGTTATTGATTAACCATGGGGTGTCTGGCACTGAGCTGGGAACCACAGACACACTAGAAGAGTAAAGACACAATTCCTCACCCCAAGGAGCATTGATGGGAGATAAGCTAACAACAAGTAACATCATGTGGTAATTACTAAATGCAAGAGACTTGGGAAAGGTCAGAATTACTGTGGGGCAAAAAAGTCAGAAAATTTCTTACAAGTAGAGAAACTTGAACTGGGATTTGAGTGGGCAAATGTTGAATAAAAAGAAGAAAAAAATGAGGACATTCCTGGAGAGGTAGAAGAAGAAACAAACAGTCCTCTAACATGTTGCCATTTGTAATTGCTTTTACTTGCATTCTTTCCTTTTTTTTTTTTTTTTTTTTTTTTTTTTTTTGAGACAGTCTCGCTCTGTCACCCAGGCTGGAATGCAGTGGTATGGTCTCGGCTCACTGCAACCTCCACCTCCCAGGTTCAAGTGATTCTCCTGCCTCAGCCTCCCGAGTAGCTGGGAGTGCAGGTGAGAGGTGACAACGTGCTAGCAGCCCTCGCTCACTGTCGGCGCCTCTTTGGCATTGGCGTCCACTCTGGCCACGCTCGAGGAGCCCTTCAGCTCGCAGCTGCCGCTGTGGGGGTCCCTCTCTGGGGCTGGCCGAGGCCGGAGCTGGCTCCCTCTGATCGCAGGGAGGTGTGGAGGGAAAGGTGTGGGCAGGAGCCAGGGCTGTGCGCACACACGGGTTCTAGGTGAGCGTGGGCTCAGCAAGTGCCTGCTGGGCTTGATCAGGGGATGAGCTCCCTCTGGGTGGCCGGAGTGCCCAGGCTAGGTGCTGCAAAGTCCCATGGCGAGTGCCAGTGAGAGAAGCCGGCTGGACTTCTCCTACCGATGGGGACTTGGAGAACTTTTCTGTCTAGCTAGAGGATTGTAAACGCACCAATCAGCACTCTGTGTCTAGCTAAAGGTTTGTAAACGCACCGATCAGCACTCTGTCAAAACGGACCAATCAGCTCTCTGTAAAACGGACCAATTAGCTCTCTGTAAAATGGACCAATCAGCAGGATGTGGGTGGGGCCAGATAAGGGAATGGAAGCAGGCTACATGTGCCAGCAGCGGCAACCTGCTAGGGTCCCCTTTCACACTGTGGAAGCTTTGTTCTTTAACTGTTTGCAATAAATCTTGCTGCTGCTCACTCTCTGGGTGTGCGCCGCCTTTATGAGCTGTAACACTCACCGCGAAGGTCTGCACCTTCACTCCTGAAGCCAGTGAGACCACGAACCCACCAGAAGGAAGAAACTCCAGACACATCTGAATATCTGAAGGAACAAACTCCAGACACACCATCTTTAAGAACTGTAACACTCACTGCGAGGGTCCACGGCTTCATTCTTGAGGTCAGCGAGACCAAGAACCCACCAATTCTGGACACACAGGTGTGTGCCACCACACCCAGCCAATTTTTGTGTTTTTAGTATAGATGAGGTTTCACCACGTTGGCCAGGCTGGTCTTGAATTCCTGGCCTCAGGTGATCCGCCCACTTTGGCCTCCTGCATTATTTCCTTTAACTCTTTAAACAATGCTAAATGTATTACTATTATTATTATTGTCAACAATAGCCTGGTTTATAGCTGAGAAAATGGAAGGTCAGAGAAGTGACCATGACGTGTCTAAAGACACCCAAGTCAATAAATGGCAGAGCACACACAGATAGACCAAAGGTAATGCCAGCCCCTGAAGGAGAAACAGCAGCTCCACTTTTCCCTCCTTGGGGAATCTTACTTCCCTAATCTCACCTTCACGGGCCTGACTCTGCTAGTGTCTTCACTCCATGCCTTCACTCTCCAGTTTCTAAATCAGCTCTAAGGCCACATGTTAAGGTCTCTGGTCACTGGGTTTCCTACACGCTTCCTTGGCTGACCTGCAGGAAGGCTTGGCTGGGACAGCAGCCTGTGGTCAGGTTGGAGCTTGCCGGGAGCCCTGTGTCTATGTGGTCTCTGACACAGTGGTCACAGGTGTGAGCCTGTCCATCCTCACACTTGCTACAACCATGAATCCTACATATAGGGGAGGAGAGCAGGGTGGGCTGTAAAAGGGAGTTCCACATTGCCCAAGAGCTACTTACGATTTAGATAAGCCTGTCCAGCGTGGGTCTTCAAACTTGATTCCCACACTCACCTGAAGTGATGTGTAGACTCTGTGGAAAGGTTGGGGCCTCACCAGGCACCCCCATTTATCAGTCCAGCACGATAAGAGCTGAGCCAAGATTATTGCTCCTTGAGAAGACTGCTGAGATCAGAATGACAAGCCCCGTGCATAGACAGGGTGGGTGCCGGGAGGCCCAGTGGCCAGCTGTTGTGTCAGGGGCACCCCTGCAGAGGAGATGTCGAGTTGTCGTTGGAGAAGCCATCCCACATAGCCTTGTCCTGGCAACTGGGGACCTCCCAGGAGGCCAATGAGTTCTCCAGGCAACAGCCCTGAGGGCCAGGGGTGTGCCCATGGTGGAGTTGCCCAGGAAGCCGTCCTGCTGGGCTTGGCACCGTGGGGGAGGGGTGGGAGTGGGAATGGGGCAGGAGCTGAGCCTTCCAGCTCATGTGGGACCGAGGGGCCAGAGGACCTGGCCTATTCCAGGGACTACACTTCCCAGGCAGAAGTCTCCGTTTCATTTTCAATGGAAACGAGGATACTCTGCTTCCTTGTGAAGGGTAGTTTTAAGACATTGACAAGCAAGTGTGTCATAACCATGTTGCAACTTTTAAAATGCTATTCCAAAGAGGACTGTGGTTATCCTGGTGATTAGAATGAGGAACATAGTTTTCCATTTGACACAGAGTATTTCTTTTAAGGGTAAGAGCCAGTGGGCTAGGTTTCATTGCACCGACCTGCAGCCTCCAGGACTGTCCCCTGCTCTGGGACCATCCCTGACTTGCTGGAGGGATTTAGGTTCTCAAGAATACTGATATGAATTGGCAGGTATCACACGCCAGGTAATCCCAGGTGCATTACATGCATTACCTTGTCTCCATCCTCCTTGGGAGGAAAGCACTACGATGATTCCCCTGAAGTAGAAAAAGCTGAGTGACTTTCCCAAGGGTCATGTGGCTAGGGAATGGTGAGCCAAGAGTCACCCCGGGCCGTCTTATCTTGGAGCCTTTGTTCTGGACTTACCTGTTCTGTTGCCTTAGGAAACATGCCTGCCTCTGTGCTTCCCTGCCCCTACCCATGCCAATCTCCCTTTACCCCTTCCTTCTTGCGCTCCAAGCATCCAGATATGGATCAATTCTTTTCTGCTTTTTGAATGAATATGGTTCTGTCTTGCTTCTGGGCCTTTGCACATGCTGCTCCTTCCTCTAGGACACCTGTCTCCCCATCCTTCTTTTTTTTTTTTTTTTTAATTTGAGATGCAGTTTCACTCCTGTTGCCCAGGCTGGAGTGCAATGGCGAAATCTTGGCTCACTGCAACCTCCGCCTCCCAGGTGTAAGTGAAGAATCGCTGCCTCAGCCTCTCAAGTAGCTAGAATTACAAGCATGCACCACCACTCCTGGCTAATTTTGTATTTTTGGTAGAGACAGGGTTTCACTGTGTTGGCCAGGCTGGTCTTGAACTCCTGACCTCAGGTGATACGCCACCTCTGCCTCCCACAGTGCTGGGATTATGATCATCGCATCCCCATCCTTCTTTGCTTGAACAACTTTGACTTGTTTAAATGTCAGCTTGACCACTTGCCTTGTGGGAAGCATTTTTGGAGCCCTCCAAGTCTGAGTTAGTGCCCCCGCTCTCTGCTCCTGCAGCAGGTGTACACTTCCCCGTTGCAGAATTAATCATTCTGTACTCTAACTGCCTTCTGACTTTCTGCAACTGAATCCTGAGTGGTCAGCAGTGTCTGCACATGGATGCCCCACACATACTTGTTGGAGGAGGAATTAATGAATGACTGCTCAACACGGCCTCTTTCACCGTTAGTCCACCCCGCCCTGTCTCCACCTTGTATTGTACATCTTGTACCAGACACATTAACACTTTATTTGGTGAATCCTAGCAAGGCCTGGAAGAGAGGCCAAAGCAACAGAGGATAGGACCTTCAGGGGGTTGGGGACAGCAGGTGTTCATTAACTGGTACAGAAGTATTTCAATATTTTAACAACCAGTAACACAACTGTTGTGTGTCCTACTTGTGTGCATTGTTTATTCCACCAATGACTTCCCTGAAGTGATCAGCAACCACGGTCACTGGCAGGATTGTGCAGAGTGGAGTGGGCTGAGAGCTTGGAAGGACAGCTCTTCTGCTGGTTGCCCAAAGCAGCATCACTGATGCATATTAGCCAGTTATTCATGGTTGAGATAGGGAGACAATAAGCCTCTGTGACATTTCCCTGGGACCTGGGGTTTGAGAAGCACTCCAGGATAGGGAAGGACAGAAGCTGGTACTGATGTAGCTCCTGCACCAAACAATAGCTTTGTGTGTGTCTGTGTGTGTGTGAGAGAGAGAGTTTGTGTTTGGTGTGCCATTATGCATGGTAAGCATCTGCATGTATGTGATGGGTATTTGTATGTGGTCTGTAAGTGTATGTGCGGTGTGAGGGGTGGTTTGGTGTGTATTTGTGCTGTATGCCATGGATATGGTGTGTAGATGTGGTTGTGATTGTGTGCATGTGCCTATGTGTGTGCATGTATGTGTGGTGTGTATTATGAAGGTACTGAGGCAAGTGTTCTGGATGAGACTGAGGAGATGGTGACAGAGAGAGAAAAGAATGGAGGGGACCCTCCCTTAGCCAACTCCTGGAAGTTCGTTGTATGTGGTCATCCAAGTGGGCAGAGTGAACAGGAGACCTGGCTGGGACCACCAGCAGCCAGCAGGACAGAAACACAGAGGAGGAAGAGAGAGCCCCAGTGATCACCTCGCCTGATCGGGAGGGTGTCTTCCCTCTGCTGGGCGGGCAGAAAGCATGTTCTAAAGACAGAAAATTTAGCAAAAAAGGGAGAAAGGGCTCCCCAGTTTCCTTTGCAACTTCTGCACCGTTCGTTTTGTTTTTGTTTTTGGTATAGCTCTGTGCCAGAAAGAGCTTGCCCAATCGAGCATGTGAGGGAAAACTCATGGCCTCCCAGGCCACATCAAACAAAGCAAGGCCTTCAGCACAAGAGAGATTTTTGCTCTTCTTGGCAGGGATGACATCCTGGAGATTATAAAGGATTTGGGTCAGGGAGAGTCATCAAGAACATCCTGTTCCAGGAGCCCTGAGGCCCCGAGGCCCAGGATGGAGGACAGGTGACAAATACATTGCCCAGGGTCACACCACTGTTTCTTTCTGGTGGTTGAGTGTTAGCAGAGCCCCAGACTGATGTATTGATCAGGTTATTGGAAGGGCAAAGTCTCCCCCAGGCTTCCTGATTATCAGTCCAGAGCTCTTTCCACCTCCCCAGCTAACAGGAGACCCATGGTCTCCTCCAACCCTGTGGAACCTTCTTTTTTTTTTTTTTTTTGAGACGGAGTCTCGCTGTGTCGCCCAGGCTGGAGTGCAGTGGCGCAATCTTGGCTCGCTGCAACCTCCGCCTCCCAGGTTCAAGCAATTCTTCTGCCTCAGCCTCCTGAGTAGCTGGGACTACAGGCACGTGCCACCACGCCCAGCTAATTTTTGTATTTTTAGTAGAGACGGGGTTTCACCATGTTGGCCTGGATGGTCTCGATCTCTTGACCTCGTGATCCGCTTGCCTCGGCCTCCCAAAGTGCTGGGATTACAGGTGTGAGCCACCACACCCGGCCATTTTCAGAAAATTCTTTCACAGATGAGTAACTGACAACACAAAATGAAAATGTTGCCAGCTGGCTGCTGACCACATATGACAAACCACCTCTCCACCACTAAAGTCACCAGTGCCCCATTAACACTTGGGACATGGATCTCCTCAGTTTGTTGTTGGAACATTTGAGGAAATAGCCCAACTTAAAAAAAAAGTTTTAAAAATGAGGTATAATTTATACACAGTGAAATGCTCAGACTAACCTACAGAGTTTGATGATTACTGGCAAATGCATTCACCATGTAGCCATTACCCCAATTAAGATAGAAAGCATTTCATCACTTAGAAAGTTCCCTCTTGCCCTTTTCCAGTCAACCCCAATTGTTCTGATTTCTATCACCATAGATTGGTTTTGCCTTTTGTTGAATGTCATATAAATGGGACCATACAGTATACCGTCTCCTATGTCTGGCTTCCTTCATGCAGCATAATATCTGTGAGATTCATCTACATTGTTGTGTATATTAGCAGTCCCTTCCTTTTATTGTGGAATACTTTTCCATTGCATGCATATTCCACAATTTGTTTATCCATTTATCTGTTGTTGGATGTTACATTTGGATTTTTCCAGTTTCTGGCTACTAAGAATAAAGTTGCTGTGAACATTTAGGTACTAGTTTTTGTGTAGGGTAGATGGACATAGGTTTCATTTGTCTAAGGTAAAAATACCTAGAGGTGAAATTTCTGGGTCACAAGATACATGTATGTTTAACTGTATTTAAAAAAAAAAAAAAGCTGGGAGTGGTGGCTCACGCCTGTAATCCCAGCACTTTGGGAGGCCAAGGCAAGCGGATCACGAGGTCAAGAGATCAAGACCACCCTGGCCAACATGGTGAAACCCCGTCTCTACTGAAAATACAAAAAATTAGCTGGGAGTGGTGGCAGGCACCTGTAGTCCCAGCTACTCGGGAGGCTGAGGCAGGAGCATCACTTGAACCCAGAAGGCAGAGGTTTCAGTGAGCTGAGATTGTGCCACTGCACTCCAGCCTGGCAACAGAGTGAGACTCCGTCTCAAACAAACAAACAAACAAACGAAAAAGCCTCCATGAGGAGGGGTGGCCACAGCTGTTATTGAAAGTAACCATTTTGGCTGGGTGCAGTGGCTTATGCTTGTAATCCCAACACTTTAGGAGGCTGAAGCGGGTGAATCACTTGAGGCCAGGAGTTTGAGACCAGCCTGGGCAACATGGAGAAACCCCATCTCTACAAAAAAAAAAAAAAAATTAGCGGGGCGTGGTGGCAGGTGCCACCTATGGCAGGGACCATAGGGTCCCTGCTACTAGGAAGGCTCAGGTGGGAAGATCACTTGAGCTCAGGAGGCAGAGGTTGCAGTGAGCTGAGATGGCACCATTGCTCTCTAGCCTGGGCTACAGAACAAAACCCTGTCTCAAAAAACAACAACAAAAGTAACTGTTTAATTTGCTGAACTAACCAATAGATTTCATAATTGGTGCTAACTTTGGGTTGTACCCAAGAAAATGCTTCTTCATGTTACTAATGGAAGCGGACTAAGTAAAGTTGAAATAGATACACTGAGATTATTTACACCAAAAGTTTGACCAAACCTTTTGGAAATTTGCCTTAAGCTCCACTGATTACAATTAAGCAGGATGATTCATTAAGAATGTAAATTATGGAAAGGTCGGCCTTTGAAAACCAATCTGAGTGCTGAATTTTTACTGCTGTAGACTTAGTCTTACCCCAGGAAAGATAAACAGAATTCTTTGTAACTCAAGGGACAAGTTGCCTGGGCTTTCACTCTCTTGTAGATGTACCTTCAAGCCCAATTGTAATAGAAAATGGCATGATGAAGCTTTTGTGTTTGGGGAATTTGAACGGGAAAAATGGGTCTGACTCTGGCTGGCCCCCGGGAAAGTGGGGCAGAGGAAAATGGCTTCTGGCCCTACATAGAGGTGTTGCAGTCTCACCAACCCACCTTAATGTAGCAGTTTCTCTTTGTCTTAACTAGTACCCCAGGTCCTTTGTCCTATGTCCAAGAAAATTAAGGAACACAGACACAAACATGGTGTTGGAGGGAAAGTTTAATAAGTGAAAGAAATAAAGCTCTCTGCAGCACAGAGAGGAGTCAGAGTGGATTGCCAGGTTACAGCTGAGAAACCCCTCTCATCTCTGTAGCAGTTTGAGTAACTTCTCTTATCAGTAAGGCTGTCTGTGCGACGCCCCTTATCTCATGCAGCTGTGGGTATGTTTTTAGGTAAGCACAAAGCACAGCTTCTCTTGTTTGTATACTGTGAGTTTGTTTTAGGTAATCCCCCCTCCTCCCTGTGCAAGTTCTCACCATGTATCTGACTGAAAAGGGGAGAAAATTTTTTCGTGGGAGCTTGCTAATTAGACAAAGAATAAAGAACTCCTGTGCAGGACCCTGTTTGTTTATCTGTCCAGGTCCAGCCTGAGTTTTGTTTTGCTCTATTTTCCCCAGGTTGTTTTATTTTTGTCTGTTCCAGCAACTTTTCAGGCAGGCTGCTTCTGCACTCTGAATTTTTCCCAAATGATTTTTCCCACTTTCCTTCTCCCTTAGAGGCATCCTGAACTACTCTGTTTGTCTTGGCAAAACCTTAGAGAAAAGGCTGCAGGTGTCTGGTTAGGCTGAAACTAGGGACTGTGGCCTAAAAAGCTCATGTGAGAGGCTAGACTAGCTTAATCTGTAACCAGGGAAGTGGGATCATCAGAACTGGAAGCTACACTGGGAGCTGAATTGTAGGACAGCAGCAGCAGCAGGTTCCTGGGAGGTCTCCGGGGACCAAGACTGCAGACATTGAATTTCCTGGCAATCTTGGTTGTCCTCTGTATAAATGAATCATTGTTTATCATTCTGCAGACGCTTCTGGTGTTAGAATTTTACACTCACACCCTTTTTTATGTGATTTTGCAGTGCCCTCCATTAGTGTGAGTGCAGTATACCTCCACCAAGCCCAGCAGCCCTGTAGCCTGATGCAGAGCCTCCCAGCCAACCCACAGCCCTGAGGGCAAGGAAAACAAAAGCTCATTGTTGTATGCTCATGGTTTGTTATGCAGAATTATTATAGCATTTGCTGACTGATACATCTACCAAATACCTGGTCTTTTCTTTCATAATAATGCAAACCCCAATTTTTAACTGGCTCTTTGGAATAAGGCTAAATTTCCCAGCCTTTCTTACAGCTAGATGTGATCATACTAGTGAGTTCTGGTCAATTAGATGTTAGTAGAAGTGGTTGGGCATGGTGGCTCACGCCTGTAATCCTAACACTTTGGGAAGCTTAGGCAGGCGGATCATTTGAGGTCAGGAGTTTGAAACCAGCCTGGCCAACGTGGTGAAACCCCGTCTGTACTAAAAATACAAAAAAAGTTAGCCAGGTGTAGTGGTGGGCGCCTGTAATCCCAGACACTCGGGAGGTTGAGGCAGGAGAATTGCTTGACCCCAGGAGGCAAAGGTTACAGTGAGCCAAGATCATACCACTGCACTCCAGCCTAGGTGAGAGGGTGAGACCCCATCTCAAAAAAAAAAAAAAGTTAGTAGAAGTGTTTGTGGCAACTTCTGAGACCTTTCCTTAAAAGCCAATGGCATGCAATCTTCATCTCTGTCTTCATCCTGCTGTCTGGAACAAGGATATAACAGCTGGAGCTCTAGCTGACATTTTGTATCCTGAGAAAGTTGCTCGTGCCCTAGGGAAGATGGAGCTGTGAGCTACCTGGAGCTACCTGGACTATTCTATGAGAGAGAAACAAACTGTTCTTTAAGCCTCTTCATCTCTACCATTCCCCTGCCGAACTTACTCCTGACACAGTTCTCAAGCCAGCTCTTACTAAGTCTGAAGAATAATTGTGATATTACTTATGAGCAGACTACTGACTATTCTGTAGCAATGATCAACTGTTATCTATACAAAGCAAAATGGGTACAGCACCAAATAGTTTAAAGTCAATCTCTCAGGAGGGAGGATAGAAAGTGATTGATAACAGTATTGGTTCCATTAGGAGTTATAAAAATGTTCTACTATGAAATAGTGGTGATGGTTGCACAACTCTGTGAATACACTAAAAAACAGAACTGCATACTTTAAAAGGGTGAATTTTGGCCCAGTGTGGTGGCTCATGTCTATAATCCCAGCACTTTGGAAGGCCGAGGCAGGAGGATTGTTTGAGCTCAGGGGTTCATGATCAGCGTGGGCA
This sequence comes from Pan troglodytes, assembly GCF_028858775.2. Classification (NCBI taxonomy): domain Eukaryota; kingdom Metazoa; phylum Chordata; class Mammalia; order Primates; family Hominidae; genus Pan; species Pan troglodytes. The sequence continues at coordinate 36,835,245 of NC_072410.2, forward strand.
ACGTGATGAGAGCCCGTCTCCACAACAAAATTTTATAATTAGCTGGGTGTGGTGGTGTGCACCTATAGTCCTAGCTACTTGGGAGACAAAGGTGGGCGGATCACTTGAACCTAGGAGGTCGAGGCTGAAGTGAGCAGTGATCATGCCACTGCACTCCAGCCTGGGTGACAGCAGAGTGAGACCCTGTTTCAAAAAAAAGCAGGGGTGGTGAATTTTATGGTACTTGAATTATATTGCAATAAAGCTGTTACCAAAAAAATCAATCTCTTGTTTATTGCTTATGCCTTTTTCTTGTTTTTGTTTGTTTGTTTGTTTTGAGATGGAGTCTTACTCTGTCACCCAGGCTGGAGTACAGTGGCATAATCTCAGCTCACTGCAACCTCCGCCTCCCAGGTTCAAGCAATTCTCCTGAGTAGTCAGCCTCCCAAGTAGCTGGGATTACAGGTGCCTGTCACCACACTTGGATAATTTTTGTATTTTTAGTAGAGATGGGGGTTTTGTATTTTTAGTAGAGATGGGGTTTCACCATGTTGGCCAGGCTGGTCTCGAGCTCCTGACCTCAGGTTATCCACCCGCTTTGGCCTCCCAAAGTGCTGGGATTACAGGCGTGAGCCACCACACCTGGCCTATTTATGCCTTTGTGAGGGATGTATTATTTCTCCCACTTTACAGTACACAAAACTAAGGCTCAGAGAGCTGAAGTGACCCTCCCAGTTTATACACCTCATAAATGTCAAAGACAAGACTGGAACTCAGGTCTCCTGACACCAGCACTGTGATGCTTCCTTTCCAACCCCCGAGTGTGTTTGGCCCTCCTAGGGCCATGAGGCATCTGGATTCAAGGACTATTAGACAACTTTGAGTGATGGGTCAAGCTTGTTTTCAGCTCTTCCTTTTAGCACCTTCTCTTCTGGCTCCCCATCCTCTGCTCGCCGCTTGTCATGCCAACAGTCCTGGTTGCTCAGGGTCCCTGCATGCTCTATTTGACAGGCATTCTTGCCAAGAAATAGAAAAAGATATTTGACTGATCTAAACCAACATAACACAGTTGCAAATAGGTTTTCCCATGTTGCCATGTACCCCAACTCTCACATGTCCCTATCCCCAGTAGCTGGAGGTGTAGGACCTTACCATCTGGGGGACTTTCAATTGACAGCAACACACATTTATGGGAGGGTTCTTTGAACCAGCCACTTTGATGGATGCTTTTAGATGCATTCCTACTGAAACTTCCCCACAGTCCATGGAATATGAGTATAGCTGAGCCCATTTTACAGATAAGGAAACTGAAGCTTAGGAAAGGTTAGGTAACCTACCCAAATTTTTGCAGATAGTGACCAAGCCAGCATTCCAACCTGGGCATCCTAATTTGAAATTCATCATTCTTTTTCTTATTTTGTATGTGTGTTTGTCAGTGTTCCCCATGAGGTCTAACACATTTCTGGAGCAAGGCAGGAGATATCAAGGAGGTGACAAAAAACAAATAAATGAAAGCCAGCCTTTGCCAGCTTGCCCAGAGGGCTTTTTTTCTTAAGGAAGATTTATGAATCAGCCCTCAACCCAAGCACACACATATGTGGCAGCAAGACTCACTCTAAGGTTTTCGTTTTCAACAGAAGACAGCCAACTGCCTGGCATTGGCATGGTTTGTGCATAAAATGGGCAGGAAAAGAATGGGAGGAAGAGATGCAGCACAAGTTTTGCTTTATCTTCTTAGAGGCAACAAGGGCTGCTGAGGGGATGGAAGCCAAACATCCTGAGAGGGGAGTCGCTTGAGAGAGTTTGAGGTTGATTAAGTTTCAAGGGAACTCACAAACTACAGAAGGAAAAGGAATGTTGGTAAAGTCATGGGCTGGCAAGATGTAGAAACTCTTGCCAAATTAATGCCATATGATGTTATTTACAAGACCTTACCTCCTTCCAAAATGGATTGTAGGTAGATGAACACTGGGCCCTTTGCTGGTATTGTGGTCACTGCTTGGCCTGGGACACTACTCTACTGGCCCCAGTGCCACCAATGCTTTGCCATTAACCCCAGAAGGAATTCCAATTACTTTGTTCAGTCTAGATTTATTTATTTATTTATTTATTTATTTATTTATCCATCTGAAGATGGAGTTTCACTTTTGTTGCCCAGGCTGGAGTGCAATGGTATGATCTTGGCTCACTGCAACCTCCGCCTCCTGGGTTCAAGCGATTCTCCTGTCTCAGCCTCCTGAGTAGCTGAGATTACAGGCACGCGTCACCACACCCAGCTAATTTTTTTTTATTTTTAGTAAAGACAGGGTTTCACCACATTGGCCAGGCTGGTCTCGAACTCCTGACCTCAAGTGATCCACCCACCTCGGCCTCCCAAAGTACTGAAATTACACGTGTGAGCCACCATGCCCGGCCCAGTCTAGATTTAAAAGTCCCAGGTGGCCGGGCACGGTGGCTCAAGCCTGTAATCCCAGCACTTTGGGAGGCTGAGGTGGGCAGATAACGAGGTCAGGAGATTGAGACCAACCTGGCCAACACGGTGAAACCCTGTCTCTACTAAAAATACAAAAAATTAGCTGGGGGTGGTGGCGGGCGCCTGTAGTCCCAGCTACTCAGAAGGCTGAGGTGGGAGAATGGCGTGAACCCAGGAGGCAGAGCTTGCAGTGAGCCGAGATCGCACCACTGCACTCCAGCCTGGGTGACAGAGCGAGATTCCGTCTCAAAATAAATAAATTAATTAAAACTAAAATTAAAAAAAAGTCCCAGGTGAGGATCTGATTAGCTGTACTTGGTTTGTATATCTGTGTTCCTGCTACCAGAGGTCCAGGGGAGTTTTTCACTTTCTCAGCATCCAAGATGAGACCCTCACACAAGGGCAGATTCCCCACAATCAGGAAGTAGTCTCAGATGTCAACAATAATAACAAAAAAAGTCTACTATAATTGAGATAATGATATCTACTTCTTAGAGTTGCTGGGAGCATTGGATAAGATCATTCATTTATTCTGCCACAATTTATTGAGTTATTTCCAATACCCTAAGCACTGTGCTAGGTGTAGGGTAGTGCCTGTAAGTCCTGGCAAAAATAAGCACTCGATAAATAACAACTATCTTAAAAGATGCCATAAATGGACATGGAAAGGAAGTAAATGGTACCTAGAAGTTTTTTTTTTATTTATTGATTTATTTGAGATGGAGCTTCACTCTTGTTGCCCAGGCTGGAGTGCAGTGGCGCGATCTCAGCTCACCGCAACCTCCGCCTCCCGGGTTTAACCAATTCTCCTGCCTCAGCCTCCCAAGTAGCTGGGATTGTAGGCATGTGCCACCACACCCAGCTGATTTTTTGTATTTTTAGTAGAGACAGGGTTTCACCGTGTTAGCTAGGATGGTCTCAATCTCCCAACCTCAGGTGATCTGCCTGCCTTGGCCTCCCAAAATGCTGGGATTACAGGCATGAACCACCGTGCCCAGCCGGAGGATTTTTTTAGTTGAATATTCAACTGAGCTCTGATCTCTGAGCTTCCTGGAAGCCAATGGGAGTAGTAATTCTAACGACAATAACATCAAAGAGCTGACTTATTGGGTATTTTCTATGTGCTAGGCACTGTGCTAAACATTGTACATATATTAACTCACTCCCAGTCCTCATGATAACTCAATAAAATAGATATGGTGATGATGATGATTTTACAGTCCAGCACATCTAACCAAGATCACCCAGTTAGTGAATGGAAGCACAAGGAATTGAACTCATATCTTTCTGACCACAGAGCCCAAACTATTAACCACTGCCCTGTAATTCTCTCTAGCACAAACATCTGGGATGAACTACGGAGGGCTGCCAGCTTCCATTGCCATAAGTCAAGCCTTTGTAAAGCTCCCAACGTCTGTTTATAAAGGCTGCAAAGGCACGTGATTTATCCCTTGCCATCTTTTCCACATTTTTGTTTACTAGGCTGGTTTGCATTTTATGCAATGGATTTAAAATTTCCCTTTCTTTTCCTTGCTTAGGAATAGTGGTAGAAGCAAGTGAGAAGGAAGTGAGAAGGTGCTGAGGATGGATGTGAAGCAAAACCTTTTACCCAGTCATGGTAGATTTGCCATGGCAGCGAGCCTGGCAGGAGATGGGCCTTTAATCATCCATTTTCCATTAATTCTTGGAACCAGTGCTTCCTTGGCAGAATGGTGAAGAAAACAAGATTGGTTTTATGCTCAAAAATGTAGGGGCTGGAAGGGACCTTAGATCTTCTAGTCCAGTTGTTTCCAAGTGTTTTTAAAGCAGTGGAACCCATTCCTTAAAGGAAATTTTCACAAAAGCTCACATTCTAAAATAGACCAAACAGGAGCTACTATGGCGGAGATAAGGCTGGGGGCCCAGAGCAGCTTGAGAATCACTGAGTCCAGCCCCCGTGATACAGGTGAGGAAATGGAGGCCTGCAAATGAGAGTGACTTGTCCATGGTCTCATGGCCTTTTAGTGGCAGAGTCAGCTCCCAGGCCCAGCACCTGTACCCAAGGCAGTGCCCTCTCTGCTAGAGCATGGCTCTTGGCTCCTTCCAACTCAGCACCTCCCCACTCAGGACTCCTCCTCCAGCCTCATGAAGGTAAAACAGAAGGAGCCATTTCACTAAAAACCCTAGAAGACATTGGAGCACAAGCAGTTCATCCCCTTAGAATCCTCTAACAGAGTGATGCTGAGCAGGGAGAGCTGCTCCTTTCCTTGTTGCCATAGGTGGCTGTGCAGCAGGAATGCCATGTCAGATGTGCTTCAAGAGGACATGAAGAATTATTGATGATGCCTGGGGGAGGTGCAGTGGCCTGAGGACGTGTGCTAGGATGGAAATAGCAATGATGTCTGTGTGGTCAAGGTTCCATCAGGAAGTAAACAGCATCTCAAACTGGGTGTCTCAGGAGCATGTAGTGAAGGACCGCTTGCAGGGATGTGGGCAAGGTTAAGGGGTGGTGAAGCATGACAGAGCTAGCAACAGCAGGAAGCCTTTACCTCTCCTGGATCTGAGGGGGGCAAGGGCAGGTGTGTTTAGAATATCGGCCACTTGATGAGAGTTGCAGCCTTTGTTATGGGAATACCAATTTGTTATGGGAATACTAATTCACTGCAGGGAGAGAGCAGGATATAAATACTCTGACCTCATTTTCCTCTAGCTCCTGCCTCCAGTGACTTTCATTGGCTGAACCTGACCAGAAGCTAGGGAAAAGTAGACTGGATGATGCAATTCATAAAGGTCAGCATTTCAGGACACCAAGCATGGCAGAGGAGGGTGGAGAGGAGGGTCTGGAGGGATACTATGGCTTAAATATGTTCTCCAAAGTTCATATGTTGGAAACTTAATCCCCAGTGAAACAGTGTTAAGAGGTGGGACCTTTGAGAGGTGAATAGGTCATGAGGGCTTCACCCACATGAATGGATTAATGCTATGATTGTGGGAGTGGGTTCATTATCATGGAGTTGGGAGTGAGCTCCTAATGGAAAATGAGTGTGGCCCCCTTTGGCTCTTGCTGTCTCTTGCGTGTGCTCTCTTACCCTTCCACCTTCCACCATGGGATGACACAGCAAGAAGGCCTTCACCAGATGCCAACTCCCTGATCTTGGACTTTCCAGCTTCCTGAATTGTGAGAAATAAATTTCTGTTCATTATAAATTATCCAGTCTGTGGTATTATGTTATAACAGCACAAAATTGACTAAAACAAGGGGCACACAGAATATAACCAATGCAGTATTATCCAGTAGAAGCAGCAGTATCCAGTAGGCCTCAGAAAGAGCTGGCTACACTTGTTCATGAGCACATATGAGTCACTCCCAGAAATTCTCATGGGGCACAGGAACTTTGTAGGGCTGATGTAGGGAAGAACTTGAGAAATAAGGTCATAACTATGACCTCATTTATACCTACTGAGGCGTGGGGAAACTTAGTACACTTTATTACTAAAGTCTAGCTCCCCTGAGATTGGCAGTGGTGGGATAATGTCTGGGTTAAAGGGGCAAGTGAGGTCCCCAAAGGTTTTCTTTGTCCCTGGAGACATCTTCATCTCCAGCATTCTTGCTACCATGGCAGCCACAGGGAAGTGTGGCTTTCTCCTTGCCTTTGATATCTACAATATTGCAATGCAATTCTGACACTAGCTATCCGTAGTGGACCAGACTCCACAAGTTAAGGACAGAGTCCTCGGCTGGGCACAGTGGCTCATGCCCGTAATCCCAGCACTTTGGGAGGCCGAGGCAGGTGGATCACGAGGTCAGGAGATCGAGACCATCCTGGCTAACATGGTGAAACCCCGTCTCTACTAAAAATACAAAAAATTAGCCAGGTGTGGTGGCGGGTGCCTGTAGTCCCAGCTAATTGGGAGGCTGAGGCAGGAGAATGGTGTGAACCTGGGAGGCGGAGCTTGCAGTGAGCCGAGATCGCGCCACTGCACTCCAGCCTGGGCGGCAGAGCGAGACTCCATCTCAAAAAAAAAAAAAAAAAAAAAAAAGGACACAGTCCTCAACAAAACTGCCCTCACTTCAGATGTCAGTCACAAGTATGGGGTCCCCAGGCCACTTGCAGTTTTAATCAACTGGCTATAAATTCAGGGGTTCCTACTGTCCCCTCATGTTTGATAATTTGCTAGAATGACTCGCAGAACTCAGGAAAGCACTATACTTATGATTTCAGTTGTATTATAAAGTGTAAAAATCAGAACAAGTCAAATGAAGAGACTTATAGGGCGAGGTCTAGGAAGGTCCCAAACATGGAGCTTCTGTGTCCTCCCCACATGAAACCAGGGCACATCACCCTCCCAGCATATCGATGTATTCACCAGCCAGGAGGTTTGCCTGAGCCTTAGTGTCTAGAGTTTTGTTTGTTTGTTTGTTGTTTTTCTTTTTTGAGACAAAGTATTGCTCTGTCGCCAAAGCTGGAATGCAGTGGTGTGATCTCAGCTCACTGCAACCTCTGCCTCCTGGGTTCAAGCGATTCTCCTGTCTCAGCCTCCCAAGTAGCTGGGATTACAGGCATGCACCACCATGCCCGGCTAATTTTTGTATTTTTAGTAGAGACAGGGTTTCACCATGTTGGCCAGGCTGGTCTCAAACTCCTGACCTCAGGTGATCCGCCCGCCTCAGCCTCCCAAAGTGCTGGGATTACAGGCATGAACCACCGTGCCCAGCCAGTATCTAGAGTTTTTATTGGGGTTTCATTACATAGGCATGATTGAGTGACTCGGCCACATGATCAAACTTGATCTCCAGCTTCCTACCCCTCTAGGCTCAAATTCCAACCCTCTAATCACATATGTAGTTGGTCTTTCCAGCCTGGCCAGCCTCCAGGGGCCCGCCATTAGTCACCTTGTTAGCATAAACTCAGGAGTAATCCCAGGGGCTCACCACGGATAACAAATATTCTTCTACCACTCAGAAAATTCCAAGGGTTTAGAAACTCTGTCCCATGAATCCAAAAACAAAGACCAGACAAACTCTTTATGACACAACAATATCTGTAGCACGGCTGTCACAAGGCAGAAACACTTCACCAGGATCTGACTAAAGGCTGGCACTGAGAAGGCGGGGGTTTTCCTTGGTCCCAGCCTGCTATGTTCTTAGCGACTGACTGGAGTGTTGTGTAGAGGCTTCTGTGCCTACATCCAGGACCAACTGGAAGGAGTAATATGGTTAACCAGTCATGACAGCCCTTGCTAAGAAGAGAATAAGAAGGGGAAAGCAGGAGTATGCATGTTGGATACTTGCTAATCCTGGGCTAAGGGATTTTTTTCTTTTTTCTCTTTTTTTAAAGAGAACAACCACAGAGTAATGAAAATGATAATGCTGTTTGCAAACAAAAGTTTCCTCTCGTGAAAAGAATAAAAACCTGGGACTCCAATTCACTATGCCTAAAGGAAAAAATTAAGCTGAAAGCTGAGTCATTCAAGAAACTGCCTTTCCTTTTGTTCCTAAGCAGATAGCTACAGAAAAAAAAAAAGAGCATGGTGGTGTATCCCCAGCTACTTGGGAGGCTGAGGTGTGAGGATCACTTCAGCCCACTGCAGTCCATTCTGGGCAACAGAGCAAGACCCTGTCTCAAAAAAAAAAAAAAAAAAAAAAAAAAGGCCGGGCACAGTGGCTCACGCCTCTAATCCCAGCACTTTGGGAGGCCGAGGTGGGTGGATCACGAGGTCAGGAGATTGAGACCATCCTGGCTAACACAGTGAAACCCCATTTCTACTAAAAATACAAAAAATTAGCTGGGCATGGTGGTGGGCCCCTGTGGTCCCAGCTACTTGGGAGGCTGAGGCAGGAGAATGGTGTGAACCCAGGAGATGAAGCTTGCAGTGAGCTGAGATGGTGCCACTGCACTCCAGCCTGGGTGACAGAGCGAGACTCCGTCTCAAAAAAAAAAAATCACATTTACCCCAAATGATTGTCTTAATGAATGTGGGCCTCTTCCAGGGACTATCATGTCAACCCACCCATGTAGAGAGCTGACGTTCAGCTGATACGTACTGGTTATCAGACCAATTGTTAAATGATTTGAAACACTTTCAGCTGGTTGGTAAATCTTTGCTGCTCCCCTCTCCCAGAGTGCCCGCCTATCATTCTGGCTTTCCTGGCCCCTCCCCTGGGACCACGATGGTTATATACAGTCATTTGCAGAGTGCAGTGCAAAATGAAAATGCAGAGCTCTTGTTCAAAAATGATTAGGCTGGGCATGGTGGCACAGGCCTATAGTCTCAGCTATTCCAAAGACTGAGGCAGGAGGATTGCATGAGCCCAAGAGTTCGAGGCTGTAGTGCACTATGATCGCACAGAGCCACTGCACTTCAGCCTGGGCAACATAGTGAGACTACATTTAAAAATATATATATTAATGCCCATAAAGCCAGCCCTGCCCACGTCCCTCTCCAGACCTCTTCACAATCTAATCGAAGGCTAGCTTCATGGCCAACATCCTTCTGATTAATAGTAGTTGGCAGAATACTTCAGCTGTTCACCTCCATTACCCCTGCAAATGCAGGAGGAGCATGTAATGTGACCAAGAAATCAATGTTTTCAGACACTGACCTTTGGGGGTTGTTACTGCAGCATAACTCAGTGCATCCTACTAACAGTCACCAATGCCCTTTAAGTTCCTAAATATTTGATTATCATTTTGCCCACATGGTTTTGTCTTTGCATCACTAACAGGACAACCGAGAGTTGTTTTTTGGCAGGAACATGGTTTGACTGTTACTGGAAACTCTTTCTCAGGATTACACAAGGCAAAACAGGATTCCCAAACCCTATTTTTTTTTTTTTTTTTTTGAGACAGAGTCTCTCTCGGTCACCCAGGCTGGAGTGCAGTGGATTGATCTCTGCTCACTGCAACCTCCACCTCCTGGGTTCAAGAGATTCTCCTGCCTCAGCCTCCTGAGTAGCTAGGACTACAGGCGCATGCCACCATGCCTGGCTAATTTTTTGTATTTTTAGTAGAGACTGGGTTTCACCGTGTTAGCCAGGATGGTCTCGATCTCCTGACCTCGTGATCTATCTGCCTCAGCCTCCCAAAATGCTGGGATTACAGGCGTGAGCCACCACGTCTGGCCTCCAAACCCTATTTTTAACCAGTGTCCTTTGCCAATACAATGCAGCAGATGCTTTCTACCAATGTTCAGATAAAATAGTAAAATGTGTATTTATAAACGTTTTAATATGTCACAAGATTAAAAGACTTATGTCTTCATTGGATGCTTTTCTTTTTGTTTTATTTTATTTTATTTTATTTTTATTTATTTATTTATTTTGAGATGGAGTCTCGCTCTTATTGCCCAGGCTGGAGTACAGTGGCACAATCTCGGCTCACTGCAACCTCCACCTCCCAGGTTCAAGCAATTCTCCTGCCTCAGCCTCCCGAGTAGCTGGGATTAGAGACATGCAGCACCATGTACGGCTAATTTTTGTATTTTTAGTAGAGACAGGGTTTCACCATGTTGGCCAGTTTGGTCTCAAACTCCTGACCTCATGATCCACCCGCCTCGGCCTCCCAAAGTGCTGGGATTACAGACCTGAGCCACCGAGCCCGGCCGTTATTGTATTTTTATTATTTGAGATAGTCTCACTCTCTCACCCAGGCTGGAGTACAGTGGCATGATCTTGGCCCACTGCAGCCTCTACCTCCCAGGCTTAAGCAATCCTCCCACCTCAGCCTCCAGAATAGCTGGGGCTACAGGCGTGCACCATCACGCCCAGCTAATTTTGTTTATTTTTTATAGAGATGGGGTCTCACTATGTTACCCAGGCTGGTCTCAAACTCCTGGGCTCTGGCGATCCTTGCGCCTGGGCCTGCCAAGGTGCTAGGATTACAAGTGCGAGCCACCGCCTGGCCTTGGATGCTTTTCTTAAGTGAGTGCCTGCTCCTCTCACTTCTGATCTGATGTGGCTGCCCGAGGAGGAGGAAGGGGAAGAAAGCAGAAGTTTTAGCATTTCTTGATTTGTGCAGCTGATCTCCTTCCTAGAGGAAAATTGGGTGAGCAGAGAAAAGAACAAAAGGCTGAGGAGGGTTGGCGTCCAAGGGGAGCTCCCAGCCCCTCTCCACCCCTCCCTCTCCTACTCTATCCCACAGAGGAAGGGAATGGAGTTGGGGTCTGAATCGTCAGTGTTGATTAAGGAACAGGGAATGTAGGATTAAAAAAATAATGTAGTGAGGAGTTCCAGGCAAGGGAGGGTGGGGCAGGGGATTGTTAGGGCAGTGAAACTACTCTGTATGATACTACAGTGGTGGATCCATGTCATCATACATGTGTCAGAACCTATGGAATGTGCAATGCTAACAGTGAATGCTAATGTAAACCATGGACTTCAATTAACAATATCAATATATCAAGATTGGCTCATCAGCTGTAACTAATGTACTATACTATGTTAATAATGGGCAACTTGGTGGTGGTGAGGGAGTATGTGGGAACTCTGTGTATTTTCTGCTCAATTTTTCTACAAACCTAACACTGATCCCAAAACCGAAGTCTATTAGTTTAAAAATAATAAAATAGACATATATTGGATGTCTAGTTATAGATTTCAGTCTTATTATAACTGAAACAACATTCTTGCTTCTCACTGCCTGTTATGACTCTTTTTCCACCAGGCCTCTCCTAAGCAACAGGATGGAAAGATAAAGGTAATATTGACTGTGAGCTAAGAAGAAAGACCAAAAGAGGCCACTTGGCCTGCTGTGACTTTGGACTCAAGGCCACTGTGTACAGTTGCCCAGGTGGTGCACTGCACAAGGACACCACATCAAAGAGGATACATTCTCCTTATAGTCATTAGAGCTTTGTATATTGATTATGCAAATTCCAATAAGCGCTTTTTTCTAATTTGCTCAAAGGCTAGTGGTGACCCTGTCTAGGCCCTAAGCCTTCTGAAGGGTGGGAGACCTCCAAGGGGCCCAGCCTTGCTTACCTAGAGGCAGTTTTGAGTCTGAGGGTGAAACCCCTGCACATTTTCCACTTTCCAGAACCTTGATGTGTGGCAGGTTATGACAAGACCTGTGCATGGGAAGCCCAGAAAGGTACATAAATGGAAAACTGTGAAACCTTGTCACCCAGGTGCAGAAAAGAAGAGATTGGCAAGAACTTGGGCTGGCTCAGACACAAGTTCAGGCATCAGAACCCACACATGGTTCTAGTTTCTAGAAGAACAGGCGTGGTTTCTAGAAGGGCAGATTAATGTCGTGTATGAGCGTGTCAGTGGGTTCAGGATGCTGATACCTGGGGGTAGAAACGGCGGAGGGCCTGCAGCTCTTCTCCATCCAAACTGCCAAGACTGCTGAACTTTGGGCGTGCCCACATGAGACACAAGGGTGAGCTGCATCTGCCCTTCCGCCCCCATCTTTACACTGCTGATTCACTGCTTTGAGAACAAGTCCACATAAGACCAAGTATGCCCTGAACCTATGGGGGCCTGTCTTCCCATCTGCACATGGCTCTGGGTGTGGCCTTGCATGGGGGAGGCCTGGGGATTTGGCTGTCGTGGGACGTGCAGGTGGACAACTCTCTATGTAAACCTCCGTGAGTCCACTACCATGGCTTACAGTGATGTTTTATGTTAAAGGATTTTATGGGGAGATAACAACAATAACATTTTGGAAACAGGAAAGCAAACAAATGAGGAATATTTGACTGAAAGCCAAGTCTCGAGCTTGAATTGGGGAAGGCCAGAACCACTGTTTGACACCACAGCCTCCTCAAACCACAGACTTGGGGCTGGGCGCAGTGGCTCATGCCTGTAATCCCAGCACTTTGGGAGGCTGAGGCGGGTGGATCACCTGAGGTCAGGAGTTCGAGACCAGCCTGGCCAACATGGTGAAACCCCATCTGTACTAAAAATACAAAAAAAAAATAGCCAAGTGTGGTAGTGGGTGCCTATAATCCCAGCTACTTGGGAGGCTGAGGCAGAAGAATTGCTTGAGCCGGGAAGACAGAGGTTGAAGTGAGCCGAGATCATTGCAAACAGCCAAGGTAACAAGAGCAAAACTCTGTCCCTCACCCCAACAAAAAAAGAAAAAAAATGAAAAGAAAAGACAGACTTGGAAGTCCCAGGAACATGGGGACCTGGCAGGCAGTTCACAGCTTGTTAAAATGGAAGGGACTAGGAGGAGAGCTGTGTGTGAGGTAGTTCCAGTTAATGCATGTAAATTACTTAGTAAGCCATATTTACACTTCGTGAGCAATCTATGGGGGTCCTCCTAGGTCTTTCTAAGGCTCCTTAATGCCCTCCTCAACTCCATTCTGCTGGTCACCTGCCCTTCTCTCCCCTCAGTGGGCGTCTGGAGCTTTACTCTCTGGAAAGGGTGATAGAAGCAGGTTTCTGGACTGGAGGCCCAAGATCGGTGAAGTGTGGGGTGTGGAATGGAAAACAGAGATGGAAGACAGATGTCACTGATTGCTAAACTCAGACTCCCAGCCTTTCTCACTGCACAGGGGCCACAACGTGCTGGCAGCCTCACCCCACCTTCCAGGCAGGTCCCTGGAGGACTCCTCTCTGGGGAGTCTGAACGGCCCAAGAGGAAAAACCTAAAGACACTGCTGCTTGGGTTCTGTGGGAAGCAGCAAGTCCAGACCCCCTACAGTCTGACCTGGTACCATCCACACATGCTTAATTGATAAGGAAGTGTCACCCGTGGTGGGCCTTAGGGAATTTTAAGAGGACTTACAGAATTTGGGGTGGAAGGAATCATATAAGAAATGTGCAGAGGCTAGGCACGGTGGCTCACGCCTGTAATCCCAGCACTTTGGGAGGCAGAGGCGGGCGGATCATCTGAGGTCAGGAGTTCAAGACCAGCTCGGCCAACATGGTGAAACCCCATCTCTACTAAAAATACAAAAATTAGCTGGGTGTAGTGGTGTGCGCCTGTAATCCCAGCTACTCGGTGGGTGGAGGCAGGAGAATCCCTTGAGCCTGGGAGGCGGAGGTTCGAGTGAGCCGAGATCATGCCACTGCACTCCAGCCTGGGTAACAGAGCGAGACTCCCTCTCAAAAAGAAAGGGAAGGAAGAAAGGAAGGAAGGAAGGAAGGAAGGAAGGAAGGAAGGAAGGAAGGAAGGAAGGACAGACAGAAAAGAAAGAAAGAAAGAAAGGAAGGAAGGAAGGAAGGAAGGAAAGGAAAGGAAAGGAAAGAGGGAGGGAGGATGGAAGGAAGGAAGGGAAAGAAAGAAAAAGAAGGAAAGAAGGAAAGGAAGGGAAGGGAAGAAGGAAAGAATGAAGGAAGGAAGGGAGGGAGGGAGGGAGGGAGGGAGGGAGCAGAGACAGGATTGTGTGATGCCATTCAGAGACATGGTGAGTAGGGCACTGGGCCAGCCACCAGGCAGGGGAGAAGGGAAAATAGGAAATGAGGTTCAAGAGGCTGGCTGGGACCAACAGGTGCCTGATAAAGGACCCCGGGGGTGAGTAGGTACAAGTCAAATTCCCCTTTTCAAGGCCGCACACCCCGGCATGAGGCTGCATCAGCCAGTGGAGACAGTGCATCTAGCCCTGGAGACCAGATGGAGGAAGGCCTCTAAGGCTGGGCTTAGGAGACAGAATTTAGTTCAGGAGATAATGGGGAGCCTGCTGAGAGTTTAGAAACAGGGGAGGAACATGGGGGATTGAGTTAGACTTAAGGAAGAATTAATTTCTGAGCCAGACACTGTAAGAGGTGATGCTGGGCACATCAAAATTAACTGGGAAACTCTTTCTGATGAACTGGTGTCTGTACAATAGGAAGAGATGGGAGACTAGAAAACAGGAATTGCTCAGAAAGGAATTGAGCTCTTTGGATGAGAAACAAGAACTCCGATGGAATGCAGGGGGAAGGATTGAGCAAGAGAGAAGGAAAGTGGCTGCCAACCTGTCCAAGTGGAGAAAAAGACCTTAAACACAACAGGGGGCTTCATGCGTCTCTAAAGGCTTTGGCAGGTTGCTTTGCCTACATCAGCCTCACACTGGAATGCAAGGAAAGAATTATTTCCTTTTCCCACTGCTGTGGTATTTCAGCTGAAATCAGCCTCATCAAAGCAGCAACTGTGTACCAAGGGGTTGATAAATAGAGGAAATTTGTGAAGCTGGGCTTCTTGGCAAGTGTTTTGTCCTTGGAAATTCTGTTCCTCTCAGCCTTCTGGGTAAGGACTTCCCTTACATAGCAACAAGGTCCATCGCCTTAGGACAACAGAGGGCAATGCCAGCAAATTGCCCAGCGAAGGAAGCAGCACCACTGAATAGGAAGTTGCTCCTCCTCCCCAGCCTGCCTGTAAACTTGAAATTTTTTCTTTTTTGCTTTTTCTTTTTTCTTTTTGAGACAGGGGCTCGCTCTGTCACCCAGGTTGGAGTGTAATGGTGTGATCACAGCTCACTGCAGCCTCAACCTTCTGGGCTCAAGTGATCCTTATGCCTCAGCCTCCTGAGCAGCTGGCACTACAGGCATGTGCCACCATGCCCAGGTAATTTATTATTTTTTTGTCTGTTTGTTTGTTTGCTTGTAGAGACAGTGTCTTCCTATGTTGCTCAGACTGGTCTCAAATTCCTGAACTCGAGCGATCTTCCCATCTCGACCTCACAAAGTGCTGGGATTACAGATGTGAGCTGCTACACCCGGTCTGAACTTGGAATTAATTCCGTACTCTTATCACTGAATAAAGGCATTGAAAGTTATGGTTACAAGTACAAATAACTGTCTAGAAAGGGGGCAAAAACTTCATTACTAACCATTCACATCATGGTTTATTTAACAGGACTCAAAGGAGATAGGAGATTCCAGGATAAAGAATATATATTAATCACACTTTAGAGTACAGTGAAGACTTTCACAAGCATTATCTTGATCCTTAGAGCAATGCAGAGGGCCTTATGATTATCACTCTCTTACAGCTAAGGGAATCAGGACCCAGAGAGGTTCAGTGACTTGCCCAAGAATACACTGGTAGCTGTCGGCAGAGCTGGGACTTGAATCCTAGGCCCCTGACCTCCAGTCCGATGTCCTTTCCTAGGTGTGGATGGTGGTGTGGGCGCTGTGAAGGTCCAGGGTTATGTGTGGTGGGGAAGGGTGTCCAGAGGACCTGAGAGGACAAGCTGGGGAACTGCTTTGGGCCAACCCTACCTGCTGGGTTGAAGTCACAGTCAGGTGCCCCAAATCTCACCTGTTGTCAAGGCCTCTTCCCTCAGCTCTGGGTGAGATGGAAAAAGAGGAAAAGAAAATAGGTGGCAGTGAACTCCAGGCCATCAGTCCGCCCCCAAACCCAAACTTCCATCCTGGTTCCTGGCTCCACTGGAGGGGCTTGTCCTGGAGAGCCAGCCCCACAGTCACTACGAGCTCAAGGTTTCCCTATCAGAAGCAAGACTGCAGGGTAAGCGCTGGGGAACTCTGTCCCCACGACATGTGACCACGCTAGCTCAGAGTCCAAGGATGCTGAGGTGCTCAGAGCTCAGAGCTGCCTGCCTGTGTGTTAGCCCAGTCAGTGGGTAAACATGGAGGCTGCTCTTGGGGTAGGAGTTGGACACGTTCCACGATGGATTCTGCCTTCTGAGCTCAGGCCCTGGACAGATGTTTACAGGAACTATGAAAGAGATAAAGAAACAGCCATAACTCTGCATTCAAACACCTAGAGCCCAGATGGGCTGCCACTTGAGGCCAAAGCCACCCTTGTTCAAGGTCCGTAGGGTAGGGGAGATCCACGCACAGAGGAAAACACCAGGGGATGGAACAATTTATAAGTTGTGGGAACTTTGGCCCCAACCTCAGGAGGGGACACCAACAAGACTTCCTTTATCTCCAGGAGGAAGGCTAAAGTGCTCTCTGAAGCTAGACTCCTTTGGGAATTCAGAGCTTTCCCGGCTCACCCCCACGCACAGTGCACACGCACTTAACAGTTTGTACACCATGACCAGAGATGCACAGATCCAAGGCTGCCCATCTAAGAACCTCAGCTGGAAAACCCAGGACCCAGAATGAGTCTGGGTGACCACATCTCACCCCTTTCCCTCAGACCTCTCTGGGAAGAACAAGAGACTGAGCAAGGCCACCCCCTGTCCTACCCCCAACTCAGATCATGTCTCTAGTATACAATGTTAAAATAAATCACTGTTAAAAAAATTACTGGGAGGTTGGGTGCGGCAGCTCACGCCTGTAATCCCAGCACTTTGGGAGGCCAAGGTGGGCGGATCACCGGAGGTCTGGAGTTTGAGACCAGCCTGGCCAACGTGGTGAAACCCCATCTCCACTAAAAATACAAAAATTAGCCAGGCGTAGTGGCAGCTGCCTGTAATCTCAGCTACTCGGGAGGTTGAGGTAGGAGAATCGCTTGAACCAGGGAGGCAGAGATTGCAGTCAGCTGAGATCGTGCCACTGCACTCTGGCCTGTGCGACAGAGCGAGACTCTCATCTCAAAAAAAAAAAAAAAACCCACACACACACAAAATTAGCTGGGCATGGTGGCACACACCTGTGGTCCCAGCTACTCGGGAGGCTGAGGCACGAGAATCGCTTGAACCCGGAAGGCGGAGGTTGCAGTGAGCTGAGATCACGCCACTGCCCTGCGGCCTGGGGGACAGAGCAAAACATTGTCTCAAAAAAAAAAAAAAAAAATTACCAGGATGAGCATTCATCTGTCACCCATTAGAACGTCTTTTGTGCTTTAATGTTCTTAATGGCCTAATGAATGCAGCTTGCTCAACATAGCCCTATGAAGGGCCTATTTGAGTCAGACTTGGTGGGGGATGCTGATGATACAAAAAGGAATTCAGTGTGATCATAGAAGCAGTCACAGTGTAGTCAGGGAAACACATACACTACTTGTCACCATTCAAGCCAGTGCTAAGTAGAGTTGTGGGAGGACAGGGAGGGAATTATTATTTCTGGAAAGAGAGGGAAAGTTGGGCAGCAGGTTTTGAGAGGAAGAGATGTAGGGGGCTTTGCACCTTTGCCAGACAGGACTCCTGATCAAAGGACAGCGGTGAAACACAGGTGTGTTGAAGAAGAGGCAAGGCTCTCATAGGGCTGATGCATGACATCCGGGAGTCCTGGGGAAGGGGAGGAAAGAGGTGAGCTGGCCACGATCCCATTTACATCTGGGGCCCAGCAGAACATGGATTAGGATGGGGAAGAAAGTGTAAGAGTGAGAGATTCATAAGAGGACATTACAGTATGAACACTTGGGCATTGTTAACAGAACTGACCAATTTCTCCCTTGAGAAGCAGTACGTATGGTGAGAAACACATTGAACCAGGGATACTGTTCCTAGCTCTGGCACTCACAGGCTGGGGGATGTTGGATAAGGAATTCCCTCCTGGATCTCAGCTGGCACCTATATGAGTGTGAAAAATGTGTGCCTACCACTGGTGGGGTTTGATACTGCATCCCCCTAGCAGGAGACAGATGGCCTCATGCAAGGGGGTAGGTGAGGAGGGCTTAATGAAGGGACTATTTATAAAGGGGTGGGCATAGTTAAGGGAGCCAAGAAGAGGTGGGGAAACTCGGGGGACTTGCAACAGCTGGAAGCATTGTCACTCTTGGACCTGAAGGAGCAAAAGGTTGAAACTCTTTCTACAGCCATGAGAGAGGGGCTGCCTGATGAGACCCATGGCCTTTGTTAGAGAATGCAGCTACTGCCAACTGGGGCAGGGTAGGGTGGAGGTCAGGGTGATAAATATCCCGACCTCTAACTATCCTCCAGTGCCTCTTGGCTGAATACACCCCGAAGCCAGAAGACAAGAGAACCAGTTGAGGTTAGCCTGTGGAGGGCAGCTTCTGAGACAGAGCAGGATGGGAAGTGGATCAGAAGGAGGAGTCAATGGAAACTATCTCACACAGGTGGTAGGCTGACACATTTATTGTAATACTTGTATGTTAATTTTAATGGGTAATAAAAAGAATATACCTTGCATATCAAACCTATGAGTACACAGCTGTTATTGCTTAGGATAAAGCTAAAGCAGATATTTAAATGATAAAAAAGACAATTTAAAGAAAAATATAATAGTATGGGTGGTATGAGGATATGACAAAAATCACAAAGAGGATGAATGTAAAGATGAAATTTGGGAAATTCTGGGTAGGATGATATATAAGACTTCTTCCAGCTCTGACATTCTGGGTTTCTAAGTGTCTACATGCAGCTGTACCGAGTACAAGGAAAATACCAGGAACCGTGATAATGTACTTTCAGACCATCTTAGTTCAGTACAATGTTATGATCGTGAGTAATATGGTGAGATGATCACAGAACTCCTAGTTGTTCCACTGCTCTTTTTAGATTTTTTTTTTCTTAAAGATTAAAAAAAGCACAAGGCTGGGAGGCCAAGGCAGGTGGATCACCTGAGGTCAGGAGTTCAAGACCAGCCTGACCAACATGGAGAAACTCTGTCTCTACTAAAAATGCAAAATTAGCCAGGCATGGTGGCACATGCCTGTAATCCCAGTTACTCGGGAGGCTGAGGCAGGAGAATTGCTTGAACCCAGGAGGCGAAGATTGCAGTGAGCCGAGATAGCATCATTGCACTCCAGCCTGGGCAACAAGAGTGAAACTCCGTCTCGAAAACAAACAAACAAAACAAACAAACAAACAAACCCCACAAGGCTACCAAAAGATTTGAGCAAGAACATTCATAGCAGCATTATCTGCTATAGCCTCCAACTTGAAACAATTCAAATATCCACCAAGGGGATTGAAAAAATACTGTGATCTATTCATGCTCTGCAGCAATGAAAATAAACACATTTAAGCTACCTGCAGCAACATGGATGAACCTTACAGGTGCCATTTTGAGTGAAAGGAAGCAGACACAGAGAGTCCACACTATAGGATTTCTTTTATACAAAGTTCAAAATCAGGCTAACCTAACCTATGTAACGGAAGTGAGAGGAGTGGCTGCCACAGCAGGAAAACACTGAGAGGGTGGTGACCGCAAAGAGCCATGAGGCAGGCTCAGGAAGACAGGCAATGTTCTGTTTCTTGGCCTAGGTGGCTACATGGTATGTTCACTTAGAGAAAATGTATTGAGCTATACATTTATGGTTTTGTAACTTTCTAGTATGCCTCTTATATTTCTGTGAATACATTTACTGTTCTAAGTGTATATGAAAATGAAAAGGTATGATTTTTTTCTTGTTGACCCTAGAAAAATGGCCACAAAGGATGATGTTCTCTGGGATAAGCAGAGATGATGTGTCCCTGATGACTGAAGGCTTGATTAGTTCTCCCATTTCCACTATCTCCCTTCTCCCATTTGCTTCAGTCTCCATTCTTGGTGGAGCTTCTGCAATCCACAAACATTTTGCAATGTGATTGGCATTATGATTGCTTAGAAGCAATCCCGTGGGATTGGCGGTAACAGTGCTCTTTTTCTGAATCTGGTTCTACCTGGTTGACCAGATGGCTTATTTTAGCCTCTGTTTCTTATACAGAGTCAGAAAAATAGGTCAGGGGCCTGCTCCTTGGTCTGTGGTTGGTACTCTTGTTCCTACTTACCATTAGTCTGGCACTGGACATAAGCTGCCCTGGGGCCCACAGAGATACCACCACCATGCATAGCCCAGCCACAGTCTGGACCATAAGACTTCCAACTTCCTGCACAGCTGTGGCGTTTAGTGGTCAGTACCTGGGTATTCGTGGACATCTCTATCGTGCACTTCAGGGGAACTGGACACAGGTCCTGGCCTCTCCAGGAAGCCCCACCCCTCTAGTACTGCTCCATCCCACCATACCTCAGTCAAGGGAAACCCAAATCCCTAGGGCACAGATCTCCTGAAGGGGTGAAGGGAAGAAACAACATCTCCAATTGTCTGAGAATGAGACTGGGGGGGAGGAAGAAGAAATAACTAATTTCTACCAGGTTATTTGCCCTACCCACTAAAACCCAGGCACTATGCCCTGTTCCATGGAATGTTCAGAGAAAATGAAGTTCCTGCCTCTAAGCACCTGACAGGCCCAATTGAGAATGTAAGTGCATCCCTGAGTTTAAGAAAACACTAAAACAAAAACTGGCCAGAAAAGCTAGTGTTTGAAGAAGCAGCAGAGGCCTGGTCCCCTCTCCAGTTGATCTTGCATACTCTACCATGTTACCATTTCCACATTACCACTTTTATCAGACCTTTAGGCCCTCCACATAGAAGTTTCATTTCACCCACACAGTATTTGTCTGCCCTGCAATTAAATACATTTTAAATTTTGTTGTTAACATTTAAAAATTGAGATAATTCAACTTTTAAAAATCCAGATTTCTGACCTTTCTTGAAAAATCTAAAGATCTAGTGACACAGGGTGTTTGACTCCTATAAGCCAGCAATTGGCAGAAGTTGAGCAGGGGCTGTCCCCTTTAGATGGAGCTCTCCAGCTGCCATAGTCCCTACTACCTATTGTCCCCACTTACTATTGCCTCACACCCCTTTATTTTGCCCTTGATCTTGAAAGATTTCCTTGTTTCTACAATTCAGGGTTGACAATTATCTTCTCCTAGAACTTTGCAGACACTCCCTGTCTTCTGGCAATTTTCAGCATAATTTCTATTTCCCTGTAGATAATTTGTCTTTTCTCTGTGGCTTCTTTTAAGATCTCCTTTTTGTCTCTAGTGATCAGCAGTTTCACTGTGATGTTTCTAATATTTCTGTTAATTTTCCTGCTTATTGATTTTGGGGAGTTCTTACATCTAAAGGTTGTGTATTTTTGATTCTGGAAAAAATTCCATCATTATTTCTTTAGTTATTGCCTCTGAACCATTTTCTCTATTTTTTATTTCTGGAAATCTGAGTAGGCATGTGCTAGACTTTTGGTTTATTCTATCCTCCACATCCCTTAATCTCATTTGCATTTCCTGTAACCTTTTTTCTGTCAGTGTTGCATTTTGGGTAATTTCTTTGTGTCCATCTTTCAATTCACTAATTGTATCTTTATCTCTCTCTTTTATTGTTTAACTGGCCTACTGAATTATTGTTGGTAGTCTCTTACTTCCTACTCATACTTTCAATACCTTCTTTTATTTCTAGAAACATACTGAACAACCTTATTTTATGTTTTGAGTCTTCTAATTCATTATCTGAATCTTCATTTTATTATTTTTGCCAACTCTCATGTAAAATGACATTTCCTTACCTGTACTGTGATGTCTTAAACTGCAAATTCAAATTCCTTGGAATTCCGGAGGAACTGTCTTAGTCTTGGGTCTAGAAAGCATGCTGCTACAGGTGATTTGCTTTTTACAAGTGTCTAAGGGAATTACCAACCTGGGACCACTTTAAAATAATGTTTGGCTTGAAGGTTTTTAGTCACAAAGGTGGTATGAATTCCTGTCCCAAATGCATGAATGTGGGCTTTTGGTTAGGAATTCTTAGGGGAAACTTTTGTCTTTGTTTTGGTTCCACTCTGAGCTAAAATGAGGTATCTTAAGGCAAATTGACTATCTATGGCAAGCATTCCTTTGTTTCCTTTGGGGAGAAAAGTCCAACCACCCTTGCTGAAATTTCCACCCTTTGAGGGCTCTGGTGTGCATAAGGATTTCCAATCTGATTTCACCCTCTGCTCCAGTCTAGATTTTGTCTCCTATCTCCAGCCTGCTGCTTGGCCAGGATTAGCAGGTGGCTCCAGGGCAAGTGCTGGCTCCTGCTCACCTCTCGGGATTAACACTTTCTCATTGTTCGACCTCAGAGGAGTTTCCTCCCATTCCTGCCAGCCCAGCCTTGCTACAAAATATGTTTTAATAGTTTCCCCAGTATCTTAGGGGTTTTGAGTTGGCAGATTTCTCCAGAATCTGGTTTGCCATGTTGCTAGAGACATGGCACTCACTTTTCTAGCATCATTTTCCAGTAGTTCCCCAGAATCCTTTGCATATCCTATTTCTTCTTCCTAGACAACCCTTCCTCATCTTCTCCATTTGCTAAATCATATTATGGTGGGCAGAATTCTAAGATAGCTCCCAATATTCCTGGCTCCCGGGATATGCACACTTTCAGTCATTCAAACATGAATCTAAGTGTTGCTGCGGAGAGCTTTTGCGGATGTAATTAAGGTCCCAAATCTGTTGATCTTAAAATAAGGAGATGATCTAGGCAGGCCTGCCCTAATCACATGGGCCTTTTAAAAGCAGAGAATTTTGTCTGAATGGCAGCAGAAGAGAAATTGATAGAGCTGTGCTCTGGCTGCCCTGGAAGAAAGCAAGTGTCCGCACCATGAACTTCCCATGGGACCACATGGCAAGGAACTTCCTATGGGGCCACCCTAGGAACTGAGGGGGGAGGTTCTCTGGCCAACAGCTAGCAAGAAAATGAGGACCTCAATCCTATTATAACTGTAAGGAAATAAATTCTGCCACAAAGCAATGATCTTGGATGAGGACCCTGAGCCCAGATAGGAAATGCAGCCCTGACCACCACCTTGATTGATTTCTTTTTTTCCTTTGAGAAAGGGGTCTTGCTCTGTCACCTAGGCTGGAGTGCAGTGGCATGAGCATGGATCACTGTAGCCTTGACCTCCAGGTCTCAGGTGATCCACCCACCTCAGCCTTCCAAGTAGCTGGAACTACAGGCATGTGCCACCACGCCTGGTTAATTTTTGTATTTTTTGTAGAGACGGGGTCTCACCATGTTGTCCAAGCTGGTCTCGAACTCCTGGGCTCAAGCTATTGGCCCACCTCCACCTCCAAAAGTGCTGGGATTACAGGTGTGAGCCACTGTACCCAGCCCCACCATCTTGATTTTGAAAACTGACCCAATTGTCCCATAGAACTGATATTTATTGTTTCTTTTGAATAAACATGGAAATTGACCCCTCAAGTCTTGAAACTTGAGAATTTACATTTTTGTTATCTGGGTTCCTTTCTCTGGAAACCATCGGGCCTTCCAGGTAGTATCAAGGAACAGAAACTTACATATCACTGAATCTGGACAATGAGATGCCAGACCCCTCATCTGCCAGAAGACCACTTGCTTCCTGTTGACCAACTCCTCTTCCTTACTCCTTCCTAATTCCTATTTTCACAGCCGTGGTTACATTTCTTCCTTGCTATTTAAACCCCTAATTCTATTTATTTATTTATTTTTATCTATTTATTTATTTTGAAATGGAATTTCGCTCTTGTCACTCAGGCTGGAGCGCAATGACACAATCTCGGCTCACTGAAACCTCCACCTCCTGGGTTCAAGCGATTCTCCTACCTCAGCCTCCCAAGTAGCTGAGACTACAGGCACATGCCATCATGCCCAGCTAATTTTTGTATTTTTAGTAGAGACAGGGTTTCGCCATGTTGGCCAGGCTGGTCTTGAACTTCTGACCTCAGGTGATCTGCCTGCCTCAGCCTCTCAAAGTGCTGGGATTACAGGCATGAGCCACTGCACCTGGCCTAAACCCCTAATTTTAGTAGGTCAGGGAAATAGATTTGAGACTGTTCTCCTATCTCCTTGGCTGTAGCAACAGACTAAAGCCTTCTTCACTGACAATACTTATTGTCTCAGTGATTGGCTTTCTGTGCTGGGAGTAGTGGGACTTAGACCAAAGCCCTATTTTGGTAACAATTTCAGTCATGTGAGCCCCTGGGTGGAGAATCCAGCTATACTGTACCTGACTTAAACTGTGAGATAATAAAGATGTGTCGTTTTAATCTAATTTGTGGTAATGTATTACACAGAAACAAAATAAGTATAGCCTGAAACTAATATGCCTATCAGTATACCTACCTTATCCTTCAAAACCAGTCTCACCCCTTTAAGAGGTGGCCTTGAGCTCCAAGACGGATTCTGCTGTGCCCCCTTGATGCTCCTAGGGCTCTTTTTTTGGGGGTGGGAGGACAGGGTCTCACTCTGTCACCCAGGCTAGAGTGCAGTGGTTTGATCATGGCTCGCTGCAGCCTCAAACTCCTCAAGCAACCCTCCTGCCTCAGCCTCCCAAGTAGCAGGGACCACATGTGCAAGCTACCACATCCAGCTAATTTTTTAAATTTTTCTGTAGAGATGAGGTCTCACTATATTACCCAGGCTAGTCTCAAACTCAGGCTCAAGCGATCCTCCCACCTTGGCCTCCCAAAGGGCTGAGATTGCAGGAGTGAGCCACTGCACCCTGCCTTTGGCTCCTTGTTAGTAGTTTTTCTCTTATATCTTGTTGTTTTACTGGTTTTTGTTTGTTTGTTTGTTAGACGTGTCTTTCTCTTCTGTTAGACCATTTGATCCTTCAGGGTGAGGACTATGTCTTAGTGTATTAGTCTGTTTTCATGCTGCTGATAAAGACATACCCATGACTGGGTAATTTATAAAGAAAAAGAGGTTTAATGGACTCACAGTTCCATGTGGCGGGGAGGCCTCACAATCACAGTGGAAGGTGAAAGGCACATCTTACATGGCGGCAGACAAGAGAGAATGAGAACTGAGCGAAAGGGGTTTCCCCTTATAAAACCATCAGATCTCATGAGACTTCTTCACTACCACAAGAACAGTCTGGAGGAAACTGCCCCCATGATTTAATTATCTCCCACTGGGTCCCTCCCACAACATGTAGGAATTATGGGAGCTACAATTCAAGATGAGGTTTGGGTGGGGACACAGCCAAACCCTATCACTTAGGTAGGCTTGAGGCAAGAGAATAAGGTCTGGAGGCAGGGAACCTAAGGCTGATTTGCACTGACTTCCTAAAATTGAATCAGATGGAAAACCCCACCTCTCCATACCCAAGTAACAAAAGGATCAGAGGCTACTCCCTTTGCACTGCATCACAGATGAAAAATGGAAAGTACCTCTGACTGGTCCCCTCCCGCAACCAATCAGACTGGTCACGGTTCACTCCTTTGTTTACATAGGGTATAACCAAGTAACCAGTGGGAAACCTCTAGAGGGTATTTAAACCCCAGAAAATTCTGTAACCAGCCCTCTTGAACCATTCGCTCGGGCCATTCCTACTCTGTGGAGTATACTTTCATTTCAATAAATCTGCGCTTTCTTTCCTTCATTCTTTTGTTGCTTTGTTTGTGCATTTTGTCCAATTCTTTGTTCAAAACGCCAAGAACCTGGACGACTACTGACTTGTCAGGACCCTCTGCTGGTAACAGGCTCTGGACTCTGACATCCTGGGTTTGAATCCTGACTTTGTGACCCTGGGCAGGTTATTTTATCTCCTTAAGTTTCTCTAAGCCTCGGGTTCCTTGGGTAAGATATGGGGATAAGAGACCCTACCTTAAAGGGACACTGTGAAGATAAAATGAAGTAATTTATGTTATGCACTTAGCATGATGCCTCACACATAATAGGCTCTCAGCAAATATTTGTAGAATGAATATATGGGTGAGGGACAGACAGAAGGGCAGCCTGAAGATGTGCCTGGATCTGTCAATATGCATCACTCCACTAACAGAAGAATTCATTCCATGAGGGATTGTTTCCTCAATCTGAGCCCCCTCTGCCAACAGCCAGCCTTCCCATGATGTTTTTGTGTCATCTTTTCCCCTCCTTTGTTTGTTTTACTCCCGCTTCTCCTGTGATTGCTCACAGGAAAACATTCCTAGAAAAACCTCAAGAGACCAACTTCCTTTGTGCTTCAGGGCAGCAGACAGAGCCTGTGTTCTGTTGGCTACAGCTGTGCTCCAGCCCCTGAGGGCCTGCGGAAGAGACAACGTCTCAGGGGGACCAGACAGAAGTCCAACAGAAAAAGACAATGCTTCAGTAAGTAACCTGGGCCTGAAACTCCAACACGACAAGGTTATGTCACAGGGCAAGGGACCCCTCACCCCTCCTGCCTCACAGACTTCCTCGGTCTTGGCTGCCACCAACATCTTTCTTCCCGCCTTTCCTTCTGGCCACCTACAAAGCAGTCACATCAGCATCACCCCTAACAGTTTCAAAGACACTGGGCCCTCAGGGAAGGCACAGCTTCTGTCATGGCATGGGGTGAGGGCCATTTGGCAGGCAAAAAGAAACAGGCCGTCTGGAGAGGCCTCTTTGAGACCTCAGTAATTTGAACCAATGACTCCCCACATTTTTACTTATTGCAAAAAACAACATTATAACAACATTAAAACAGATTTGTTAAAAAAGGAAGAAAGATTACTTGTGATCCCACCACCCTAACACAACTATTTTCTTTTTCCAAGTTCTCTTCCAGTTTTTGGCCACATGATAGATGTTTGCATACGATGTGTTGCCTTTTTAATTTTTTTCACTTAATATTATATCCTAAGTCTTTTCCAGTATTGACATATGATCTTCACGTTGGCCACATTTTTCTCCCTGCAAATATTCCAGCCAATTAGACTGAGGCATAATTAATGATTTCTTAACCTTTGGGGATTCTTGTTCATCCCCTGGAATCTTTGAGGTTGGCTCTTGGCAAAGCTGTAAATGAAAGTAAGTTTGGTTTTGGGGCCCATCTGCATCCCTTGCAAATCTTCTTTCTTCCCTGCTAGCAGTTCTAGCCTAAGAGTTCTATTGCCATATCCCATTCCCCAACCTGTTCTCTAATATTGCGCTGCCAGTCATTGCACTATCAAAAAAAGTAATAATATAGGTTCTAATTTTTCCTCAGTGTAAAAGCAATACATATGCATGTTGACCAATATGGGAAATACAGAAAAGCAAAAATAAAAATAAGAAGTAAAAATCTGCTATAATCTTGCTGCTTACGATCATATGCCGCTGAAGATCCCATTTGCCTGAGCTAGGTACTTTCCTCCTGGACCCTTCTCTGCCTTCCAGCCTCATTTCATCATTGCAACTTGTGTTGCATAAGTAGGTACATGGCGAATCAGTTGGGGCATCTGGGGTTGGCTAGTTGAAACCACAGAGGAACTTACTATCTCATACAGCTGAAATGTACGGAGGCAAGATGGACTTCAGGACTGGTTTGATTTAGTGACTCAAAAATGTCATAAAGGAAATGGTTTCTTTCTAACCGTGGTCTTCTGCTTCCCACAGCATTACTTTCCTCCTAAAATAAGCTCTTCTTGTAGTCCAAGATGTCTGTCTTACCAACAGCTTCTGAGGCTACTTACTGCCTAGTTCTTGTCTAGCAGAACATGAAAGCATCTCTCCCCCAGCATCCAATAAATTCCTGAGACTTCCTCTGATTGGATCAGTGTGGTTCCTGTGGCTACCCATGAATCATTCCTAGTGGCAAGGAGGATGGGGCAATGGGGCTATCTGGGTGGCTGAGACCAGTAAGTCTCAAACTCTGGTCTCAGGATCAATTTACACACCTAGAAATTACTGAGGATCCCAAAGAATCTTTTTGACATGGTCTTTCTCTTGATATTTGCCAAATTAAAAATTAAAACTGAGAAATTTTTAAATATTTAATTTAATTTAAATATTTAAAATTTAAAATATTTATTAGGTCATTAAAATAATAAATCTGGCTGGGCATTGTGGTTCACACCTATAATCCCAGCACTTTGGGAGGCTGAGGAGGGTGGATCACCTGAGGTCCGGAGTTCTTGACCAGCCTGGCCAACATGGTGAAACCCCATCTGTACTAAAAATACAAATATTAGCTGGGCATGGTGGTACCTGCCTGTAATCCCAGCTACTTCTGGAGGCTAAGGCAGGAGAATCACCTGAACCTGGGAGGTGGAGGTTGCAGTGAGCCATGATTGTACCATTGCACTCCAGCCTGGGTGGCAGAGCAAGACTCTGTCTCAAGTAAAAAATAAATAAATAAAATAATAATAATAATAAATCCATTGCATGTTAATATATATTGATAAAAAATAACTTTTTTTTTTTAGACAGAGTTTCACTCTGTCACCCAGGCTAGAGTGCACTAGCGTGATCTCGGCTCACTGCAACCTCTGCCTCCTGGGTTCAAGCAATTTTCCTGCCTCAGCCTCCTGAGTAGCTGGGATTACAGGCACATGCCACCATGCCCAGCTAATTTTTTGTACTTTTAGCAGAGACAAGGTTTCACCATGTTGTCCAGGCTGGTCTCAAACTCCTGACCTCAAGTAATCTGCCCACCTCGGCTTCCCAAAGTGCTGGGATCACAGGTGCGAGCCACCGTGCCCAGCCAAAAAATAACTGGTTTTGGCTGCATGCAGTGGCTCACATCTGTGATCCCAGCACTTTGGGAGGCCCAGGCAGGAGGAACACTTGAGCCTAGGAGTTTGAGGCCAGCCTGGGCAACAGAGGGAGACTGCCGTCTCTACAAAAAATTAGGAATTAGCCTGGCATGGTGTTGGGTACCTGTGGTTCCAGCTACTTGGGAGGCTGAGGTAGGAGGATTGCTTGAGCCCAGGAGGTGGAGGTTGCAGTGAGCCAAGATCGTGCCACTGCACTCCAGCTTGGATGACAGAGTGAATCTGTCTCTAAAAAAGAAAAAAAAAAAAACGCTGCTGTCCTGGATTTGTAAGTAGCCTGAGTGACTCTTTGCTAGTCACTATTCAGAAGCTTCTCTGAGATCAGCCACTGACTTGGAGAGATACCAGTAAGGCTTTGAGATCTAGAGGCTGATCTTAGTCTGCTGTTTGGAGATCTCTGCCTTAATCCAGAATAATAGCTAAGGATGTCTCTGTGGCTGATGAAGAAAAGGAAGTTTGCAGGCCTGCTTGTCTTGCTGCCCAAGTGGGTCAACCTAATGTGAGTGGAGTGAATGAGGTAGTAAGGGCTTAACAGATGTCTTGTGATTCTGGGACAGGAGGCAGCTTCAAGTTCCTTTTCTTCCTCACCCCCACCTTACACCCATCCTTGGAAGCTGGGATACTGCTGACTCTCATGGCAGCCATAATGCTATCAGCGCCTGGCTTTGCCGACAAGGGGAATCTGGAAGAGAAGGGGAAGGACAGGGGAGACAAAGAGAGGTAAAGAGTGTTGCATCAAGCACATGTGTCAGAAGCGTTCAAACCAGAGCGCCTCCATTTTGAGTGAGGGCTAGAAAAATGAGGCTGGGACTTGCTAGGCTGCATTTCCTGAAAGCTAGGCATTCCTAGCCTCTAGGTGTTTATGGTTAAGGGAACAAATTAGTGATGCTTACTAAACAGACCCAGACTTGAGAGAGTCCAGATATCCCGATATCTGGAGAACAAAGGCATTCCTAATTTTGCTTTAAAAATAATAATATTGATTATTGCAAAATATAGTAATTAGGAAAAATTAATCCTTTATCACAAACCCTTGTAGCAGAAGACATCTGCCCATATATACAAGCATTACAAGCATTGTACCTTAGTTGGATATGTCCCTCCTCTTATTTTCAGGAATGCCCTGCTGGAGTGCAGTGGCGATCTCGGCTCACTGTAGCCTCTGCCTCCCGGGTTCAAGCGATTCTCCTGCCTCAGCCCCGTGAGTAGCTGAGACAACAGGCTTGCGCCACCACGCCCAGCCAATATTTGTATTTCTAGTAGAGACGGGGTTTTGCCATGTTGGCCAGCTGGTCTTGAACCCCTGACATCAGGTGATCTGTCCGTCTCAGCCTCCCAAAGTGCTGGGATTACGCGTGAGCCACTGTGCCCAGCCACCACTTGACTTTCTTAATAAACTTGCTTTTACTTTGCACTGTGGACTTACTCTGAATTGTTTCTTGCGTGAGATCGAAGAACCCTCTCTTGGGGTCTAGATCGGGACCCCTTTCCTGTAACACATGGGCCTTGGGCTGATCTCCAAGATTAAGAGGGCAAGATACTCAGCTGCAAGGGTCAGCTGTCGCTGACCCCAGCAGCTGCTCTGCCTTGGCCAACTTACCGGATTTAAATCGCCCAGTGAGAGCTTTTCCTCCAGTATTTTCAAAATGTTCCCAATATCCTCACGTTAGAACAATCCAGAAATAGTCTTATGGTAAAACTCTTCTGGGAAGTGTGAAAGTAGAGTCCTCCCACCTTTTCCTTTGCAACGCTTTTGCCCCAACCTCGATCGCCCAGGCAGCACATTTTTTCCGGCACCCCCACCAAGGGAAGAACAGAGACATCTCCAAACCAGCTGCCCTGCGCCAAGCTGTTACAAAATAGAGCCACAAGTCTCCCGGTTTATGCAAACATATTTGGCTCGGTGTCTAGGATCTTCTTTTTCAAACCCAGAAGGAGATCACAGGCACACGGCCGCGGTGCTGTGTATGCCCCTCTGAAAGGAAGTTCTGCAAGTCGACCGACTTCACTGGCTTCACTGAAGTCCGGTCCGAAACCACCGGAAAGTTGCAGGCGCACAGTATACGTTCAGCTGTGTCCAAGAAATAACCTATCAATCACTGCCTTAAGCTTTGTTTCCTTCCTGAATTTTCTTATTTTCACGAATATTTATGCTTTCACAAACTGTATGTCATTTCCTCTCCAGAACCAAGGGGGGCTCGCCCCAGCCTGGCCCCCGCCCCGGGTGCGTCCCTGCAGGGGGCGCCCTGCTCCGGCAATGCCCACCGCACCGCAGGGCTGACTGGCCGCGCGCCCGGGGGCGGGGGCCGCCGCGGAGGCATCGTGCTCTCCGATTGGCCGTCCGCGTCCTCGTGACGCCAGACCCCGCCCACGCGCCCCTCCTCCGCATCTGAGCGGGGGAGCGGCGGCCCCCAGCTGAATGGGCGCGAGAGCGGCGCTGGGGGCGGGTGGGGGCGCGGGGTACCGGGCTGGCGGCCGGCCGGCGCCCCCTCATTAGTATGCGGACGAAGGCGGCGGGCTGCGCAGAGCGGCGTCCCCTGCAGCCGCGGACCGAGGCAGCGGCGGCACCTGCCGGCCGAGGTACGTGGCGCAGCCCCCTCCTCGGCGTCGCGGGGGCCCGCGGGCTGGGGGCTGCGGCGGCGACTTGTCTCTTCCCGGGCCGGCTGGGCGCGGCGTTTCCGCCTCGAACCCCGCGGGCAGCGCCCAGGGCACGACACCCTCAGGCGAGCCCGGCTGGGGCGCGGGCGGAGGGTCGTGGTCCCGGGCCGTGTGGACCGGGCTGGGGGGCCCACGCAGGTGTGTACGCGGTAGAGGGTGGGGCGGACCGCCGGGTGTCGGGTCCCGCCGCAGTGGCCCTTTCCCCGCCGCTTTCCGCTGCAGCTCGGGATTTAATTCATTGCTGGAAGCTTCGGAGTTAGCAGAGCCGAGTTAACTCGTTTTCCTGGGATGGGCTTAGGGAACCCCCTGCAAGGTTACTAGCAGCTCCTGAAACCTCTCTCTGCATCCATCGGGGAGGCGTGATGTGGGGCCGCTGGTAGAAATTCGCCGGTGACCTTCCCTGCACCCTCTCTGCAGCCAGCCTTGCGGAGAAGACAGGTTTTGGCGACCTTTTGATTTCTTCTGAATTGTAAGCCGTGGCTTGACGCGGGTGTGCATTCATTGTACGCCTTGCGTGTGTAAGTAACGCAGGGTTTTCCGAGAGCATCCCCGAGGAGCCCTGCCCTTGCCTCACACCCGCTTGGTGACCTTGGTAGACACTGATCCCCCTGTGGGGCTCGGGCTCATGGTCTCTCCTGAGAAGCTTACCCTGCCGATGGCCGAGGTCCCTTCCAGGCCCCGGGTTTTTCTAATCATAAAAAAATACGTTTACGAGGGTAGAGGATCCTGCAGAATCTCTAGCTGACTCGGAAGACGAATTTTATATCCTCCTGTCTTAAGTCATGCATGCGGCTTTTGCTTAATTAGGCATCGTTCATTTGAAGGGGAAAATGGTTTTATGTGCTGCGCTTCATCTGGCACCAGTGGTTGCCTGCTCCTCGTGGCAGGGCCGTGCTGGGTGTCACAGAGAGGAAGGAGACTCATCTCCTGCCCTCTGGTGTTTAGCTGCCCTCCCCCGGGCTTATGGCTGCTAATCCTTTTCCACGGAAGGATACAGCTGCTGAAACTGTGGAAGAGGAATCCATTTCTGCTGCATGAAGGGGCACAGACTTGAATACAGTCAGGACAGGTTGTGGTTTCACTTGTGTAATCCTGAGAGCTTGACAGCTTCGAGGAGTGTCTAACATTGCTAGTAACAGAGCCTAGAAGCACCTGAATTCCAGCTGTCACTTGGAGAAGGAGAGATTCATACGAACTGCGAGAGCATATAACCAGCATGTCTTGAGTCTTTTACCCATGTGCCTGTTATATGGATGCTGCTGTTTTTGTAAGATGAAATGACCCTTGGATATTCTTGGTTATGATCAGCATTTCTTCGTCTAGGCGAGAAAAGAAACAGGTGAGATAGGAAGGCATGAAGGGGCTCATGGAAGAGAGAGGGCTGACAGGCAGAAATTTTGAGAGCTCACATTTACGACTATTTAGACAGTTCTTATAATTTTGGCATAAATTGTAAATTGTTGCATGTTATCAAAATAGATTGGTGATGAACGTTAAGGATATATCCGTGGCAGAATAAGAACACACTCTTTGTTCTTTGGTTTGCTCCTCTAGTTCTTCCCTGCTTGCCTTGTGGGACTATTTGCAGCAATGAGGGGAATTTATCTAGCAGGTTGGCCTTGGGAGGCAATGAATGAAAAGAGGTGAGTCCTCTGTGGGAGTCCATTCCAGGTCCTGGAGGGCTGAGGTGGGTGTGTTGGAGCCAGCAGTTTCTGGGAGAAGGGATAAGGCTCACCTTCCACACCCTCCTGGCTCCTGAGGAGCGATTTAATCCGCACTGCCTGTGGACACGATGGAGGACTGAGATCACTCCCGAAGGGCATGCTCCGTGGTTTTAGTCTGCTGGGAAGCTCTGGCAGAAGTAAAACAACTGGGAATATACACATGTTAATGATGCTCCAAGCTGCCTAACTGCTGAGGAAGGAAAAGCAAGGGCTGGATCAGTGTGGGTGGCATAAGTTAGCAAAGGCATCCAAAGTGGGGTGAATCACAGGCCTGGTGTGGGAGGAAACCATAAATATGACGGTGACACGCAGGCTCGCCCGGGAGACAGCCAGCTTAAGCACACGTGCAGAGGAGAAGCAAGTGAAATGCGTAAGGGAGCAGGAGAAAAATCAGCTTTGAGGCTTCAAGGACACTACCAGGCTTGTCTTACCTGGACACCAGACAGACAAAACTTTTTTTTCCTCTTTTTTTTTTAAGTATAGCATAGATACTAGGAAAGTAGACATACCATAAGTGTCCTGCTCAATGAATTTTCCAGACTGAACATGCCCATGCACTCAGCACTTAGATCAACAAACAGAACTGGCTGGGACCCTGGGAGCTCCCCTTGTGTTGTACTCCAGTCACGGCCTCCCCCAGGATCAGCCTTGAACTCCTGGAGTCAAGCAATCCTCCTGCCTTACCCTCCTCAGTAGCTGAGACTACGGGCACACACCACCAGACCCAGCTAATTTGTTTTATTTTATTTTGTAGAGACGGCTCCCACTGTGTTGTCCAGGCTGGTCTCTGGCAACTCCTAGCCTCAAACTATTCTCCCACATTGGCCTCCCAAAGCGCTGAGATTACAGGCGTGAGCAACTGTGCCTGGCTGGCTAGTGTATGCCTTCTTTCCTTAAGCATTGAGTTTCTGAGAATCACTCATGATGCTGCCCATGGTTGAAGCATGTTCACTCTCATTGGTGATAGGGGCCATTGGGTGAATATACCACATAGTCACGCATTGTTAGTGGACATTTGGGCAGTTTGCAGCATTTGTCTGTTACAGAAAGTGCCGCTGTGACCACTCTAGTGTCTGGCTTTGGTACATATGTGTCTGCATTTCTGATAGGTCCATACCTAGGCATGGTATTGCTGTTTTAGGAGCCCCAGGCACAGCTATTTTACTCCAGTTTTTTTTTTCTTTTTTTTTTTTTTTGAGACAGAGTCTCGCCGTCGCCCAGGCTGGAGTGCAGTGGCGCGATCTCGGCTCACTGCAGGCTCCGCCTCCGGGGTTCACGCCATTCTGCCTCAGCCTCCCGAGTAGCTGGGACTACAGGCGCCTGCCACCTCGCCCGGCTAATTTTTTGTATTTTTAGTAGAGACGGGGTTTCACTGTGTTAGCCAGGATGGTCTCGATTTCCTGACCTCGTGATCCGCCCACCTCGGCCTCCCAAAGTGCTGGGATTACAGGCGTGAGCCACCGCGCCCGACCTTATTCCAGTTTTGAAATGATCACATTGGTAGTTCCTCACTGTTCGCTGATGAGGGCCACAGTTCTAAGGAGACTGGGGAAGGAATCAGGAGTCCTTCTGGCAGTCAGGATCAGTTTCTACCTGGCTGTGTATGGTGCCAGCAAGTGTGGTCACCTATAGGCCCCAGTCTCCCAGTGGGTCAGGCAGCAGGGCAAGGTGAGCTGTGAGGAACCCTTAGCTCCCCAAGAGCCTCTGACCTAAGGGAAGTGTTTCTCTGGTGAAACTGCCTGGCTTGGTCTCAACTCCCACCCTTGTTGCTGCAAACAAACCACTCCTCTCTGAGCTCTCATAATACTGCACTTCCTATACTTTATGTCTACTTCTGTGGCCTGCTTTCTCTGCATTTCTGCTAAAAATTATCCGTGACCTAGAGGAAAAGCCCATTTCTTATTTGGGTTTTTGAGGCCATGTAAGACATTTTTGTTGTCCCGTTATTACAGCATGGAAAAATGTTCAGGATTAAGTTATTGGATGGTTCACCAAGTCCTGTACCCATGAATTCTTTCCTTTTTTCCTTCAATTTTTAACATCTGGGATTATAACAGTTAAGTATCATGTGATAGGATAGGATCAGTTTGATAAAAATAACAGATTAGAAAGGTCTGCTTTGGTGGAATAGTACTTCTGTCTTTTGACTGTTAAGGCTGTTTTTAAGACCATCTCTTTTTCATAATTCAGAGCTTATGTGTATTGAGTTCTGAGCAGGGGCAGTTTTTCTGTTACACGTGTCGTTTCTTCCTCAGCCTTCCTCTTTCCTCCTCAGCCTCTGCGTTTTTATCCTCTTCTGCCCTGTTCTTCACCCCCTTTTTGCTTTTCATAAACATCTTATTCTCATCTCTAATCTATACTCTAGCAGAAAAGAGTAGGACAAGTATGGCCTCTGATACTCTCCTCTCTTTGCTTGTCACTTTCTGCAGTCCAGTTGTTGTCACCCAGGACTTGGGGACTGATGTGGGCTTCTTGCTCATCCTTTGTCTAGATCACCACTGTCCAGTGGAAACATAACCTGAGCCACTTGTCAATTTTATATTTTCTAGTAACTACATTTTAAAAATTGAAAAGAAACAGGTAGATCAAAGTTTCAATTTCCCAAAAAGTTTCCATTTCTAAACTCTTATGCACCTAATAACACAGCTGCACACTATGTAAATTATTAATGAGCTGCTTTATATTCTGCTTTTCACAGTAAATTCACTCCCTGCCCCCACAAATGAACCCACATGCTACAAAACATAGATATGACAAAAAGAAATAAGTGCTTTCCTACTCACTTTATTCTCATCTATTGTAGACATGTTATATATACTAACTAATGTAATGTTCACCACAGCCCTCAGTGTTTGGTACCATTGTCATCCCCATTTTATAAAGGAGGGTATTGAGGAACAGAGGTTAAGAAGCCGTAGGGGGCAGAGCTGGGTTCAGACTCAGGCAGTCTGGCCTAGAAGTGGTAAATGAGGCTGTCGTATCCATGTCTTTGTGGTCTGTAGTGCATTCCCAGCCTGCCCCTTGGAACAGCTACTGGTGAAATTGGCGAGGGTGATCTTAGGGGCCTGAGAGATGGCTCCATCCTGTCAGGTGAGTGCGCTCCTGGGCAGTGCCGTCATCGCTTGCCTGGAGCTCCATAGCAGCCTCTTAACTGATCCTGCTTCGTGAGAGGACTACCCCATCTCCAGTCCAGCCTCGAGAGAGGTCTCCAAAATCCAATTCCACTTTAAACCACCTCACCACCGGTTGCTCCCTTTTATTCTTAGAGTAAAATTGCAGCCCCCTGTGGCATGGACTGCTTGCTTTTCTAGCGTCTCAGGGTGCTGTGCCCTCCTGGGTAGACCCTTTAGGCACACTGCACTTGGCGTTCTTTAGGCACGCTGCACTTGACATTCTGCCATCCGTCCCCACTGTCCCTGCTCCCGAGGCACCTGCCTCTCCCATCCCATTCCAGTTCCTATTCAGGCCTGGGCAGAAACATTCTTTCCTCTGGGAACCCTTTCCTAAGACACACATTGTATTAGTCCATTTTCACACTGCTGATAAAGAGATACCCCAGACTGGGCAATTTACAAAAGAAAGAGGTTTAATTGGACTTACAGTTCCACGTGGCTGGGGAAGGTCTCACAATCATGGTGGAGGGCAAAAGGCACTTCTTGCATGGTGGAGGCAAGAGAGAAGGAAGAAGAAGCAAAAGCGGAAACCCCTGATAAACCCATCAGATCTCATGAGATTTATTCACTATCATGAGAATAACACGGGAAAGACCGGCCCCCATGATTCAATTACCTCCCCCGGGTCCCTCCCACAACATGTGGGAATTCTGGGAGATACAATTCAAGTTGAGATTTGGGTGGAGACAGAGCCAAATCATAGCATTCCTCCCCTGGCCCCTCCAAATCTCATGTCCTCTCATTTCAAAACCAATCGTGCCTTCCCAACACTCCCCCAAAGTCTTAGCTCATTTCAGCATTAACCCAAAAGTCCACCGACCAAAGTCTCATCTGAGACAAGCCAAGTCCCTTCTGCCTATGGGCCTATAAAATCAAAAGCAAGTTAGATACAATAGGGGTACAGGCATTGGGATAGCCATTCCAAATGGGAGAAATTGGCCAAAACAAAGGGGCTACAGGCACCATGCAAGTCCAAAATCCAGTGGAGCAGTCAATTTTTTTTTTTTTTTGAGACAGAGTCTCTCTCCGTTGCTCAGGCTGGAGTGCAATGGTGTGCGATCTCAGCTCACTGCAACCTCCGCCTCCTGGGTTCAAGTGATTCTCCTGCCTCAGTCTCCCAAGTAGCTGGGATTACAGGTGTGTGCCACCACATCCAGCTAATTTTTTTTTGTATTTTTAGTAGAGATGGGGTTTCACCATGTTGGCCAGGCTGGTCTTGAACTCCTGACCTCAAGTGATCCACCTCGGCCTCCCAAAGTGCTAGGATTACAGGTGTGAGCTACTACACCTGGCCCAAATCTTAAAGTTCCAAAATGATCTCCTTTGACTCCATGTCTCTCATCCAGGTCATGCTGATACAAGAGGTAAGTTTCCATGGTCTTGGGCAGCTCTGCCCCTGTGGCTTTGCAGGTTACGCCCTCCCTCCTAGCCACTTTCATGGGCTGGTGTTGAGTGTCTACAGCTTTTCCAGGCACACGGTACAAGCTGTCAGTGGATCTACCATTCTGGGGTCTGGAGGACGGTGGCCCTCTTCTCACAGCTCCACTAGGTAGTGCCCCAGTAGGGACTCTGTGTGGCTGCTCTGACCCCACATTTCCCTTCTGCACTGCCCTAACAGAGGTTCTCCATGAGGTCCCCGCCCCTGCAGCAAACTTTTGCCTGGGCATCCAGGTGTTTCCATACATCTTCTGAAATCTAGGCAGAGGTTCCCAAACCTCAGTTCTTGACTAGGCTGCCAAGGCTTGGGGCTTCCACCCTCTGAAGCCACAGCCCAAGCTGTACATTGGCCCCTTTCAGCCACGGCTGGAGTGGCTGGGACACAGGGCACCAAGTCCCTAGGCTGCACACAGCATGGGGACTCTGGGCCTAGCCCATGAAACCACTTTTTCCTCCTGGGCCTCCAGGCCTGTGATGGGAGGGACTGCTGTGAAGGTCTCTCGCATTGCCTGGAGTCATTTTCCCCATGGTCTTGGGGATTAACATTAGGCTCCTTGCTACTTATGCAAATTTCTGCAGCTGGCTTGAATTTCTCCCCAGAAAATGGGGTTTCCTTTTCTATCACATAGTCAGGCTGCAAATTTTCTCAACTTTTATGCTCTGTTCCCCTTTTAAAACTGAATGCCTTTAACAGTACCCAAGTCACCTCTTGACTGCTTTCCTGCTTAGAAATTTCTTCCACCAGATACCCTAAATCATCTCTCTCAACTTCAAAGTTCCACACATTTCTACGGCAGGGGCAAAATGGTGCCAGTCTCTTTGCTAAAACATAAAAGAGTCACCTTTGCTTCAGTTCCCAACAAGTTCCTCATCTCCATCTGAGACCACCTCAACCTGGATTTTTATTGTCCATGCTACTATCAGCATTTTGGGCAAAGTCATTCAACAAGCCTCCAGAAAATTCCAAACTTTCCCACATTTTCCTTTCTTTTTCTGAGCCCTTCAAACTGTTCCAATCTCTGCCTGTTACACAGTTTTAAAGTTGCTCCCAGATTTTCAGGTATCTTTTCAGCAACACCCCATCTACTGGTACCAATTTACTGTATTAGTCCATTTTCACACTGCTGATAAAGACATACCCAAGACTGGGCAATTTATAAAAGAAAGAGGTTTAATTGGATTTACAGTTCCACATGTCTGGGGAAGGTCTCACAATCATGGTAGAGGGCAAAAGGCACTTCTTACATGGCAGCAGCAAGAGAGAATGAGGAAGCAGCAAAAGCAGAAACCCCTGATAAATGCATCAGATCTCGTGAGACTTATTCAATATGAGAATAGCACAGGAAAGACCAGCCCCCGTGATTCAATTACCTCCCCTGGGTCCCTCCCACAACACGTGGGAATTCTGGGAGATACAATTCAAGTTGAGATTTGGGTGGGGACAGAGCCAAACCATATCACACATACACCCCAAATCTGAAACATCATCTGACACTCTGCCCGCATGTCCAACATAGATAAGTTAAAATAGACCTACTTGTCTGTTTTTTAAAATGAGATTATGAGAGGTTTTTTTTTTTCTTTTTAGACAGATTCTTGCTCTGTCACCCAGGCTGGAGTGCAGTGGCACCATCTTGGCTCACTGCAACCTCAGCCTCCCAGGATCAACTGGTTCTCCTGTCTGAGCCTCCCGAGTAGCTGGGACTACAGGTGCACGCCACCAAGCCCCGCTAATTTTTGTATTTTTAGTAGAGACAGGGTTTTGCCATGTTGGTCAGGCTGGTCTTGAACTCTTGACCTAAGGTGATCCACCCACCTCAGCCTCCCAAAGTGCTGGGATTACAGGCATGAGCCACCATGCCCAGCCTATGAGAGCTTTTTGAAGGAGGGACAGTGTGTGTGTTTCTTGTTGCTGTCTCCCCAGGCACATACTCCTATTTGATCAAAAATGGGTTGTATAATTAAAAACTGTTATGTCTGTTGGGGAGCCTGCCCAAATGCTGGTTTCCCAGAATTTCAGAGCCAACAGTAAAAGAGATGTGAGTGGGGTGTAAAAGAAAATTATATGTTTTAGTTAGACCTGAATATATGTTGTTGGTTTTAGAAATGGAAATGTAACTTGTTCTGAGTTTTAAGCAGCCCAAACAAAATCTCCTTTTGTCTCCTGTACAATTCCTCCCTCTCCTTCCAACCCTAAATTGCCAGGTCCTGCCAAACTCCGGGTTGTCACTGTCCCAGTCACTGTCCCTCCAGTTCCTTTTCTAGGGTCATTATTTTCTGATTTGGGGCTTTCTATGACTCCTCTGGTTCTTCTGTTCCTATAAGACATACAGGATTACTGAATACCATGGGTTATTGGAAAAAACTGCCTAGCAAATTCCCTATCTTCCCTTCCCATCCACCTGGACAGCTGTTCCCTGAAGAATATTTCTAAGGTCCTATTTGGTGATACCACTTTTATTGTCCAAAACCCTAAGAACTTTCACCCTTATGCTTTCTGCGGCAGTGGGATCTTCATTGTTTTAGAAATTGCCCACAAACTTTCCCATCATCTGATACCCTGTGTTCCCCATTCTGCTCAAGTTTAGTAAAAGGCCCACATGTTGGAGCCTTTGGGTACTGGGTCCCAGAATTGCTTTTTGTTAACTGTCAGTTCTGCTGACTTTCACTTTCTCCTGTTAAGTATTATTTATTCAGCCCAACTACTTGTATTTCCTTTGGGTTAAGAGGGAAATGTTCCATTAAACATTTAGCTTCTAGATTTTGCTTTATTTGGGGCATTCATGGGGTTGCCACAGAGTTGTTCTCTCATAGCAGATTCTGCGTGTATAATGTGCTGTCACACAGGCCCACCACAGGAAAGCTATTATGTAAAAGCTTGATGGGACCCCAGGGGGAGGGGCAGTTCTAGGGGCAATTTCTTCAGTTTACCCCTAGTGTCATGTCTTGCTCCCTCTGGCCTCTGGCCTCTTTCTCTTTGAGGGACACCCCTACCTTCACCATTAAATCATTTTGAGAAACAGTAACATTTGAAGCCTTCTTGCATACCTTCTCCCCTGCGACTCCCCTCTTTAGCCACCTGAATTTGTTACACAGGATGGATCTTGGCTGGCCCAGTGCTATAATAATAGCCCCTCCTGGCTTGGAGACCAAGTCCTGTGGCACCTTCCTCCTCCACATCTCTTGGTTGGCCACCTTCCGGCCTTTCTGGCTGTGGCTCAGCTCCTCCATCACCCCTCACTGCACTGATCTC
Source organism: Pan troglodytes (assembly GCF_028858775.2). Lineage (NCBI taxonomy): Eukaryota > Metazoa > Chordata > Mammalia > Primates > Hominidae > Pan > Pan troglodytes. The sequence continues at coordinate 36,876,010 of NC_072410.2, forward strand.
AGTGGTCTTTTGATTACCCTGTCCCTTGGCCTCTTTCATGCCAGTATGAGCTCACCACTCTCCTACTTAAGAACCACTTAGGGCCATCCTCCTTTGTGTAACATAAGAGAGCCTGGTTCCTTCCTAGCTGCGTCTTCTGCCCACTCTTCCCCAGGCCCCTGTAATCTGGCCCGAGCACACACCTCTCTCTGTGTGTCTTGGCATTACCTTCCTTCTGTCTGGAATGCCCCCTCCTCTCTCTGTCCTGTCTCCAGAGTCTTAGTCATTCTTCGAGGACCCATTCATACATAACCTCCTCAGGGAGGCCTCCCTGATTTCCTCTGATGGAGCCTGTGGTTTCCTGCCTAGGATGCGCAAGGTCTACTGTAGCTCCTCCATCACAGCGTTATTTGGTATTTCGAGTATTTGGGCATTTTCAGTTTTCCTAGCTGGATTATTCATTTAAAGAGGAAAGCGGCTGTGTCTTATTTATTTTTATATTCCCAGTGCTTGGTGTATGGAAGAAGCTTATGAAATTTTTATTTAAAGGATTGTTAGGTAAACAAAATTAGACAACCATACAGACCAGCCCTTCTCAACTGAGGTTCTACAAGAGACTTTTGTCCCAGTACTGTCAGGCGACCATTGTATGTTATGAATTAACTTCTCTCCTTGCTTCTGGAATGATTCTAGTTATAGATCATTCCTGGGAGAATTGAGAAAAATCTGTTCTTTTTTGTAGGACTTCATTCCCGAGTGGAATGCACCTTGAATGGGGCTGGTGTAGATAGCATGACCCCCATCATGATAGTATATCTATGCAAAGAGCAGAGGCTGACAGAATACAGACCAGAATGTTAACAGTGGGTATCACTGGGTTGTAAGATAACAGTGATTTTTAAATGTTCTGTTCTTATATTATTTTCTGAAATTTCTACTTGTGTCCTAACAGGGTTTTTAAAATATTTCTTGGGTAAGGCAAATCAGAGTTTCTAAACCTGGTCATCAGTTGAGAGTAGAGTTCTTGTTTTTAAATGTAGCTGCCTACATTGTGCCACAGTGAGCTGGGAATCACCAAGCTGAGCCATGCAGCGTTGCCCTTGGAAAATCAGGCATTGGTGTGAGGATGGCTCCAGCTGTTAGCTCTCTGGACCTGGGTGTCTCTTCTTGCTGCCACTGGACACTTTGTGAATTGAAGGGCTAAGTTTCTAGCAGACATGGAAGCACCAATAGAGAAATTACCATACTCCCAACTCATATATACTGTATTCTCAAAAGCAAATCTAGAGGTTATTTTTTTCTTAATAGCTAAGAGTGAACATAAATGGGGAAATTAAGTCTGATAGGAGTCTTACATGTTAATTTTTGTTCATCACCTACTGTTTTATCCAGCCCTAGTTTCATTCCTGAGGTTTGAATTTGTTTGACCTCACAGAGTCATATCCTTCTCCTGCAAGAATCTACCAGTGGATACTGAAACAAGTAGATTTGATGATAAACAGGATATTTACTTAGTCTGTAAGTATCTCCCATCAAGTCACTTATTAATTACGAAGGGAAAATAGTTAACTCAACAATGGAAAAACCTGGCATCTACCACCTTAACCCTTAATCAAATCAACATCACATGCCTCCTGAGAAGTGCTTTGAGAAGCGCACAGGATCACTTCTGTGATATTCCAGCCAAAAATGCATAAGTTGAATCTAATCATGAAGAAACATTAGACAAACTCCAGTTGAGGGACTTTCTACAAAATAATTGGCCGTACTTTTCAAAAATGCCAAGGTCATGAAAGATAAAGGAACGGTTTCAGATTAAAGAAGGCTAAAGGAACATAACAGTGAATGTCAAATGATCCTGGACTGGACCCTGTAACAGAAAATAAGAAAATGACATATATTCTTGCTGTTTTTGTTCTAAGGCCATCACTGGGACTAGTGGAGAAATTTATATAAGGTATTTAGGTAACAGTACTGAATCAGTGTTAATTTCCTAATTATCATTATGCTGTGGTTGTTTAAAGGGGATGTCTTTGTTTTTAGGAAATACTAAAATATTTAGGGGTAGGTGTCATCATGTCTTCAAGTTTCAAATGGTCCAATAAATATGCACACAGTATACCAATGGAATGGCAGCACAAATGTGGTAAAATGGTAACAACTGGGGAGTCTGGTTAAAGGGCAGATGGAAATTCTTTATGCTATTTTTGCAACTTTAAGTTTGAAATTATTTCAAGATAAAGTTTAAAAACTGCAGCCTCCAGGTCTTGGGTGCTGTGGCCAGTCTAGCATCAGAAGCCACCATAGGGCTTTTCAGTGTCTGCCCTTTCCGTGGTCATTATAGAAGTCACACCCACAGCACTGAGCTTTCTTGCAGAATTTGTTTTGTCTCCTCTGGTACCATCAGGAAACAGTGTAGAGGGCCAGGCATGGTGGCTTACACCTGCCAGCACTTTGGGAGGCTGAGGTGGGCAGATCACTTGAGGTCAGGAGTTCAAGACCAGCCTGGCCAACAAGGTGAAACCCCATCTCTACTAAAAATACAAAAATTAGCCGGGTGCGGTGGCACGCACCTATAATCCCAGCTACTCGGGACGCTGAGGCAGGAGAATCCCTTGAAACCTGGGAGGCGGAGGTTGCGGCGCCGAGATCGCGCCACCTCACTCCAGCCTGGGCAACAGAGTGAGACTCCGTCTCAAAAAAAAAAAAAAAAAAAGGAAAAAGAAAAAGAAAAGAAAACAGGGTGGAGGAACACTTAACAGTGTGGCTTTGCTGAACCTGAAGGTTCCTTCCAGCCCCCAACCACCCATTGCCACTGCTATTTTAGGGGACTGCAGTCCTTGTAGCTGTCCTCAGGCATCTGGTCAACCAACTCTGACCCATACATTTACCTGGTTTAGACTAGCCCTACAGCTGCCCCTGAAAGAGGCTTCCCAGGCAGAATATAAGTTTTAAAATATATTTAAACACATTTGAGGGTGTTTATGCACAGAGATCAGTGCACTTACCAGCGTGCTTTGTTGGAGCCCTTGGAGGGTGCATTCTACCCAAATCCTCAGCATTTGCCAGTTAAAGATGGGTCTCTCCACTACCTTGACAGAACTCAGGTTGTATGTTTTGGCAGAAATCACGAATTTATTATGTCCTGCATGATGAAGAGGGTCCTTCCTCAGCCCCACTTTTAAAACCTAGTTTAGGGCAACCGTCTACGCTTCTGGCTGGAACCTCTCCTGTGGGGAGGGGAGCAGGCGGCAGGTCTTGGAATCAGAGGAGGATCTCTGAGGTGCTGCCTGTAATCGCTTTGTGGGTAGGTCTGCTTATAAGAATTCACAAAGAGGAGTTCCTCTGAAACTCCCTAGCCCCGGGAAACAGAAAGAAGAACAGTGCTGGGGCTTCTCTTCCTGTTCCTGTCTTTTCCTTCCAGTTCCCCCTTCCCAGAATTTCCTGTCTCTCAACCTCCACTCTGTTTTCTCCGCCCCAGTGTTCCCCCACTCTCTTTCATTTTTATTGTCTTAAATCCACTTCTCCCACTTATTCCAGCTTTCTGGTTTTCTCCCCTAGATGGCTATAACATATTAGCATCAATTGAGTAAGCTAAGCTTCATGTTTCTTGTTCTTCCTTTGAAATGTAGATGAGTGAGAATCGTAACATTTTATTGGAGGAAGGAGCCATAGAAATGTTGTCACCCAACCCTGCTTTCTACAGATTACCAAACATCCTCAAAGAGATTGAGTGATTTGGCTGTTATCAAATAGCCAAACAGTTGAGTATTTCATCTCTTTGCTCTTCTCTTTAAAAAAAAAAAAAAAAATCAGGCAAGTGTGGTAACTCATGCCTGCAAATTCCAGTACTTTGGGAGGCTGAGGTGGGAGGATTGCTTGGGGCCAGGAGTTTGAGACCAGCCTGGGCAATAAAGCTTAGACTCTATCTCTACAAAAAAATTAAAAATGTAGCCGGATGTGGTGGTATACACCTATCGTCCTAGCTACGGGAGGCTGAGGCAGGAGGATCACTTGAGCCTAGGAGTTCGAGGTTACACTGAGCTATGATCACGCCACTGCACTCCAGCCTGGGTGACAGAGCGAGACCTTGTCTCAAAAACAACAACAAAAAGATCCATTTGCCATTTTCTTCCATGGTGGGGGGGAGACAGTCATTTTATATTGTTCCCCTAGCCTCCCCTCAACAAACACATATGGTGGGTCTTGTTTGAAAAAGGATCTCAATCCCTGTTTTCCATCTGCCTGGTGCCATCTGGACATTGAATAAATGCCCAATGATTATGATACTTGGACACCTGGAAGGTCTGGTCTTCACAGTGGTCTCTTGTTAGGACCGTGGTGAATTTGGGTTAACTTTGTGTGGGGATCTAGTTGGAGGCCACTGATCATTCATTCATCTGTTCATTCACTCTGCAGGTGCTTGTTAAATGCCTTTTATATGCGAGGTACTTTTTAGGTTCCTGGATTACAGCAGCGAACAAAATGGACACAGTCCCTAAGCTGGGAGTCTTATATTTTAGTAGGGAGAGCAGAGAATAGGCAAATATGTATCAGTGGCAATGAATGCTATGAAGTAAAGCAGGAAAGTGAGGGGGTGGATGTCGTGTTTTACAGAGGGTGGTCAAGGAAGGCAACTTTTGAATGAAAACCAGAACGGAGATGGTGGGGAGGGAGCCATCCAGAGGGGCAGCAGAGGAAGGGCAAGTCAAGCACGAGGCCCCCTTGGTTGACATGGAGTGAGGAGGAGAGTGTGAGATAGGTGGAAGCGGAACTGGGCTCTGAGAGTAACTGCCCTCTTGACATCTTTACGAAAGTCTTGGAGAAATCCCATCGTGCGTGCTGGGAACATTATAGTTTTAGAGAATGTTCATATAGTCCAAGGGCTCAGAATTAATTGCCTTAACACTTTTACATTTATAAAAAGCAGGCAATTGAATGACAGTAATGATGTGTTCTCAACACTAGAGGAATAGTAGATTTGAAGTAGATTAAAAAGCACGAGAATCACTGAAGTGCTTGCATCTTGGTTGATGGTCAAAATTAGTACAGTATTGATTGTGCGTTCACACAGCAACATTTTAATTTTTTTCATTGCAGAAGGTAGGTCCTCATAACTCTGCTTAGTTTGTAGGAGAATCTGAAAATATGTAGGCTAAAAATCTGTTGTTAATTACACGGCTTTCCTCCAGCTGTGAGAAACTTGCTGGTGGGCAGGATTTCTCAAAGTGCTGCACCCACATAACACTGGGGAACTTGGTTAACATGCACAGTCAGCGTCCTCACCTGGACCTACCACCAGGTGGGACATTCTGGGGATGAAGTGTGGGAATCTGCATGCTTTGCAGCCTCTTCCAGTGGTTGTTTTTTTTTGTTTGTTTTTTTGTTTTCTCCTGATGCTCCAGCTCAGGTCCCTCCTGGGGCCTCAGGCCTGGTTCTCAGCTGTTTGTGGGATTTACCGACCTGGCAGCCCACAGGTGTTTGGGACTCCGCAAGGCCAAGCTGAACTTAGTGTCTCCATGGCATTTTCTCCTCTTCATGGCCTCTCTCTACAGAGGGCTCCTCTTTCCTCCCTGTGACCTGAGTCATCCTCTCCCTTGACTCTCGCCTCATCTGATCCATCCCAGGTCCTGTCCGTGCTGAGCCTGTGGTGCCCAGAGCGCTGTGGTAGCCCCTCAGTAGCCTCCCTCCTCCCTTGTCCCCACTGCTGCCCCGTGATTTTCTCCACGTTTCATGTCCCCTTCCTGAATAAAATCCTCCAGGGCCCTTCATCATCCATGATCTTTTTGACCTTTACCTTAATCTACCTTGACCTTGCTAACCCAACTTGACTCCTGATTTGCTGAGGGAGTTCCCAGGATGAAGAGAGTAGGCCCGGGCAGAGCTGAGCAAAGCCATGGTCTCAGCCCAGAGCTCGGGAACTTGAATTACTCTCACGGTGGTCCCATCTCCAGGCGAGGGGGCCAGCCTTTAACATGTCAGTCATTCAGTGTCTGGGGATGGAAGGCAGATGTGCAGAGAAGGGGACACCCGTGTTCTAGTAGCAGCCAACATTCAGTGGCCACAGCAGGGCCACAACGCTGCACCCCCCAGCCCCACCTTGAGGCAGGACTTGCTTGGCCCCTTCATTCTGTCTGCCCACAGCACACCATGTCTTGCCTCCTCTCGGCCGCCCCGTGCCGCTGCTGTAGTTGTAGCTGTTGCATGTTGTCGCTAGGCGGCTTTAACCTGCATGCATCCCAACACTGTCTTCTTGGCCGAGGTAAGGCTTCCTGCCTTGTCTTCCGTTCTCCTTTGCCAAGTGGAATTCTTCCTCTCAAACACAAAACTCCAACGGTGACTTGAATGGCTGTTTTCTCCCTTCCCCACGGATGGTAGGTCCCTGTCTAGGTGCACAGGTACCAGGTGCACAGAAGGTAGGTACCAGTCTAGGTGCACGGGAGAGGGCAGTTCATTTGTTCTGCGCAGTGGGTGGCTTGGGGCCTACTTCAGTCAGACCTGCTGCAGAAGTTCCAGCCGGCCCCGTGCACGTTCCCAAGTACCTCCTGGACATTTTTTTTTTTCTTTTTTTGAGATGGAGCTTTTCTCTCTGTTGCCCAGGCTGCAGTGCAGTGGCACAATCTCGGCTCACTGCAACCTCCACCTCCTGGGTTCAAGCGATTCTTCTGCCTCAGCCTCCCAAGTAGCTGGGATTACAAGCGTGCGCCACCATGCCCAGCAATTTTTGTATTTTTAGTAGAGATGGGGTTTCACCATGTTGGCCAGGCTGATCTCGAACTCCTGACCTCAGGTGATCCGCCTGCCTCGCCTCCTGGACAGTTTCATGTGGTAATTTATCATCTCAAATTCATCATCTCCCCTGAAGGACAACAATTGACTTCCATTCCTATTTCTTTCTCTGATTGGGACCAAGGTTTGTCCCTGTTCTGCTTCTGTTCATCACCAGTCTTGCTTTTGTTTGTCTTCTGTTCATCACCAGTCTTGCTTTTGTTCTGGCTCAGAGACCTCTGTCCCCATTCCTTCCCTGTCCCCCTCACCAGGGTAGGCCTTGGGCTCCCCTCCTGCCTGGACACCACAGTAGGGAGGGCCCAGGATCCTGCCTTGTCGCCCACCCAGCATGCAGCAGACTAGGCTTGTCTCCTGCTGTGCTGGGAAGTCCTTCTGCTCTTGGAATCCTCCCACCCCACAGAGTGTGCTCTGCTGGCCATATTAGCCTATAAGCTGCACCTGCTTGCCTTCCCACACAGTCCACTGCAGCTATGTTGGTTTATTCTCTGCTTTCCCAACTTCAGATTTTTGTTTATAACCGTCTGTGCCCTGGTGTGACTTCACTATTTTAGAAAGCAGCCCCCTCACAACATTACAAATACCCTCCTCTTGTTCCAGGTCCTCCCCATTCTGACCACCCTGCTGCTGGAAAAGTATGGGCGTGGAGGTGCGTAGATGTGGGCTGGAGTTCTCAGCTCTGTGTCTACCCATGTGTGTCCTCTGGCAGGTTAAATGCAGATAGCAATCCAGTGATATAAGTTTTTTTAGGATGTAGTGAGATCATATGTCGGCTTATCCCTCTCAATAAATATCAGTGCCTTATTCATGCACCAGTAATTATCTGTATAGTTAATTTGGCAATTCATCATGTACTGCTTTATGGCATTTATTCTACTCTTACATTAAATGGTTAATTCTTAATTTTGAAGAAGTTAAATGTCTTACAAATTGACTGAAAGCCCAAATTTGCCCTTATATTTCTTCATTAGGGCCTTAAGAATTATTGAAAATACAGAAATAAGTTCTAGTGTTTGATAGCATAGTAGGGTGCCTATAGTAAACAGTAATTTGTTGTGTAATTCAAAGTAACTAGAAGAGAAGATTTGAAATATTACCATCATAAAGAAATAATAAATGAGCCTCGGCAGCATAGTGAGACCTCGTCTCTACTAAAAATTAAAAAAATTAGCTGGGTATGGTGGTGCACACCTATAGTTCCAGCTACTTGGAGGGCTAAGGTGGGAAAATTGCTTGAGCCGGGAGGTCAAGGCTGCGGTGAGCCATGATTGCACCACTGCACTCTAGCCTGGGCAAAAGAGTAAGACCTTGTCTCAAAAAAAAAAAAAAAAAAAAAGATAAATGGTTGAGGTGATGGATATCCTAATTACCCTGATTTGATCATTGTATAATTGTATGCATGTATCCAAATATCACATGTATTCCATAAACATGTAGGATTCCAGCACTTTGGGCGGCCGAGGCGGGTGGATCACCTGAGGTCAGGAGTTTGAGACCATGGTGAAACCCTGTCTCTACTGAAAATACAAAAATTAGCTGGGCATGGTGGCGGGCACCTGTAATCCCAGCTACTTGGGAGGTTTAGGCAAGAGAATCGCTTGAACCCAGGAGGCAGAGGTTGCAGTGAGCCAAGATGGTGCCATTGCACTTCAGCCCGGGCAACAAGAGTGAAACTCCGTCTCAAAAAAAAAAAAAAGTGTACGATTATTTATCATTTTAAAAAGCACACAAAAAAGAATTATGTCTTCATATGGCCTCTTTAAGAAGAATCTGTTACATTTTAATATGTGGGTAGAAAAATATAATTTTGGAAGTCAGGCCTTTTCTGCATAAAGGTGGTTGCCATGATGCGGAGGCTGTTCCTGGCAGCCTGAGTGAGAAGAGTATCAAATTGTTAAGCCCTGGGGATCCTAACTCTTAGGAGATGAAAAAGGAGAACGAGGAGGGAGCCACAGGACAGAAGAAGACAGGCCAGCCTTGTGATGGCCTGCCAACAAAAGCCTTGGAGGAAGGCCTATAACCACCATCGCCTCCGAAACCCTCATAAGAAACTGCGTATTTATTCAGTAAACAGATATGGATGCCCTTTATATGCCTCTTCCCTTCCTAGGCACTGTGAAGACAGTGGTGTGCAAAGCAGAGACCCCTGCTTGCATGGAATCTGCATTCTAGTGGGGGAGACAAGACAAACGTGTAATTCAAAAGTAAAAAACTTATGAAGAATCACATGTCTCATGATTAGTGTTATAAAGAAAAAAGAAAGCATGCATACAGGAATATCCACATAAGCAATTTTGGTAAGTAGGGCATGTCTGTAGTTTTATTATTCTAACCCAAGCATTCACATTATGTAAGTTAATTGAATTAAGGAGAGGGTCTCGTTTGCTTAACTGAACGGAGGCTGTGTGTGCGTGTGTGTGTGCGCTCACCATTGGCTGGGTGGCTTCAGTGTGGGGAGCTATTTGTGACACCCTGTGTCTCTAGCTGAAGCTGCAGTGCCAGAACAGATCAGGTGAGAAAGTGTGAGCCTTCTGAAGGGAGGGGCCTCTGTCATCCTTTGTCCGTCGGGATTCACTCACCATCTCTTTGGAAGCCCAGTGAGGCTTCCACAGAAAGGGAGCAACCCAGTTCCTGCCCCCTGAGGCAAACTGGACTTGCTGAGTGCTGACATCCTTTATTTTGCACCTCCATAAATCTGTTTTTTTCCAGTTCAGCAAACATGTGGTCCTTTCTTAGTGAAGTTCCTCATGATTTGTTTCTGCTTTTTAAGCCTAAATGCTTAATTTTGGGGATATTTTTGTCCCATACTAAAGAGATGATTAAGGGATCCTAAAAATATTTTATTTGGGTGATTTTCAAATGTCTTTTCATAGCTTAAATTTCAATCGTAGCTTAAGGATTTCCTCCCTAAGTGAAAATAGTTTCAGTTTTTCAGGAATAGAACTGGTAATGTATGGAATTCAGGCAGTAAAAAAAAAAAAAGGAATGCAAAAAGAAATAAACTCACTCACAATTGCACCACCAGGCCATGCATGGTGGCTCACACCCATAACCCCAACACTTTGGGAGGTGAGGCGGGAGGATCGCTTGAGGCCAGGAGTTTGGGACCAGCCTGGGCAACAGAGAGAGACCCCATCTCTACAAATAAACAGATAGCTGGGTGCAATGGCACATGCCTATAGTTCCAGCTACTGAGAAGACCAAAGTGGGAGTATCGCTTGAGCCCAGGAGTTTGAAGGTGCAGTGAGTTATGATCACACCACTGCACTGTTGCCTTGGCAACAGAGCAAGACCCTATCTCTAAAAAAACAAAGACAAAACAATTGTACTAACTGTTGATGACAGGTGTACTTTCTTCCAGATGCCTCTACGCCTATAATTACCTATGGCTACATGAACACTCTTCCCCTGCAGTCTGATCGTTTTTTGTTGGTTAAAAGTATAATTGTCGGCTGGGTGCGGTGGCTCACGCCTGTAATCCCAGCACTTCGGGAGGCCGAGGTGGGTAGATCACCTGAGGTCAGGAGTTTGAGACCAGCCTGGCCAACATGATGAAACCTTGTCTGTACTAAAAATACAAAAATTAGCCAGGTGTGGTGGCGCGTGCCTGTAGTCCCAGCTACTCGGGAGGCTGAGGCAGGAGAATTGCTTGAACCCGGGAGGCAGAGGTTGCAGTGAGCCAAGATCACGCCACTGCACTCCAGCCTGGGCGACAGAGTGAGACTCCATCTCAAAAAAAAAAAAAAAAAAAAAAGTTTAATTGCCAGCTGGGCATGATGGCTCACAACTGTAATCCCAGCACTTTGGGAGGCCAAGGCTGGTGGGTGGCTTGAGCCCAGGAGTTAGAGACCAGCCTGGGCAACATGGCAAAACCCCATCTATACAAAAAAAAAAAAAATACAAAAATTAACTTGGCATGGTGGTGTGTGCCTGTAGTCCCAGCTACTCAGGAGGCTGAGGTGGGAAGATGGCCTGAGCCTAGGAGGTTGAGGCCGCAGTGAGCTGTGATCACACCACTGTACTCCAGCCAGGGTGACAGAGCAAGATCCCATCTCAAACCAGAAAACAAAAGTATAATTGCTATTGAAATTTATGACACAGTTATTCTAGCAATTAACAAAGCATGCCCCTGATTCAATGTTCATGTAATCCAACCTTCAACTGCCACCTTTTCACCGAACAGAAAATCGCAAACAAAAGAAATGAGTGAAAACAGTCCAGATGGTGTCAAGGTGATCATGACTTTCAGCTGATAAGCCCTGGCTTCTCCAAGGGATCATGGAGAGGCCACTCTGCCGTTTGTCTGTTGTTCCCAGCTTGGCCCTTCTCTTGTGATGTTGAGGGACGTGGAATCCACATGGTCCCTTGTAAATCAGAAGAAGTAATGCCTGCTGAGCTGAAGTAGAGGGATTTGATGAAACTTCTTGGGAAGTCAAACTCTTATACTGTGGAGGCTAAAGCAACGCCATCTTGGATGCTAATCTGCCATGTTGACTTCTGACTAACCCCAGTCCCAGGAAGGCTTCTAAGGTTTCTACTTTCATATACTTACTGTAAATCTTGCCCTTAGGTCAAAACAGTCTTGTCGTTATACCATAAGTCCTGCCCTTCGGCAAATTCTTGCATTTTCCTGAGGGTTGGATGTCAATGTCCTATACATTCCTTCAGTATGATATTTAAGACCTGGGTGTATACACCCTCAGTCTGGGGAGTAATAGCATGGGCAACCATTATCCTGTCTCGCCGCCACCCAGGACATGGCTTCTGTTCGTAAGTCCCCATCACATGTTTCTTTCTGAGAAACTGGATTCATCAGCCTCTTCCTTGGCCTTTGGGGGTGGGTTTGCATATGCCTGCCCACCACAGAGCACATGCCTTTAATAGATATATCCCAGGAGGTAACTACATGTGTAGATACATAGATTTTTATAAAACTGCCTTTTTCTTATATTTTTCAGTGTCAATAAATGTTAAGTACTGAGTACTTTAAGCTAGTGCTTCTCAAACTTTAATGTGCATATGAATGTCCCAGGATCTCATTAAAATGCTGAGTCAGCAAGACTGGGGCGGGCATTTCTAACCCACTTCCAGGTTACACTGATGCTGTCAGTCAGAGACCCTGCTGTGTAGCAAGATCTTAAGGACTGTAGAGTATTCATGTAGTTTGTGCTGTAATTTACCAACAAATTTCCTGCTGTTGGACATTTTTGATATTTCATTTATTATTATTTTTTTGTAGAGGCAGGGTCTCACTGTGTTGCCCAGGCTGGTCTCAAACTCCTGGCCTCAAGTGATCATCCCATCCCAGTCTCCCAAAGGTGTGAGCTACCACACCCAGCCATTTTAGATGTTTCAATAGAGTTTATGCTTTATTCTTGCCATTATAATTTCTGTTAACATTCAGTTTTAGTTTTACTCTTAATCAGTATTGAGAAAATGCTTTTCTTGGAAGTTTATCTTGTTTGATGACAGGCTACAGACATGTAATGCACATTTCATTCCATTCGAGATGTTTCTTAAGGGGCTGCTGTGTGCCAATCTCTGTCCTAGGTGTTAGGGATACAAAGGTGAACAGAGTTCTGGCTCTGCAGCTCATTCCTCCAGGAGTCTGCAAAAGAAAATTCAGTTCATTGTGGTAAACAGAGATAGGGACGTGCCCAGGGATGGGTGTGGTGGTGAAAAATGACCTCAGAGATAAGGAAAGAGATGCTTGAGCTGGGTTTAAGGATGAAAAGTAGCTCAGCAGGCAGATTATTGGGTGGGATTCCAGATTGTGAGCACATCCTGTGCAAAGGCACTGAAGTAACAATTTGGCACATCCAGGTTTCTAACAGTACTTCTTTGTGCAGTGTGATAGACAGGTTTGTCACATGGAGTCACAGAATCTGAAATACGCTGGGAACCAGTAGGCAGATATGTATTTTTGAAAGACGGCTTTGAGGCGATAAAATTGAGATCAGGGCATTCGAGGTAAGTGACTTCTATTAAAGGCATGCAGTGAACAGGAAAAATTCAGGAGGTATTATTGGCAGGCCCTGGGGATTGACTGGGGTTGAGAATGAAAGTCTGGTTGACCTGCAGGTTTTCATCTTATGGCTGAACAGATGGTTCAGATACCAAAGAATGAAAGGAATAGAAGAAAATGCCAGGTTCCATTTAGGAATGTTGCTTGAGGTGAAGATAGCAAACAAGTCATTAGGTATACAGGTCTGGGCTTAGGTGAGAGGTCCACATTAGAGAGATGGATTTGGTCTTCAGGGAGCCATTGTCACCCCTAGTCAGAAGCTTGTACTTGTCACAAAGTTACTGGAAGTGCCACAGCATCTGCTGCCTAAAAACCCAAGAATCCGAATGCACACGACTGCTGCAGGAGTCACATGTAGACACCTTCCCTTGTCTGCTACTACTGCTATCCAAAGCTTCACCAAGTCAGGGGAAAAGAAAGATTGCCTCCCAGTCTTTCACCAGCACATCCTAGGATCACAACTTTACGAGAAGCCAGCTGGTAAGAGAGAGTTCGGAAAATATTTACAGGCTTATAGTCTGACGGGCAGAGTAGAACAAGAGCCGGAGGACTGTCTGGCTCAGCAACAGAGCACCTGGAGGCGGAGGCCCTGGAGTCTTTCTCATACTCTTGCCACAGTCATCTTTGTTCTCTGGAGGTCCACTTTGGTGTGAACTGAGTATCATTCCGGTCATCTCAGAAGTTTCCATTTTAAATATGCACAGGCTACAGGTAGCCTGCTGATTCCCACCACTTGGCTGACTGTACATGAAGTAACCACAGAATTGTGGTATTTGAAAACCTTCCAGGATCTCAGTTGTTCTAACTTCTCATTTAATAATTCAGCAGATTCTTCAGCAAAGGTTTATTAATAAGGCCCTCAACACTTATTGAAACTATTTTGATAGAATTATACATAATGATAAAAACTCTTGCTACACAGAATTAGAATTAAACAGATGCTTGAAGGCAGCATGTTCGTTAAGAGTCATCACCACTCCCTAATCTCAAGTACCCAGGGACACAAACACTGCGGAAGGCCGCAGGGTCCTCTGCCTAGGAAAACCAGG